>NC_090924.1:956642641-956954411 GCF_040938575.1 Ambystoma mexicanum | reverse complement strand
AAGTACCATCTTTTTGTAAAACAGGTCCCATGGTCAATCATATGACTGAGCCATTATTAGAGTTGACTCGAAACAGCTGTATGTGTCCAGGATAAAGATGTTGTTGTAAAATACCAAGGACATATAACTAATTGTGAGCTACATAGTGGAATCAGCTCATTTGGTGGTCTTGTCTGGTTATCCAGCAATGTCAACTTCAAACAGCTGAGGATTCGAGCAGCCTCTTGAACTTACAGAGCAATAAGGTCATATCCATTATGCATCACGAAAACGCCATATTAAAACAATGAATGTTTCACTGGATATTTGTTGTAGAAGATGTTTTCTATTGATAGTAATATACCAACAAAACATGTAATGTGCAACATTGCAAACATTGTGTTTTCCTAAAGTGACAAATAGGGAAATACATATTTGTCTCTAAGTTTTTTAACCATTTGTCTTATTTAAAAATCGAGGGTAGATATGAATTCATCAGAGCGGCCCCAGTCACCTGCAAAGGGAAGAATATATTAAACAGACATTAATTTTAATACATTCAGATAGTTGAATAACCCTGTCATATGGTCATTTAAACAGGAAGGACGTCTCTGAATTCAGGATTGTCCTGCAATTTTAATTGTGTAATTCTTCAGAGAAGCATAAGGCCATGCAAACAATTCAAGAGAAATTTGATCCTAATTCCTCAGAGGAGGGCTAACTCACTGTTAGATACATCCCAATATGATATGGTAAAAAACATTGGGCTTAATGAAGAAAAGAGGAGGATCCTTGTGGGTGTGAGTAAATGTTGGGAACCTAATACATGGTTTGCCCAATCCAAAATTGCAGGTACAAATGATGCTGCAGGATGGGGTTTGCTGGGTATAGAAAGTCAAACACAATGAAGAGAGGGATTTTTTGGGGAAACCAGCAAAGGAAGAGATCCTGCCAACATTAGAACATTGGATTGGGGTTCCAACTGGAAGTAGCTAATGGAAATACTCCTTAGGCAGGACTTTTCAAGAGGGAGCTGAATGCAGAGCCTTTCCCAAGACATAACCATATTTTTTTAGATGGATTTGGGGGTAGATGGAGAGACTAAGAGGAAGAGCTTACCTGGTGGGTTTGCCTTAGCTGTTTATGTCCCTGCTTGTCCTTGGCATATGAAAGACAAACCAAAAGTGTGCACAATAGCCCCAGAGCATTTACATAAATGCCCCAAGAGTTCATTACATTTCAGACAGCAATTGAAAGTATTTTGGGGAACCCCTGTTTACAAGCTATGTCACTGAAGAAAGTCTTGGCCTGTACATTCATTTGATTAGTGTATTTAAAATAGATCATGCCAGAATCCAGAATTGCACAGCACACATGTGTCTCTTACAGTCAATGATTAATTAACTTTCTGTGTTTTCATAGGATCAAATTATATCTGGGTTTGTATAGCACACAACATGTTTCACAGATCTTCAGGGATAGACAAACTTCTTGATCTGTGAAAAATATAGTTTGCATAAACGAATATTCCTTAGAAGACCCACACACAATAGAAGTGGTGGAAAATCAATTTCTGTGTGCAGTTGTCTGTGCAGAGCATGGAGGCAGAGAATGGCAAAATCAGAATAACGTAAAACAGAGGCGGCACATTGGTTTGCCTGTCCTAAAATGGACTTCAGCTTTTTGTTACAGAGGATTAAGTCTGCTCCAAATGTGGGACACAACACCCGGTGGACCTAAGAAATGATCACTGAACTAGACCTCGGGAGCATCCGCAGTTTAATATGTTGCACTTTCTTCCTTCTTTATTTGGTGTCCTACCAAGCCACATTTTAAGTCCTTATTTGGATTCTAATATGTGGTTTGTAGTACTGTAATTATGGGGTTTCTTATGAAGGTGCTTATTTTCAGGGCAAAGTGAATTTGCCTCCTGATTGAGAATTTTAGAATACTTGAATTTTAATGTGAAATGTTGTTAAATTTGTATGCATTTCTGGTTGGCAGTTTGTTTGCAATATAGCACTTTAGAGCACTTGCACTTTATGCACAATGCACTTGTGATTTTCCTTTGTTAACACTTGCACTTGTATTTTAATGTGTTTTATGGCTATTTGCCGAAATAAAGCTGATTGATAAAGAAATTGTAACAATAATTTTGCCATAGAATAATATGTCTGCCTAAATGTACCCCAAACTTTCTAGAATCCTAAAACCACATTAACCAATATCCAATGTGGAACCCAGGTGCAAAAAGACCCTGTGGTGCAGCCATGTTCTGAAAAGTCTTGTTTCTGTGAGTGTGCCCAATTGGTGGTCAGCCAGCTTTGCTTTCCCCTAATCGGAAATTGAACAGCTACCTTTGAAGCTGGACACACATTATATGGGAAACAGGGGGAATGGTACGCTAGACAATGAAAAATGCAGAGTTTCAACTATTGGTAGAGTGCACATGTATGAACGCTCCGGGCCCTGACCAGGCTCTGTTTCAACTTGCTGCCATTTAACACATGGTTTGCCAACTGGAATAACCATGGATCCTCTGCAAATAGCAACTGCCCCTTTTACAATGACAAGGTGGAAACCAGTCTACATTTTGTTTCCAAAAAATGCTATCTTATATGCTAATATGTTTTATCCCAATGTTGAAGTACACTAATATAAGGAAATTCCTCCTGTAATGATATGGCCTAAAGTAAAGAACTGTGGGTGACCTCTTCCCCGAACGTCTAAGTAAGGCACTCTGCCTTAGATACGAGGCGCTGAAACCTATGATATAATGAGCACACTGGTTTTATCTCTGTGATTCAATCTGATAGCTAATGCATTTTTTCTCTTTTCATTTCTTCTTTAGTTTGTTTTTATTGTACCATATCATGGTTTAATCGCTTTGTGTACTTTAATGAATTGTCAAGGGGCAATTTGAATAAAGTTTTATGAATGAATGATAAACATCTTGATCTGTGGAAATAAAAGACAAATCCTGAATAGAGTTTTCCACTACTCAAAGTGGAATAGTAAGGAGGTTAGATTCACCCCTTCATTCAAAAGAATGCAATGTCATTGTAAATGACAAACAATATGTTTGCAAAATAACATTGCATAGAAATAGAAGGAGTATGCATTAATACAACTCCTAATGCCAATGAAAGTTAACTTGCTGATTCCTTATCCTTTTCAATTTTATAAACGCTGGCTTGCCCGCACCTTTAATAAATCCGGATGTTTTGTTCTTCACAATAGAAGCTTCTACCCTAAACCCAAGTTTTAAGAACACATGTAACCAAGTCAACCTTACAAAACCGGCTTACATCTACACAGAAGCTAGAAACCAGTGGTGTCCAACATTTTAGAGTTAACTCAGCCTTATATAAGTAAAGTCAATATTTGTACATGATGCCAGCACTTATCAAAGGCCTCAGAGCAAACTATTCCAAAAATACTCTTGTCTTTCTACCATCCAATGTCACTTTCTATGTTCATATTATAGATGATTTTATTCTTTTGTATAGAATAGTTATTCCAATTTGCTTTTATATGTATGGACGTGTGTGTGTTTGTTTAATGTAAATAGAAGCAAGCTGCCTGTAATTACATAAAACAATTTAAGTGAATTCCCAGCATTGATATTTAGGGGACCCACTTTTCTTTCCTGATTTTTTATGGTCAGAAAAATACAAAAGTCATATTAAAAACAGGCTGTTTCTTTTTGCAGATTGTGGGACGGGATTGACTCTTTTCAAGGAAAGCTTATTTTTTACCAATTATGTCTAGCTTTCCATTATATATACATTAATGGATTGCAATGTACAATGCACTATACACATACATTATGTTATGTTCATTTATACCGTGCACGGCTACCACACAAGGGGGCGTCTCCAGGCGCTCTCAAGTGCTCAATTGTGGAGGGGATTTTGTGCATGTAACCTTAATCCAGTACAATTTACAAATGGCTCAAATTTGGATTCATATTCCAAATTCTGCATATGAATTTTACACCAATGCAACTAAAGCACACACTCATTCACCCAGTACAGGATTAAACATAAAGACATAATTAAATAAATGTAGTGCTCCTGAAGCAACACACTAGTATCACAAAGATGAGCTCAAATGTGAACATCTAACCCTAGTGTACCAATACTTAAGTTACAGGTATCTTATGTACAACATTATGACAAGCAGTATAATCAATCACTAAGTCAATCTAACAAACAAGCATTGGCAAATCCAGTATATTTTGTCTATCATAATTTCAGGATCAAATGCCCCAATAATGGCATCATTTGGCAGTTATAGACAACATAATACACAATATAATCCCCCATATGCTGTTAGTGCCATCATATGCCATGTGCAACCTCACATTACCTAATAATGAGTTATATACAATTTCCAAGTAGATAAATAAATTCATGTATTCCCATGCAGAGAATCCCTAACTAAATCATAGGTTAAACAAGGTTCCTTTTTCTAGTCTGTTTTTGCATTTTTACTGAACAGTATCTTGACCACAACATGTGGCAAAGCTCACATTATTTTTTACATCTGTTTCATTTTTTTGTTTCAAAACAGAATATATTGCATTCATGTAAGTCAGATGAAGAAACAGATCTGCTTTCTGCGCACCAACATACCAAATAAATTGCAGGCAAATGTGTACGTCATAATCTCATTATCACTTTCTTAAAACTCGTTATGTTTGAAATGTCACAGAGTGCTCTATGGCAGCCGGAAGCAGCAGCCAGTTGCCACTGTGTAAAATAGTAGTGAGGGAAACGGGGGTCAGTGTGTACGCAGGAAACATGGAGTGATTGAGGGGTTTGAGGAATAGTGATATCATCAGGTTGATTTCCTTGCAGTTGCCAGATATACCAGAGATGTGTTTGTGAATCCCATTTGTGGTCAGATGTTCTGACCAATCCTTTGTATTCGAAAGGGCAATTATGTTGGGGTAACGATACCAAAATAGGATGTGTGTAAAGTGGTCCCATTGAATTTAATGTAAGAAGCCTTGTATAGATTCCTTCTCCCACGATTTGTGTCCTTGCTGCACATGGTTCTGTAGGGGATAAGGGGGCGTGGGGTTAATCAGTGGGGCAGTTAGAACGCAGACACAAACCCTGCAGTGCAGGTCGGAAGTACCAGTTACTGAGGGCCAATCTGCTTTCAATGGTTTTGACAGAGAATCATGGGAGTAGGGAAGAACCTGGGATCTATTAGACTACAGTGCTTTGGGTCTGGTTAGCAGCTGATGTGGGAGAATGGGACAGGGCTAAAGAAAATAGTTTAGTGGTGGCTCGATTAATGTTGGTGCTTTAATGGATAGGCCTGTGGAGGCCATCTGTGAGAGTCTTGTCTGTATATTGTATGTTGGTAGCAGATTTTAGGGGAAGGGAGATTAGGCCTTAAAAGGAAAAACGACCTGCAACCCTGCACTCATACCCTTGGCCATTTTCAGACAGGTCCATTTCTTTAGCTCACCATGTCACCTATTAAACCCTCTCTCTCTCTCTCGCTCTCTTTCTCTCTCTCTCTCTCTCTCTCTCTTTCTCTCTCTATCTATTAAAATAGATACATTGTATCCCAAGAGGAGCAAGGCAAGCACTTGTGAGTTGGCAGATATGGGGATGGGTTAGTCTGCGAAATCCCTGACCTTATCATGAGCTACTTGCTTAGGGATATGAGGCTAAAACGTCTGCTTCAGAGGAAGGGTTGCTTGGAATTTGAGGTCCACAGTCACCCATTTCACCTTTGTTAGTATGTTGGCTAGCAGGCTGAGAGATGCCTCAAACTCTATCATGCTCAGCTGCTATTCTCAGTGCTTGCTGGGACTTTAAGAGCAGGGCTCGTCGTAATTGGGGAAGGTGTTTGTGAGGTGTTCGTAAAGCATTGGTCAGGGCATGGCTCAGAATCGCTGTTGGTTTCCAACAGAGGTCTACCCTGCTGTCTCCAACAAGCCCCAACATCTTCCCACATAGTCCAAACTGATTTAAAGCAAAATAAAACAAATGTAAAGATCAGTATATTCCTCTGGACTAGCTAGTATATTTAACACAACCTCGATAACCATAAACTATGGATTGCACAACTGATCAGTCAATAGTGGAGAAAACAGAATCGAAAGATACAAAATTATCCCTACCGGGACATTAAATATATAGATAATGCAGTCTGGTAGTGGAATGTTAACCCTGATTTTAGTTTTTTTTAAATGCATTTGGCTAGCTTTGCTTTGTATAAGAACCCTAATATTCTAAATTACAAAATGTCATGCTATTATAAGGGGGCATGGGGAAGGAACTAGTGAAGGGTCATACAGGGGAAGATGTGGTAGGGAGATTGGGGTAGCAGTAAAAAAGGTAGCCATTAAAAGGAGGAAACATTTGAGTGAAAATGGCAGTTCATTTTGCTAAGAGCCTAGTTGACCAAGTTTTTCAACCTTTTGTTTTCTAGTTAATTTCCAATTACTAGTGATTCTTGCATTTATATGATCTTTTAAGGCTGGTTAGCTTCACCATCTGCAAGGGGGAAAAGGACATTTCTGGTCTTAAAAGTCAGCAGACTGTTAGGGTAGCAGAGTTTGATATTAGTTATTGTGCAACAGATTTCTCCATTCACGCCTGATGAACAGGTAAACATCATGGACGACCTTTGTGTTACCATGGGCCATGATATCCAACATTATTCACATTGTATCCTTTTCATAGCAAAGACTGGTATTTGATATTATCAAAGCATCTGCATGGTTCCTTCTATTATTCCCAATTGCACACTGTCACAGCAGAGGGATCAACAGACAAGTCCAAGTTATATACTAGTTTGCTTCACTTTTAGTTGTGTTGTGTTGACTGCAACCATGAGATAGCACTATGTTGAGCACCAACAATATTCTAGCTCTCCTTAGCAACGTGGCCCTAAGTCCTTCCCTCTGTCTCACTAAATACCACTTCCCAGGTGGCAAAACAGTCATTCACAGTGTCTGGGAATGATACTACCCTGAACACCTCTTTCGTAAATCGATGTCTTTATTTGTTGTGGCTGATGTCATAGCGATTACCTGTGGGAGAGTCCTACCATGTTCGCTAGACTGGTACCTTTAGGTATTCTGTTGGGGGTCAGGTGTCAGGCAACTATGTAAATGGCTCGACCGCAGGGTACATTCAGCTTTCCCCTCCAGACGGTAATTCCTCAAGTTCGCTTACGGGTGTACTTTTTGGCTCCCATGCAAGCCTGTATTGCTCATTGTGGCCCTTCCTCAACCACCTCTTTTATTTTATTTTACCCCAATTTGGAAAGCTTTCTCAAGTTTTCCTTCCTGGGCCTCTTCCGGTCTAGTTTCTCTGATTTTGTTCAAATTCATCTTTTGTTCTGCAATCCTTTATAATTATTCCTTCTGCTTCTCATCAATTTCTCTTTCTATCTCCTCACCACCTGATCCCTGTTCATTCTCCTCTCCCATCTGCTTTCTAGTTTTCATTCTCCTCTACCCTTCTCCTTTCTACCTGTCTACGCTCCATATGCTCTGCAGTCTTTCTATCCCTCCTTTCCTCCTCTAATTTTTTTCTGTTTATCTTCTGTAGCTCCTTGGTTCCTCCCTCTCTCTTCTTTATCTCATCTGCTCTTGTGCCATCTGATCCTCTATCCTCGTCTCCTCCTTGCCACTCTTCCAGGCTCTACTCTTCACCAGTCTCTCCATACTCTATCTTGGAACTCTAACATCACCCATCCACTGTGTTATGATTATGTAGGATTGCAGGGCTCGGGCCTTGCCAAGTAAATGACATGGCAGATCAACACAGAGGTTGTGGTGGTCTCCTGCCCCAGAATCACCCTACTCCCACTCCCATCACCCTCCCTGTAGTCTCACAGTTCCTGGAATCAGTACATGAGGATTGCAAAGGCAACAATCCCTCATTTGCAGAGCGGCATGATCTCTGCAAATGAATAAATGCCAATTACATGTGTGACTTTGTGCTATCAAAACATTCACGCAGGCAATCAGGCTTTCTGTATTGCATTCCACCTGGAATGTTGCAAACATGCACAGCGGCTCCCCAACAATGCAATGTTTACGGGGAATAGGTGAGTGCCATTGTACCCAGTTGGCACCCCTTAAGGTCTTTGTTTAGAGGCTGCACTGCCATTGGAAATCTGTACTCTAGTTCACACATTCCACTACTGTCAGCTCAACATATGACAGCATTGAAAGCATGCTTCCTGGTTGCCCCAGAGTGCAGCATTTTAATTATATTTTTTGCACTAAGCTCATTAATGCCATCAAACCTTTCCTAACCAAAGATAATTGCCTTTCTATTGCCAGAACCACCATTGGAGCCAAACTAGATTATTGTAATGCGCTATTGGCTGGCACCTGCAACTCCAATCTCAATAAACTCCAAACAATACAGAATAATGCACTAAGAGCAGCTCTCAGTATACCAAAAAGGGACCACATCCCGCAAGCCAGAAAGGCAGCACACTGGCTACCTGTCAAAGAGCGCATTACATTCAAAATACTTACCACCGCACACAAATGTATCAACCTGTCTGCACCCTCATAACTGTCTGATACGCTAGCCAGATCTCACTCCACCAGACCAACTAGGCAATGCCACACCAACCAACTTAGGGTCCCACGCATCAAACGAGCTAGAGCAGGTGGAATAAGCTTCCCCTACATTGCCCCTAAGCTATGGAATGCACTACCTAGCACGCTCAGAGCAGAAACCGCTCTCACTGCCTTCCGGAAAAAACTGAAAACCACCTTGTTTAACTAATTCCTCTTCCTTTGTGTTGTTTACTCTCTCCTCCTCTCCTCTCTTCTCCTCCTCTCCTGTAAATACTATTCTTCTCTTGCAACTAAGTAATGACTTCACTGTATGTACAACAAGTCATTTTCATATCTGTAACAAGCGCCACGATGCCCTCTGGGCTGCCTGTGCGCAAAAAAAATTTGAATAAATAAATAAATAAATGAAACAACTTAGGTTGTGATAAACAGATACAAAGCCTGTTTGACACTGCTTACACCATATCTCATATGATACTCAGATGAGGTGGGAAATTGGGCAAAGAAGCAAAAAATATCCCATCTGCTGGGCTGGGTGGATAGTTCAGGGGCAATGTATTTTATTTATTTATTTTGTATTTATTGTTTGCTTGTTAGGCGCTTATACAGCAAGTAAAATACTGTGTTGAAGTGCCCGCAGGGCAAGGGAGGGAACAAGGGAGTGAAACACATTACACAACACAATATGAAAGAGCAGTGGGAGGAAAAAAGAGAAAATGGCAGACCTACTATGCTTTGTGAGGATTCAGAACATGAAACTGCAGCAAGGAAGAGGGAAGAGGACGTAAGTGCTGGGGAGTCCGAACTCATGGGTGAACCACAGATGAAGTGCTAGGATTGTTGAGTGGTAGACAGCCTGGAGCTGCGTTAGATGTAAGTGCGAACCTCCAGGAGAGAGGGTGTACCAATGCAAGTGCTGAGGGTAGACAGGAGCTGGGCCGTTTGGGTGTGGGAGGTCAGGTGCCCTTAGGATGCATAAGGGCCATGGACACCAATCACGGCAACTGTGGGATTAGCAGAGGAGAGAAGAAGGGAAGGAGGAGTTAAAGAGAAAATTCTTAAGGAGCATCCAGAATTTAAGAAATTCCTGCTGAAGGTGCAGAGGGAAGGGGAGGCCTTTCCATTACAGGGAGCCAGCTGAGGAAAGAGAACAATACCCTACCCTCTGTTTAGCAAAACGCTTCACACACAAAGAGTTGGTGCCAGAGGAACGTAGTGGTCTAGAGGAAGAGTATTTACTAGGATAAAGTTGAAGATAGTGGTCCGTGGGCCCACACGGCTTTGTCGATGATTCAGAGGGATTTGAATTTAATCTGTGCTGCAATCGGGAGTCAGTCAAGACTTTTTAGGGCAGGAGAGATGCGGTCCCTGGACTTAAGGCATCAAGACAATGTAGCACATGCTGAGAGACTAATCTCGGGTAACAAGCATGTTATAAAAGATTAATTAATTAATGTGTTGCTTCCACAATTTGACTCTGAAAGATACAGCCCTTTCCTTGATTATTATTGCATTTCTTCGATTGTAGAGAGGACACTTAAAGTTGGGAAACACAAAAACCACTGTATAACCTTCCTGCTCATAAATAATTATCTATGGAGATGCTCTTAAAAACTTGGCGGATCCTTGGTGTCAAAATAGCATAGTACAAATATTTGAGGACTACATTTCACCTCGTTATTTTACATTATTGATCTATTTTCCATTCGCAATAGTAGAGAAAATCATTCATAGAACTGCATCAATAAAATTATTCTGAATACAAACAAATTAAATGTAAGAATCTAGAAAATGGTAGCAGCATTTCAACAGTTCATGGAGGCGAAAGTGCAAAGTGTTATTGCGCATTATAGTAATGTGCAACTATGCAAATAATGTTTTCTCTTCATGTCAGAGATTTTAAATTGTTAAATTCTCACTAAGTACGCTAAAATCCACATATTTGTGGAAAATCGTCTACATTGATGACGAGAGAACCATTTACTTCACCAGCGTCTTCTACGTTTTAAGACACGATCCGTGTATCTGGCGCTTCATGTGTAGCCTGGTGTTTGTGTAAGTGCGAGCAATGACTAAGGCTTTAAAGCTTTTTGTCTGTGCCAGTTACCAGCTTGATAATGTTCATATTTATTGTTTTTATCTGGTGCTCAGAAGCAGTGTGGTTGATGGGTACAGTGCATACAAATCACTCACAAAAATACCTTAAAAATGTGTATAGAAAGTCTTTCGTTTTTCTTCAGGAAAATTGATCCAGAAACCAGTTTGTATATGTATATATAGCTCGACTTACAAGAGTATAGAAAACATGTACATGGATCATGGATTCTTATATATGCAGTGGGTGTTTGTAAAGGACAAGTGAAAGTTATGAAACACGACGTGTTCACAATGCGTTTACATAGCTAAGCAGCCTTAATATAAAAGGTCACTGAACTATTCCACTGGGGTTTAAAGCAAGGATGTAATCAAAGGTACAACAAGAAGCCCTTCAATGAGGGCAGATTTTTTTTTTACAAATTTGATGGTGGAGGAGTTAATTTCCCTTGTGGCTCGAGTGAGATAGTATCATGTTATCTGTTTAGAATATTAGAAGTAGATTGTTTAAATCAATAATGCTTTCTGAATACATTCAAGTAAGCATTTCATGTGTATATTAAGTTGTTGGTTGGGATTCAATAGGTGCCGAGATTTAGTACCGATGGCTGGAATCAATACCCATAGACACAACAATAGACAGTGTCTGTGGTTCATGCAGGCAAACAAACGCGGAAATCCAGCATTTCCTAAGAGATGGATGAGAGGAGAATTGGAAATCCAAAGAGTTGAAGGGCACAAACACCCACGTATGTGGCAGCCACTAAAGTCGTTGAATATGTTGAATGAGGAAATGGAAAAGAGCATAACCATAACATGGCATGTGTGCCGTTATATGCACATTAAGACAATGACAGAGACATATTTGGCTTATTAAGGAGTTACATTCTATGCATATAAGCCTGATCAAGTACAAGGTGCAGTTGACTCAAATCTTTAGCAAAGCTGCAGATTCTGCATATATAGTTTAACCCAAGACAACTATAGCAGGAAATTGGCTAGCATGTGACTAAAATATATACATTAAATTCATGAATTTACGTCAGTTAAATCAGCAAACAAGTATCACAAGGTGAAACAACAATTTGAACATCTAAAATTGTGTACTAGTACTCGAGTTATATGTGACTTTTGTATAAAATGCTCTACTATGTCTAATGAACTGCATCAAAATGTGTGCTTACATGGGTGATTTTAGCTACAGAGACAGAATAAAAATGTGATTGTTGCTATGGGTGCAGAAATTCCCACAAGGAGAGAGGTGAGGTAGCCATATCTGGGAGAAAAGGGGTGTAGAAGCCCTGTTTTAAACAAATATGTATATATCAATACAATGATCTGGGTAATTCCCTTTCTGAAGGGGCAATCTGCCAATCAGATTCTCCTTTCATAAGCTCCATGCCAAAAGCATAGTGTGTACCTGTGTTCTGCTGCATCAGTATCTGCAACACCTTCTCTACCAGTGGCACAGAGCAGGTTCAGAGGACACAAGTGCCCAGTTGAGAGCTGCACTGACAGCCAAGTATCTGCAGTGCAAGGGCTTCATTTAAGATGTGAGCCACTGTACCAAAACTCATAATTATGAGTCTACTGTTCTGGCAGTAGAAATATCTAAATATAGGCCATGTCTTAGTTATGGTATGCTGGATGATATTTCTTGTAATTATTACAGCCACAGCTGTTTGACATCACATAACTGTCAACCTTATGAGCCCAGCTCAGCTGTGAAGGGAGTATGTATATTCCCCCAGACAAGGCTGTCCTTGCCACTGCTGGCAGGACTGTAGCCTTGGGGATTGCTTTTCTTTGTTCCTCTTGTGGGGATAGGTAACACCCTCCTCAAGGAGACAGCCACTCCACAGGGAACTGGTGTGGAAACCAGAATCAAAGGGCAGACCCATGCACACAAGGCTTGGCCTCACACCATGGTGCTGCATATCTAAAAGGCTTTGATGCTGTTGAGAAAGAACAGAGAAGGGGTTAGTGTAGACAAAGGGGCCTCTTTACAGCTGGAGGAAGGTTCCTTGTTTCTCTCTGCCTCTAGCTTCTCTTCCTGTCCCCTCCAATTCCTGTAGCACAAAGACTTACAAAACACAGAGCATTCTACCGCACCACATCATACAGCAACACCAGAGCCTCCATTGGCCCCCCTCCACTTACCCTCTTCTCTCGCACCCGTCACACCTGATGAGGTCACCATACAAGTCCGACTGATGAAGGCTTCATCCAAACCTTTTCCACTGAAATTTTCCCAACTGCCCTCAAGCACTCCCTTGTGCACCCTCTGCTCAAAAAAACCTCTACCGACCCCTTTATTCCGGCAAGCTACCACCCTATCTCCATCACTCCTTTCCTGGGCAAACTCCTGGAGAAGTTGGCTATCTCTCAGCTGACCCTCCACACTGAATCTATTGGTTGCTTCCATGACCATCAATCTGGCTTTAGAGCATCAAGAGGTATGGAAACTGCTCTCCTGAACACCCATGAAGACCTTCTCTCAAGTCTTGACGCTAACACTCCCTCTGTCCTCATTCTCCTTGACCTCTACTCTGCCTTTGTCAAGGGTAACTACAACATCCTGATTGCATGTCTCCTTGACACCCTGGGATTCACAGGTCAGGCTCTGGCATTGTTAACCTCCTTTGTCTCCGACCCCGCACCCCAAGTGGCACTCAGAGCCTTTCTCTCAACTATAGCTCTCTCAACCTGTGGCGTTCCCCAGGGATCTAACCTATCCCCCTGGTTCTTCAATGTCTATCTGGCTGCCCTGGCACATGTGATTGCCCCCCTCACCTCTAACTTCCAGTGTTACACAGATTACACACAACTACTTTTCAGGCTACCCTCAGTGGCCTCCTCCTCCTCACTCATACCTGAATGTCTGTCAGCTATTCAGTCATGGTGTGCTGCAAACAACCTCTGCCTCAACGCAAGCAAGACTGAGATAATTTGCATTGGGACCTCTCCTCCCTCTTTCCCACTTTCACTCTGGCCGGCCTCTCTTGGCCCTGCGCCCACACCCACCTGCGTGGCAAGAAACCTGGGGGTCATATTTGACTCCATTCTCTCATTCTCCTCTCACATTTTGGACATCTCTAAAAGTCTAACTATCAGCTACACCTCATCAGAGGTACTTTACCTTTTTTCACTTTCCCCCAGTGGCTCACTGTCTCCAGAGCCTTGGTTCTCTCTATGCTGGACTATTGCATCAGCCTCTTCCTCAACCTTCCTTCTTCTGTCTTGCGCCCTCTGCAACTCATGCAGAACAGAACTGCAAGACTTATCCTTGGCCTCAAGCCCAGGGACGCATCTCTCTGGTGCTGAAATCCCTTCACTGGCTCCCGGTGGCTGCAAGGATGAAGTTCAAGACCCTCTGCAATATCCACATGGCTTTGTGGGGCCTGGGTCCTACCTACCTGCAATGGTACCTACCTAAATACTGTCCCTCACAAGCCCTCTGCTCATCTACCTCCAACCTTCTGCGAGTCAGCCGGTTTCTCCAAGCAGAGATTTGGAGGGAGATCCCTATCCTCAGCAGGTGCCACCCTATGCAATAGCCTCCCAGCCACCCTTCGTCTAGTGCCTGATCTTCTTAAGTTCTGGAAACACCTTGACCTTCCTCTTCTCCTCTTCCTTCTCCCTCCATATACCCTGCTAACCCAGTTTTCTGTTCCTTTCCCTCTCTCCCTCCTCCTCCTTACAGCTTGCTGACTGGCCACCTGGTGTACCTCAGAGTCTCACAGGCCACACCCCACCCAAAATAACTGCACTTGAGAAATAGCCCAAGTGAGTGGCCCTCTCTGCACTTACACCAGTCTACAGTAACTTGGTGCACTTGGACCAACCCCTCCCTGTCACCATCCGTACGCTCCTTGCCTGAAGATTGTTTGTCTGTTCTCCCTTGTCTTCTCTCCCTTAACTGCACTGGTAAAACTGCTGAATTGCTGTAAGGCCTGTGTGCTGTATCACAAACTGTTAGATGTATTTTATGCACTTACTCTGCCTTTGCAGACTTTTATTGTCTCAGAATTTCAAGGGCTCTGGGCAAATGTTGTTTTTTCCCCATGTTGCCACCCTCCTTGAGCGCTTTCACACACTTTCCTGTATATAGGCACTTTATAAATAAACAATATCTTACCATACCATAGAACCGTGACTGAACATTCCCTTTATTTTGGACTGTGTTACTTTGCTGTTGGGGTCCCTACTGGATTACCTTCACACCCCTCTGAAGAGCAAAGCCTTCCCTCTGCCCACAAAACCACAAAAGTAGAAGGAGCTATCTCTTTACTGTGCCTGTTTTACCTTTCTGATTATGTTGGCTCTTGGTTTACAGAAGTCTGTGGGCTGAGTGGGCGTTTTAGTCTATAATCATCCTTGTACCCCTGAGTGGCAGAAGTCAATTTAACAACATATTTTACTTCACATATAGCAGCAGGAACTGTAAAAAAAAAAGTCATATCATTTACAATCAGCAAAAACAGAAGAGTGGGGTACAAGGTGAATGCGCGCTTCGCCCAGAAAGAAATATTATCGTCTTGTCATTCAGATGTGGGACTGCTGCAAACCAAAGTAACTATTAGGTTGGCCCAACCTAGTTAGAAATGAGAAAAAAGCTGTTGTTTCCTAGAAGATGCACTGTCTCATCAGAATTTGTTTGGAGAAATTAAATTGTAAGCCGGCAAAGGCTTAGAATTTAATTAAAATCGAGTTTTGTCACAAAATATGGGATTGTGATATTGTGTGATTTGCTCTTTTCTCCAAGCATTTACAATCAGGTCTATCCATAAAACATTTCAGCGACAGCCACCTAACCCGCTGAGCTATCTGATGCATTCTGATTTCGGATTCCCTACTTCTCCCATACCTGCAAACAGCTTTCGCATTTATACCTCCGCCCACCCAATCAAGGCCGAGGTGACAATGAGGCAGCCTCCACGCAATGAAGTGAGCGGAACTTACAATTTCGCAAGATGCATGCTTACACTTCAATAATACATAGTCCAGTAGGAGAGGAGCCAGAAGTCCTGCCATCTCAAACAGATTTAGAAGAGAAGGGTTATTTTCTTGATGTATGGTTGAAGACCATAAACAGGGGCAAAATGACTCTTCTGCCCCTGTTGTTCAAGGAAAACAGGGGCAAGTGATGTACTTGGATCCTCTGTGTCCTCATGCTTTGAAATAAACACTCCACGGTGGCGGATGAAAAATGACATGACATAATCACCTTGCGCTGATGCCCAACCATTGAGAACAGTCTAGGTATTTAAATGAAAGCCAAAACATGGTCTGCTTTGATATGGGCCCCCTACAGTTTTCTACATATGGAGAGAACACACAAGGTAAGCATATTCTGCTACAACCTCCATCAAAGTCAGTTTTCTGAGATAATAACGCAGGAGGCAGCAGTGTTTGAATTTGCTTTGTTATTGCAGCCTCTGGTTTACTATGAATATACATTAGTGGAATACAGATCTGGGCTAGATCCTCAAAAGACAAAAGAAGTCACTGAACTACTCGATGTTAGGAAAGTTTTCTCTAGAAGCAACTTCTCCATATTCTTTGCACCCCTAAACTTTTTTCTTTTGTTTTACAGACTATCCTGACTTTTTCCATTTCAGTGAAGCCTTCATCATCACTCCACTGTGCTTTTACTCACATGTTATGGGCAAACTGACTAGTCCTTCAGATGGTCAGTAATGGGAAACTATGTTTCCCTAGTCAAGTTACTTTGTTGCTTGTTTGGGTAACTTTTCATCATTGCGCAATACATCTTCCAATGCAGTGCAATAGGGTTTCTTTTTGTGTGACCCTAGACTCCATTTTATTGGTTACCTAAAATGTGCTCAAGGACAAAATGGTGGCAGCAGTTATTTTTTCGTATTTTTACTGATATTTCTGGTAAGCCTCCCAGTGTTTACCTCATTTGGCTACCAGCTGTGCCTAGTTTCCTACAATGGCTGTGCGGGATAGTGCAGGGCGTGAGTGGGAGGAACCACAAAGTGGGCTGGGACTGTCTGGTCCTAATCCACAAACTGGCACCAGAAAGTCTGATGTGCATGCGAGCATGAGGCCCACAGTTGACCCTGATTAAACCACTGCTACTGTGCATGTTTGCGGCAGATCTTGCCATTGGATGGCTGATTCTGAGCAGTCACCTACCTTTGGATAAGAAGAGGAGCCCTGCAGCCATTCCAGAAGATCTGAAGAAGGAGCTAAGCATCCTGAGAAGCTAAGCAGACGAAGGGTGATCTTGAGATGCATCGGCAAGTGAGCCTGTTCAGAAGTCTCCATGGGCCATCCAGTGGGCTGTCCAGCTCGACTTTGGGCTACCACCATAGGAGCGTCGTAATCCTGTATTTCGACCTTGGGCGCTGGGAATCGCCAGTTATCCAACAAGACACCCTTCTGCCAAATGTCACCTCCCCAGCGACTTTGGGTCGCGAGATAGATTGCTGCCTCAGACCGCAATAGCTGAATCCCCTTACATCACTGTGCAATGGTGA
This sequence comes from Ambystoma mexicanum, assembly GCF_040938575.1. Taxonomy (NCBI): domain Eukaryota; kingdom Metazoa; phylum Chordata; class Amphibia; order Caudata; family Ambystomatidae; genus Ambystoma; species Ambystoma mexicanum. The sequence continues at coordinate 956,937,260 of NC_090924.1, read as the reverse complement.
CGGTCACAGAACAGTAGTTTGCCACATCAATTCCAGTGTCCTGAGATGTGCTGCAGTGGTGTCTTTCACATTCTTGCTCTGGAACCAGGTGCAGCAGCTCCTGTGACCAGCATGACCTGTTTCGGCACCCGCAACATCTGGGCATCTGGGAACCCAAAGAAAGGCAGGTAAATGTACATCTCAGGACCACTTCCAGATCTGCCAAGTCTGGACCAAAACCGAAGTAAGGGCGGTGAGTAGTGAGGATACTTATCGGTGGCCTTATTTCATCAGAAGGGGTTTCTAAACTTTGGCTAAGTTTTAACACTATTTGGCTTGGGTAGTACTTGCTATCTAATCCCTTCCTAAAGATGGGGGCAGTTTGGTTAGCAATAACAGATATTACCCGACCTTTGAATGATTCCTCACATCTTCAGAATATTTCTTCTAACTTTTTCCAGTCTCCCAAACGTATTGGAACGTTGTGAACTTTACGCTTTCCTGTGCACTTTTACGCTCACAGTGAACATTGGGCACAAGTCCCCATTCATCTTATGGCTGGAATTTTCAAGTGAAAATTGTAATTTCTAAAGAGGGTTGGCCCTAACTTAATTACTCACCTCATTCCTTTACAGGCAATAGTGAAGTAATTGATGTATGTGCACTAACACATGAGACTGTATATATGTTCTATAGTAGTTAGTATTGTGTGATGCTTTACCTGCATGTATTCATATTTCCTGTGTTGTCCTGGGCCTATAACAAATAGTATAATTTTATAACTAACTGTCTAAGTATAATTCTTGTTTTTTCACTGTGTGGACTCATTTTGGACCCCTGACCCCACTCACCTCACCTGAGACTAAGCCTTGACCAAACTCCACGTTGCCTTGATTGGTGTGACTTCAGCTCCCAGAAGTAATTTGTTATCTAATAAGGGTGCCCTCCTGAACATCTGACACTAGGCCAGAGGTTAGAAATCAATTGTAACAGTTGACATGTTCTCTTAGTGTGTTTGAATAACTCAAATTTCATTTAATTGACAAGATTTGAGGTTGAGTGGCAATAATGATCATTATAAAGGTCTAAGCAGTGCCTCTGATCAACAAAGTCAAGGAATATGAAGCCATTAAACTCAGCAATACCACATGGCGTTCACATAGAACTGCAAGCAGAAACGAGTCAACTATATATATAAAAAGATTGGTGTTCTAAATGGTTGATTAACAGCATACTTGGAATAGCAACAATTGTTTTAAATGTCTGTTTTTAATTACTCCAACCAGTGCAGAGTACAATTGTGTGTAGTTATGTTGCATTTTTGCACTTGGAAATGAATATATATATATATATATATATATATATATATATATATATATATATATATATATATATATATATACATAGGGCAGCTTCTCAAAACATTTTAAGGTGCAAGTGATGAGATGCCATTGCATTCTTTATCACTGGCCCCAAAGAAATGTGCCTTTAAATCTATAAGGGGCAGCAAAAAATATGGCTATTAGATGCTCACATTCTGATGCCCTTTTTTGAGCAAAGCAAGGATGTTTCTGTGCATTTTAAAGTACATCCCAAATTTACAAATTGCCTGAACTACTGGCAGACTCAGAGGGACCCTGTGCAGAAAAGGTCACCATTGTTGTTAAGCAGAATTATTTGCAGTACCCTTTGGGAATACCACACAATATTAAGACTACAAGTGACAGTACAAATTGACCTTTGGTACAAGCCAGTACAGTAAAGTGGTAGTGATGGCTGAGCAGCCAGACTTATCTCAAGAGCAAGTGAGCAATATCAATAGTTACACAAAGGACATCAATTACTATGAGTCAAACAAACACTGACTCAAGGTTTCTGGGTAAAAGAATATACATTTATTTACACATCAGTTGTAAAACATTTCACAAAAGTAAAGCAGTTGAGAAATCACACTCTTAATACACCACACCACTCACAATAGATTCTGGACAAGTTAGAAGTGTGAGCAAAATGGCACTCCAATAATTTAAAAGGTGAGGGAAATTCAAAGTTAGACAAAAATTGAGCAGCACCAACAGGTAAGTAAGCAGGGCAATCTAGAAAAAGGAACTACAGTGAGGGAATCAAATCAAAGAAGCTTAGGGCCAAAGTCAATAGGACAGAAGCCTTTTGCTCAAGATCACACAGTTCAGGGTAGTTCGCGGTTAAGTCTTGGCCAAGAGTTCAGGACGAGGTTGATCAGCAGAAAAGTTAGTATAAAGAGTAGAGAAGGACAAGCCGTCGGTTTGGCGAAAGGTTTCACACACCTTCACTGTGGCTGGACGAAATGAACAACCGGATTCGAACAGTAACTTAAAATGGAGAAGCAGCTGTAGCTGAGGCGGATGTTCCTGGCAGGTCCTGCAGGCTCACGTTTCCTGAAGCGACTGTCGGACTGACACGAAGTAGGAAGACTGGAGAGTCCTGCACTGCCCAGGGAAGAATCCAGCAGCAGAACAAAGCAATTAACAAAAGGTGCGTTCCTTAAAACTCAATCAGGGTCCGTTCCTCCTGGCTATCCGGTTCACAGCAAATTCAACCAGAGGAGGGAGGCATTGCTGGAGTTTGGGTGAACTGGTTGGTCCCACCAGCTCAAGGGGAGAAGATTCCTTGAAGATCTTCCCTGTCATTGGAGTATTAAGATTCGGACCTGCAGCATTGCTTCACCGGGCGGTTCAGTCATTGTACGGGTCCTCATCTGTCAGCTCCTCTTCGGTTCTTTCGTTCCAGTGGCGACTCTGCCTTTCCAGCCCCAGAGACCTGCTTTTTATGGAGTTTACCCCCATTCACACATCCTGCTGTCAATCACACAGCAGGGTGGCTCTCCCGCTGGGACAGTCACCACAATCAATCAAATCAGAGTGCGACATGGGTTTCCAAGGAGACCCTCTGCAGGGAGTCCTAAACCCCTCCATCACATCCTGTCCCCCTCAGACATACAGGCACCAAAAGAGGGCTTCTGTGTAGAAGCCCGCAAAAGGACGGTGAACAAAGGAACCAAACCTGGTTTGGCGTGCAGAGTAAAACATGAGAAAGACATTTTCAAAAAGAAATGGTGAATAAACCCACCTGGAACCGTATAAAATTGTTTATGGTCTAGCGGGTTTGAGTTTGAGGCTACCAAGGTAGCCTAAAACAATACCAAGGTTATTTAAGATAACCACAGTAGGAAAAATAGGATAGTTACGACTGCCACCAGCCGAGTCTTAATGAAAAGTGAGCGAAACAATGCTCCAAGAGAAACAGACAAAAAGGGATAAGTATTAACCCTTTCCAGTACTCTATGCAAGATAGTTTGTACTGGGTCTGTGGATTTAGAGAGACTAATAAAGTCAATGGCAACTGTACATGTTCTGGGAGACAGTAGTCAGTCCCAGAAAATGGTGTCTGAGTTGGGAGGTTTAAAAGACAACCCTGTGTCACTGCACTGAAGGTGCTGTGTAACACAAAGCAAAAAGATGATGCCTGTAGTGTAGGTGAGGCTCCACAGTCTATGAACACAAGAAAAGGTTAAACACACACAGCAAAACACATACAAGAGTGGGAACAAAAAGGCTCACACTCTTGCCAGGTGAAAAAATTAAATCCTAGCAATCCAGCAAAGCTGCTGAGGGACTCTGTAGGTAACGGAAATTAGCCATTCTAGATAATTCTCCCTAACACTCGCCCTCCCCCAGACTAAGGGACAGGAGGATTTAATCCACTCCTGGATGAATCTCTACCTCTAATCGATTAAAAACATCCTAGACAGACCATCAGCATTCAGGAGGTGACATCCTGCTCTGTGCTCAATGGTGAAATCAAACCCTTGCAGGCAGATTGACCGTCTGAGAAATGTTGGGTTTTCCCCTTTCATTTGCATTAACCAGCTCAAGGGTTGGTGGTCTGCCTGAATCACAAAAGTAGTCCATACACATATGGTCTAGACTTCTTCAGAGACCACACAATGGCAAAACATTCATGCTCTATGGTTGCCCACCATGTTTCTGGTTCCTTCAGTTTCCTACTGATGAAGCAAATGGGGTGCTCCCTACCTTTTACATCCAGTTGACTAAGGACTGCACCTATACCTGCATTGGATGCACAATGAAGGGTTGGTGATAATAAGGAGCTCTTAGGACTGGAGCTTGACAAAGGGCTTTCTTCAGATGTTTAAAGACTTGAGTGCAATCCTCATTCCATCTAATCTTTTTAGAGAATTTTGGAGAGGAGATCACATTCAAGGGAAAAGCTATGGTCCCATAGCTCTCTATGAATTTCCTGTAGTACCCAGTGAGACCTAAGAAAGCTCTGACTTGGGTTTGAGTAGTAGGGGTGGCCCAGATTTCAACAGCGTGTACTTTGTTAGGCAATGTCCTTGTTTCACCTCCTCCTACCTCATGACTAAGGTAGACCACTTTGCTCTGAGCAATTTGACATTTGCTTGTCTTTATGGTCAGATGGGCCTGCTCAAGAGCCTGCAAAGCATATCCTAAGTGATCAACATGTTCTTTCCATGTAGGGCTGAACTCTGCAATGTCATCCAAGTATGTCATGCAGAAGTCCTCCATTCCATTCAGAACTTGATTGACCATCCTTTGGAATGTAGCAGGTGCATTCAATAATCCAAAAGGCATAACCTTAAACAGGTAGAGGCCTGCTAGGGTAGAGAATGCAGTTTTCTCCTTGGCATAGTCTTTCAGGGCTATTTGCCACTAGATTGAGGTGAGACCAAATGTACTGAGGTACTTGGCTGAACCAAGCCTATCCACCAGTTCATCTGTCCGGGGCAAAAGATGGCCATCAGTCTTTGTTACTGCATTTAGAGCTCTATAGTCCACACAGAATCTCATCTCCTTGGATCCTGCCTTTGGTACTAGAACAACTGGACTAGACCATGCACTGGTAGAGGGCTCTATAACCCGAGATCAAGCATCTTGTTGACCTCTCCTTTGATGTGGGATCTCACATACTCTGACATTCTGTAACCTCTGATTTTCACAGGTAGACAGTCATCAGTGAGAATATCATGCTGGCCCCAAGGGGTCAAGCCTGGTGATAGTGATAACAGCGAGGCAAACTGATTTAACAGAACTTTGCACTCCTCCTGTTGTTCAGAGGTCAGCTGAGAAGAGAGATTGACTCCTATTTTCTCATCCAAAGGTTGCCCTCTGAGGAGGTCAGGTAGAAGTTTACTCTCCTCTTGGGCTGAAGCTAGAAGTAAGGTTCCCACATCTGGTCTTGAGACATATGCCTTCAAATTGTTGGTGTCAAAGACTCTGGGAGCCTTCTTAGGTTGGCCTAAGTCCACCAGATAGTTCACCTCTTCAAGTTTGCCGACAACCTTGAAGGGTCCTATCCATTTGTCCTGCCAGGCCCTCTGCCTTGTTGGCACCATAATTAATACAAGCTGGTCTTGAGTAAACTCAACCATGCTGGCCGTCTGGTCATACCAATGTGTGACCAGAGCCTGACCTGCTTTTAAGTTATTACTAGCTTCTGCCATCATGTGTGACATTCTCCTCTGGGGACCTATCACATAGTCAGTCACTCTGACTGGCTTGGGGGAAGGAGCACTCTCCAACCCCTCCTTAATCAGGGCCAATGGACCTCTGACTGGATGGCCATAGAGAAGTTCAAAGGGACTGTATCCAACCCCCTCCTGAGGGACTTCTGTATAAGCAAAGAGAAGGCATGGCAGTAGAAGGTCCCACTTTATTTTAAGGGGTCCTCTAAAGCACCTATCATGCTCTTGATAGTATGATTAAACCTCTCTACCAGTCCATTTGTCTGTGGATGGTAGGCTGTAGAGAACTTGAAAGTGACACCACAGTTTTTCCACATGGCTTGCATGTAGTGGGACATAAAACTGGATCCCCTGTCGGATATCACTTCCTTAGGAAACCCTACTCTGGTAAAAATACCAAGTAGAGCCTTGGCCACAGCCTGACCCATAACTGTCCTCATAGGTATTGCTTCTGGGTATCTTGTTTCATGGTCTACTGCAACCAGGATAAACCTGTTCCCTGAAGATGTGGGAGGATCAAGGGGACCAACAATGTCGATGCCCACCCTCTCAAAAGGAACTCCCACCACTGGGAGAGGCACCAGGGGTGCCACATTTTGGCTCCACTCTTGCCAGACTTTTGGCAAGTGTGACAACTCCGACAGAACTTGTAAACTTCTGAACCCAGTTTAGGCCAGTAGAAGTTTAAGGAGATCCTTTCCTTGGTCTTTTTGAAACTCAAATGACCAGCCAAAGGTATCTCATGGGCCAACTGTAGGAACTGGAGTCTGTTGGCAAGCGCCACTACAATTATTTTGCAGTCCCCAGGGATAGACTCAGTCGGTTCACTGTAGAAGAGGCCATCTTCCCAGCTTAACCTATGCTTTCCAACTTCTTGCCCATCAAGTTGGTTAGCAGCCTCTTGTCGAAGACCCTCAAGAGTAGGACACTCTCATTGTCCTCTGCTGAAGTCTGCCCTGATGGGTCCACCTTCTGCCAGTAAAGACTGCAGCTCAGGAGGGACAACAGGGTCAAGATCTCCAACCAAAACAGTGTCTTCTTCCAGATATGACTCTTCAGAAACCTGCTCAACCACAGATGGGTATACCTCATATTCTGCCTCAGCAGGTGGAGGTTTCACAGGTGTGACCTTGGACAATCTTGGGGATGTCCTGGTTGGTAGCACAGGGGTGCTGTCCGACTTTTTCCTTGGGGTCTTGGGTTTCCCCTTTGCCTCTTTCTTTCCACAAATAGCAATGAGCACCTCCTGTGGAGTGTGAGTGATAGTTTCTTCTATCAACTCCTCTGGAGAGCCTCCTAAGGTCCTCTCCCTTGCAGGCCTAGTGAGCTCCTGTCTCCTCTTACTCGGAGGCCTGGGGTTACTTGACACAACTCCAAGAGTTTTCAGGTCATTACCCAACAGGACTCTCCCAGGCACTTCACTCTGCACACTAACAGGTATTTCGACAGTCATATCATTACACTGGATGAGAGCTGGTAACTGGGGAAGCATTTGCACAGGGCCTCTGTTACGCTCACCTGGTATCCACAGGGACGCCACCCAGCTGAGTTACTCGCTGGTATTCTTCTCAGCTTTGTCCTGATGTGGTCTGCTAGGAAGGTTCTGCCTTGTGGTAGAATTAGGTGTGCTCTCCGTCCTGCCTTCTTTGCAGGGGCGCATTGTCTTTCATGGGCGAGTGCGGTACAGTTACTTCACTGACGCCGGCCCGTTTGATATTGTTCAGGTAGGTCTTATTGCTGTTCTTTAGTTTTGTTGCTATCCTGCATGCCTTTCTTTGTTTAAAATGTCTCTTTTTTCTCCCTTAGGTATGCAGAGCTTCAGCGTGGCGAACTGGCTTGGTTGAGCCCCGCTGATAAATGATGGTGCATTAAGGGCGCTATGATGCGGTAAGTAAGTGCTGTGCGCAGTGCTGCGAAGTCTTGCCTTTGCTAACCTGTGTTTTCCTTCCTTGTAGGTCGCGGTGTTCTTCAGCGCGAGTGAAATGTCTGGAGTGGTGCCAGCCGAGAGGCGACCAGCCAGGTAAGCCTTTTGAGCAGTTCGTAATTTGTAAATGTCTCTACAGCTTTCTTTAATGTTGCCTCTACCTTCCTCTTTCAGGTCGTACTGTCCGGGAGGCGTGCAGAATCGAGGAAGCTGTTCTTAGTAGTTGCTAGTGTTTAAAGTTGAAGACCGCCGGTAAGATGCTACTGCTAATGATGATCCTTTTTTCTCCTTGCAGGTTCTGCTTCTCTGTGGTTCGAGGGAATAGCTGGACTTGGTGAGCGTCACCTAAGCGTCAAGTATGGGCTTAGGTGGTGTCCCAATCCGTGTGGCGGGATTGCATTGGTTTCAGGAGGGACACATGGAATACCGGGTGGATGTGTAGATTAGGTGGTAAATCCAGATTCACGGCTGCTGGGTTGATAATTGCCTTAATGGCATAGGGTCCTAAGAATCTGGGATGAAAGGTCTGGGTTCCCTTGATGGGTACGAATTTAGTGGCTAACCAAACTTTGTCTCCTACTTGAAAAATCAGGGACCTTTTTCCAGTGTTGGTCGGCAAATCTCTTTTGTTTTTCTTTGGCATGAATAAGGTGTTCCTTTGCCCTTTTGAAAGCCTGAGTAATGGTTGTGTGTAGAGTCTTTACCGCTGGCATTTCCAAGCTGACGGGAAGGTCTAGTTCAGAGGTACGTGGATGTCTGCTATGAAGGGTATAGAAGGGCGTTTGTCCCGTGCTTGAATGCAAAGAATTGGTATATGCATATTCAGCTATCCATAGTAGATCTTTCCAATTCCTTTGTTCGTGGTGCAGCATGCACCATAAATATTGCTCGAGTGTCTGATTGGTTCTCTTGGTTTGGCCGTCCGTTTGGGGATGGTAACTGGTAGATAGCGGAACGTCGATCTGCACCATTGCAAAGCATTTTTTCCAGAAGTTTGAAACAAACTGGCTGCCTCGATCAGAGACCAGAACCGAAGGGAAGCCATGTAGCTTAACCAGGCCCTCCAGGAACAATTTTGCTAAAGTGGCTGCGTCCGGGAGGTGTGCAGATTCGAGGAAGCTGTTCTTAGTAGTTGCTAGTGTTTAAAGTTGAAGACCGCCGGTAAGATGCTACTGCTAATGATGATCCTTTTTTCTCCTTGCAGGTTCTGCTTCTCTGTGGTTCGAGGGAATAGCTGGACTTGGTGAGCGTCACGTTGCAAGCTGCAAAGTAACACGAAGCATGTTCTGCAGTCAGGGTGTGGTTTATATAGCCCAGGTAAAGTAGTACCAGGGAAAGTAGTTCCAGGCCTGCCACACCCAAAACACTAGACCGCATAGCTTTGTTCTTAGGAACCAAGCTATGTGGAGGCCTCCATGTTGGCTGAGAATACAATAAAGTAGTTCCCAAGCACATTGTTGTTCATGGTGTATGAGCCTGGCGCCATAGGTGCCAGAACTGGCCCCATGACGGCTTTTGAAGAGGATGCCAGCCTCTAGAGGCCCGAGTCCTGACTCCACCTGGCCAATGGGTTTGCCAGAGGGGGTTTTGGGCGAGGGTCGTGACAGCACTCCCCCCTAAGGCCCCTCCCATGGTGTTCCTTCTGTCTGGCCCAGGTTTGGTTGGGAAGTTCCGATGGAATTTCCTGAGTAGACGTGGTGCGTGGATATTCTCACTGGGCTCCCAGGATCTATCTTGTGGTCCAAATCCTTTCCAATCGAAGAGATAATATAGCTTGGTCCTAGAGTATTTAGAGTCCAAGATATCTTTGACTTCGAATTATGGTTCTCCGTCAACAAGTATGGGCTTAGGTGGTGTCCCAATCCGTGTGGCGGGTTGCATTGGTTTCAGGAGGGACACATGGAATACCGGGTGGATGTGTAGATTAGGTGGTAAATCCAGATTCACGGCTGCTGGGTTGATAATTGCCTTAATGGCATAGGGTCCTAAGAATCTGGGATGAAAGGTCTGGGTTCCCTTGATGGGTACGAATTTAGTGGCTAACCAAACTTTGTCTCCTACTTGAAAAATCAGGGGCCTTTTTCCAGTGTTGGTCGGCAAATCTCTTTTGTTTTTCTTTGGCATGAATAAGGTGTTCCTTTGCCCTTTTGAAAGCCTGAGTAATGGTTGTGTGTAGAGTCTTTACTGCTGGCATTTCCAAGCTGACGGGAAGGTCTAGTTCAGAGGTACGTGGATGTCTGCTATGAAGGGTATAGAAGGGCGTTTGTCCCGTGCTTGAATGCAAAGAATTGGTATATGCATATTCAGCTATCCATAGTAGGTCTTTCCAATTCCTTTGTTCGTGGTGCAGCATGCACCATAAATATTGCTCGAGTGTCTGATTGGTTCTCTTGGTTTGGCCGTCCGTTTGGGGATGGGAACTGGTAGATAGCGGAACGTCGATCTGCACCATTGCAAAGCATTTTTTCCAGAAGTTTGAAACAAACTGGCTGCCTCAATCAGAGACCAGAACCGAAGGGAAGCCATGTAGCTTAACCAGGCCCTCCAGGAACAATTTTGCTAAAGTGGCTGCGTCTGGGAGGCCTTTGAGAGGAATAAAATGGGCCATCTTCGAGAATAAGTCCACAACTACAAGGATGGTGTTGAACCCTTGGCTTGGAGGTAGATCAGTGATGAAGTCAAGGGAAAGAGTGTGCCATGGAACTGGAGGAATGTCAAATGGTTGTAGGAGACCAGATGGTTTTTGTTTCTGTGATTTATTTTGTGCGCAGACACTGCAGGACTGAATATACTGAATGATGTCCTTACGCCAGGTAGGCCACCAAAAGTTCACTTTCACCTTAGCTAGGGTTTTGGCGATCCCAGGATGCCCTTCGATCAGTGAATCGTGATAGTTTGAAATAATATGCTGTTGTCATTCCTTCTTGGGTACATATAGGCGATCCCTAAAAAAGGGTAGGTGGACCTTGATGGTATCTAGTTCTCCTTGAGTTTGCCATGTGAGGTGGGCATCAGGATTCATTGTCAGTTGGATTTCTTTTCGTAGTTCTGCTTGTGTTAAGGCTGTCGTGATACCCAAGAGTTTGTCTTCAGGTATAATAGGTACTGGGTCTGGAGTTGTATATACTATTTCATCTGTGCCCATGCGAGATAAGGCATCCGCCTTTCCGTTTCTGACTCCTGGTTGAAATGTGATTACATAATCATTTTTGGCGAAGAAAAGGGCCCACCGTAATTGGCGCGAGGACTGGGCCTTGGCTGTTTTGAGATATTGCAGGTTTCGGTGGTCTGTGATGACTGTAATGGTGTGTCTGGGACCCAGAAGGTAGTGCCTCCAGGTTTTAAAGGCGGATTTGATAGCCAGGAATTGCTTGTCCGTGATGGCATAATTAATCTCTGGTGGTGAGAACTTTTTCAACCAGAAAGCCACAGGATGTAGCTGGCCAGTTTCTGGGTCTCTCTGTGAAAGGACAGCCCCCAGTGCGAGACTAGACGCATCAGTTTCAACGACATAAGAGAGGTCTGGACGAGGATGTCGCAGGATTGGAGTGGAGGTAACCCTTCGTTTAAGTTCCTGAAAGGCTAATTCTGCTTCTTCGGTCCAAGTAAACTTTTTATTGTTTTTTCGTAATAGTACTGTGATTGGGTGCACAACCTGAGAGAAGTCTGGGATGAACCGGCGGTAGAAGTTCGCAAAGCCCAGCATGCTTTGTACCCCTTTCAGAGACGTCGGTGAAGGCCATTTCAGAATGGCATCTACCTTGTGCACGTCGATTCTGATGCCTCCTGTAGTAAGGATAAAACCAAAAAATTCTACTTCGGTGACGTGAAAAAAGCATTTTTCAAGCTTTTCAAACATGCAATGTTGACGGAGCTTGGTGAGGACTGAACGAACGTGCCTGACATGATCTTGTTCCGAGGCTGAGTACAAAAAAGATGTTGTCTATGTACACTAGGGCACACACATCAATTAACTCCCTTAAGACGTCATTCATGAAATATTGGAATGCTGCAGGAGCGTTGCATAACCCGAGGGGCATGACTTGATATTCAAACAAGCCGTACTTAGTACGGAAGGCGGTTTTCCATTCATCTCCTTTTCTGACTCGGACCAGGTGGTACGCTCCTTGAAGGTCCAATTTGGTATAAATCTGGGCATCTTTAACTTGGTCTAGCATCTCAGGGATAAGTGGCAAGGGGTAGCGGTTCTTCACGATGATCTGGTTCAATGCACGGTAGTCAATATAGGTTCTCAAGTCTCCTTCCTTTTTCGGTACGAAGAACAAAGGACTGGCTGCGGGGGACTTCGAAGGACGGATAAATCTGTTTGCAAGGTACTGGTCTAAATAGGATTTCAAATGAAGGTTTTCTGGTTCTGTGGGAGCATAGATCCTGCCGCAAGGGATTTGTGCCCCAGGAACAAGGTCGATCTGACAGTCATAGGGCCTGTGCAGCGGCAATGTATTTGCTTGGTCTTTTCGGAAAACATCCTGGAAATCATGGTATTCACTTGGCAAGGTATTAGTTGCTCCCAGGGTTGATACGCTTTTGTTCAGTTTGAGCATTTAAACATTTAAATTCCAATTCAAGCCTCATCTTTTCTAGATCAATGAATTCATGACTGAGTGTAGGACCTGGTGGGGTCCCAGCGGACAAAGGTTGAGGTTGCTGAGCAGTTAAGGGAGCAGTGAGGTCTACATTATGAGGCACCTCTGCCTCTTCTAACTCATCAATAATAGACACATTATCATCCTCATCATTTTCCACATTTGCTGAGGGGTCAGGTATTTCAGACCCACCGTCCAGACTTTGTTTCTCTAACAAGCTTTCAATCAATTCAGACTTGTTGCCTTTAACAGAGAGATTCCTTTCTCTACACATATTTTTTAGATAATCCACAGTGTAACTAAGGAGGGTCTCCTGACTGTAGCGTTCCATATCAGACATGATTAATATTGCTTTTTAGTGATGTGTAGCCTTGTGGTTAGTTGATCCAAGGTAATAGCAGCACTCTAAGTGTAATTACTATACTTGATCCTCACCGCTGTACACCAGTGTTAGGCAGAATTATGTGCAGCACCCTTTGGGAACACCGCACACAATTAAGACTACAAGTGACAGTACAAATTCACAGTGAGCAGTATCAATAGTTACACAAAGGACAGCAATTGCTATGATTCAAACAAACACTGACTCAACATTTCTGAGTAAAAGAATATAAATTTATTTACACATCAGTTGTAAAACATTTCACAAAAGTAAAGCAGTTGAGAGATCACACTCTTAATACACCACACCACTCCCAATAGATTCTGTACAATTAAGCTCAAAAACGAAGTGCGAGCAAAATGGCACTCGAATAATTTAAAAGGGAGGGAAAGACAAAGTTATACAAAAATTGAGCAGCACCAACAGGTAAGTAAGCAGGGCAATCTAGAAAAAGGAACTACAGTGAGGGAATCAAATCAAAAGGCTAGGGCCAAAGTCAATAGGACTAAAGTCTTTTGCTCAAGATCACACAGTTCAGGGTAGTTCGTGGTTAAGTCTTTGCCAAGAGTTCCGGACGGGGTTGGTCAGCAGAAAAGTTAGTTTCAAGGGTAGAGAAGGACAAGCCCTCGGATTGGCGAAAGGTTTCACACACATTCACCGCGGCTGGACGAAATGAACAACCGGATTCGCACAGTACCTTAAAATGGAGAAGCAGCTGTAGCTGAGGCGGACGTTCCTGGCAGGTCCTGCAGGCTCACGGTTCCTGAAGCAACTGTTGGACTGGCACGAAGTAGGAAGACTGGAGGGTCCTGCAATGCCCAGGGAAGAAGCCAGCAGTAGAACAAAGCAATGAATAAAAGGTGCGTTCCTTAAAATGCAAGCAGGGTCCGTTCCTCCTGGCTATCCGGTTCACTGTAGCTCTGCACAGCAAATTCGACCAGAGGAGGGAGTCTTAGCTCAAGGGGAGAAGATTCCTTGAAGATCAAGGAAGACAAAATACCCCCATCTTAGAACCATTTAGCGCCATAAAAACGCATTTCACCACAATGGGAATCGCTGAACCAGAAAAGTCGTGCTCAATCATATAGATGGAATTGTTAGATTATTTACTGCTAATTTCAATTACTTCTACTACTACTCTTCCTCATCACACTACTTACTCAGTGAAGGTGCTCTTTGACAATCATTCACCCCCAAGACACATTACCACTACACCCACTCACTAAAGGTGCTCCCTGAGAATCGTGCACCCAAAGCCAAATTACCCCTACACTCACTCTTCCTCCTCACAGAATTTCCTCAATGAAGGTACTCGCTGACAATCATGCAACCCAAAGCCACATTACCCCTACACCCACTCTTCCTCCTCAAAGTACTAACTCAATCTGGCTGCTCCCTGACCATTACGATTTCTATGTCCCTCTCCCTCTTCCCAGTCACATCATGTGAAGCTTCTGCCATGTGCGGCATGAACCACATATTTTAAATACTATTAGTTCCCTTGATTGGGGTGACCCTGGATCCTCCCCTAAGGTGGGGAGGAGATAACGGCCACCCTCCACCAACATCTCTCTCTCTTCCGAGTCCCATCATGTGAGGTTTCTGCCTTGTTGAACATGAACCAAATGTTGAAAATACATGTAATTCCCCTGATTGAGGTGCCCCTGGATCCTCCACTGAGATGGGAAGGGGATAAGGGCCACCCTCCACTCACATCTTCTCCTCTTTGCATCTGCCTTTATGGAGTAAGGCTAATGCCTGTTTTCTGTCCCTTTCCTTCATTTCATCATTATTCACATTCCCTGCAGGAGTGGAGATTTGTCCCCCTGGTGCTGGCCTACTTAGTGCCTTGCTTAGGTATACAGGTGGTTTGTCAGTGGATGATGGGGGACCATTTATAGGCCCTGCTGTTGAGTGTGCACACTGGGGTAGTGGGACTGTCATGCAGGCAATACATCATGTCACCATGATTTTGCAGATGCCACTTCTCTGGCACTAGAGTGACGGTAGAGGAGGACGCACCCCAGTACCTCTGGCAGTAAAGGCTGGGCATGTGAACTGAGGAGCTTGCTGTTATGTGCCTGGGTTACCTTTCCAGCTGCTGTATGTACAGTGTCTCACTCCCTGATACAGAAAGCGGCACACATCCCCTTCTTCCAGGCAGTGGGATTGTGGCCGCTGGATGGACCGGCATACCAGGGAACCTTGCTATTGGCGCCCCAGAAGGCTTATTGGACCGCATGTGGGTGGTCTCCATTAATCTGAGTTGGCATTGTCCATTACTATCACTGAGATGGAAATTAGGGACATCATCATGGATCATGGAGAATGTTAGTATGCTGATTGATGCCTGCCTCCCTTTCATTCCACCTGCTGCCCAGGTAGACCAGCAACCTGCTGTTCCTCTGGGCATGGCTGAGTTGAATGCACCCCCTATCTCACTTCAGGAAGGATATTGTGGATGAGGTCTCGACTCACCTGCCCCACAATCAAGGCCTATGTGATGGTAGGGGCATCCCTACCCTTAGTGTGCCCATGGTGCTAATGCCATGATGTTTCAGTGCTATTGCCATAATGTTTAATTTCCTAAATCTGGCCTACCTGCCTTGCTGAGTATTTGTAACATTATCCACAAAAACTCTCATACACCTGATAATGCAACTGTCCCAGGGGGTTAGTCCAAACATGACCTTATACAGGGGTCAGGAATTAAATTCCATAATGTGCTCCACACTGATTCAATTCTGCTGTTCTTTTCTGTCCCTACCATGCTGGTCTTCAGAAGAACATCCAACCGCATCAACTAATGGATGTCCACATGAATCGTTTATTGGCCTA
This sequence comes from Ambystoma mexicanum, assembly GCF_040938575.1. Classification (NCBI taxonomy): domain Eukaryota; kingdom Metazoa; phylum Chordata; class Amphibia; order Caudata; family Ambystomatidae; genus Ambystoma; species Ambystoma mexicanum. Next base: position 956,921,985 of record NC_090924.1, on the reverse strand, counting down.
TTGGTCCTTGTGGAGTGGTGGCCTATCATATACCTTAAGATGGCTAACCTTCATTTCAGGAATCTATCCTTCAAGATGTAGAGTCAACAGAGTCTTACAATCTTTGGAAAGTCCAATTTCCTCTCTGGCATTGCTTGCAAGGACGCCAACTTCCCCAATCTCATCCAGGTGTGTGGAGGTATTACTTCAGGTTTGTGTTGGTGGAGGAACTGTTAATTCTCTGTGAGCTGTAATTTTGAACCTTCTTAGCTCAGAAGATCTTGCCAAAGGTCCATGCTATGCCAGTAGCCCTCTTTCAGTGCCAGGGCATTTGTATACACCCCTATGTTGACAACTGGTTACTGCATGTCCCCTCATTATCCTGTGCCATCTGGAACACAATTATTGTGTGGCTGCTCCTGTACAGTTTTTGTTGGCTGTTGAACACATATAACTTTCTGCTGGCCCTGACTCAGGTACTCTAGTCAATAGGGGGTCTTTTCCTTATGCGTTAGTGATGGATCGCCTTACCCCCTCACAGGCCCATGAAGCTGCTGAATAGGCTGTTTAGCAGGAAGGAAATGATAGCCCTACAATGCTAGTAAGTGCAAAAAGACTTGCCATCTATGTCCCTTTTGGTCCCATGAGCCAGGTTTCTTTTGAGACCTTTGTTTTGATAATCCATACCCAACTGTGAGTGCCTTCCATGTAATGCACCAGGCAGATGTAAATCTGTCTCATTATAAATAGGAAGTAGGGTTGGTGGATCGAGGACAATCACCAGCTTTAGGTGTTCCCCTTCAAACACCCACAGCCACTCCTTCTCACAATAAATGGAAGGAAGATGGGGCAGTGAAGAAACCTTTTGGTTAACCCCTTGATATGCTTTACCTATGGAGCCAATGTCTGGATTCAGATTGCTTTATAAACATTTTAAAATATTTATACCACATTTCAGGTAATACTGTTATTGGTAAACCATCCATATTCTTGCTTTTGTATGAGAGGGTAGGAGAGATGCTGTAGAGGTAGGGATAATGTATCTGGAGGCAGTAAGTGAGCCATGACATTATATTCAGATGAGGCAGTAAACAGAATACATACCACAACTAGCTGGCCTACAGTAGTTGCTTACATTACAAATGGAAGTGCATATTTTTGTAGTCAGCACATTTTAAAATGATCCACTTCAGGGTGAATAGGTAATCTGTCCAGTTTGCACTGTGTATACATATGAACCCAAACGAACCCAGTAATACTTTTCTACTAATTGATAATTTACCTTTGACAGAGCAGTGCAAACTAGGTTCAGATGAGATGATGTTTTATAGTAGAATTATAACGTGCAGGCAGTTTGTTAGCTGTTATTTCAGTACATAAACTGCAAAGGAAAATATGCAAGTGTAGAAGGCGCTATTGTGTGCTGCAGGAAACAACTGATACAAACATCCGTGGGAGGTGGTTCTCTGAGGGAAGAAATGCCATACAGCTTGGGTGATGTGCATGCGTCAGAAAAAAAGCCGGTTTAGTGAGATTGATAGGGCTGGAATATAAATTCAGGAGACAGAAGGGGTGGAGAGAGTTCTGCTGACAGATGAGCGAGTGACTCGCTGGGATCGTGCAGTGCAGAGGGGCAACATTCTCACAGGCAGCAGGCTGAGAAGACGAGCTGTAGCCGGAGAGAGGTTGTGGCCTTCTATCTGGATTGCCTGAGTGCGGGAGTTGTGATACTGCTGCATGTTGGCATGACAATAAAGGAGGGTTGCCCGTGATAACAGCGCAGAAACCTTGCTCATATTTGATGTGAGTATATCAGTGATAAGTGAGGCAGCCAGGGGAGTTTTATTTTTATGTAAAATTATTCAGCACCTTTCAAATGTCATTTGGAGAAATTGCATTTTATACTAAGCGTGGTACTTGCCAAATATTCAGAACCCAAGGTCGAAGTGGGTGAAACTCATATTATGTTATTGAGCTGAGTTCATGTTGACATTTCTAGCTTGCTGCTTATTTTTACTGAATTATATTCACATGACCATTGGTATCGCTATTCAATGTTGCTGTTTTACAATCAGTAAATCCATTTATAACTGCACATTCTAAAAGTTACTGCATGTTTTGATACATTATTCATGGTGCTCGGGTTGGGTCATTTGATTTACTGTGGGTTTTATAGCTAGATTGTGTGAGTGCAGTGTCTCGGCTGTGAATGCTGACAGCTGAGCCGATATGTCAAAGACAGTAGTCCAGCCTCATAGATAAGTGACTGGAATGACATTTGGCACTGTTCAGTTTCTGAGAGTGCAAGCCCCATAGTTCTGTGTTTAGAGTTGACCCTAAATAGATTACAGGTATAAAAGGGAACCTTGTCACTACATGTAGGGCATCACCATAATCACGCTGTACACCATTTTATCACTGTACTAAAATACCACGAAATTAGGTATAGCCCTCTGACAAAATCCCTAACATATTTTGGTGCGATGGCTGGGAACAAACTTTAAAGCAGTTACTGGGCGTGACAAGTGTGTTCAGCAAAGCCATTTGGTGCACTTAAAATGGAACTAATTCTGTGAGGTCATAGTGTGGCGCTGCGCACAGTGTCACTATGTCCCAAATTGAAGCAAACTTTTCTGAGCTGGTGAATTACCTGGAGGCAAAGCTATTTGCCCATCGGGTGTGGTCATCAGAAAATGCCATCTTATGGAGAGATCGCACATTTGGGGAGGTGCAAAAAGAGCTATTGCATGATATTTTTGAAGAAGGCAGCATCATCCAAGTCTGCCTATTAGGACTTTTTAGGGCTTCAGACAGAAATTCAGATAAGTATTGCATATTAAAGTTATGTGTGAAGCTTTGGTTTCTCTTACATCGATCTTTAAGCCTGCAGGAGAATGATTGTGATGTAATTAATAAATTACAGATCAATTTGGATGAGGCAAATGAGCAGGTAAAGTGTCTAAAATTGGAATTAGAGCAGTCTAATACAGGGATACAGTCTAAATGCAGTGAGTTGGACAAACAACTGTCTCAGAAGAAAAGGCAGTTTGAGGAGAGTGAAGAGGAACTGATAAAATTAAAAGGGGTCGTAGATGTAATCAGGCAAGACAAGGATGACATTATATTAGAGTCAAAAGGACAACATGGAGAGAGAAAACACATTTCATGCTATTGAACAAGAAATGGCCAAAATGCTAGAAGAAAATGACAAAAAGGATAAAGAGTTTAATCAGTGCCAAATGCAAATAAATGAAATGCAAGCCGTGATTAATAAGATTTGTGGTGAGAACTCTAACCTTTGTTAAGAGGCAGACTGGCTTCATAAAAGTTGCAGAGATTTGGAACAGCAAATATCTAGTTTTAAATCTCAGGAAAAACAACAAGGCACCACATCACATTTAATGGAATTGAGATTAGCCCCGACTCTGCACGAGGGAACAATGTACCTGTGGCTAGGCCTGATTATAGCCATTTGGGGGTTTGACTCACCTGCCGGTGGTTACCATCAAACCTGTCCACCTGAGAAAAGGAATGAGCAACAGAATAATGCACTCCCGAATATTGTGCCAAGTCAATCTATCAAAATAATGAAATTAATCAAGACTTTGATTAAACCGTTCAAAAAAGGAGGCAATTATTGTATAGGAGACCACTTAGAAACAGTGCATGGCATATTTAAAGCTCTACAGATACCTAGGGAACAGTATAGACAATACTTTCACCTAACACTTTACTCTGCAACTGCTAGTGTCATTAGAGGCCTTTATGAACAAGAAAATCTGTCATGGGCGGACTTTGAGAAAGAGGTTAGACAGCATGTCTCCTCTTACCAGTTGATGCAAGAGGCCAAAAAGGCAGTGTATACAATGACAGCAAAGCCAGATATGTCACCTCCCAGATTTCTCCAAGATTTAAAAAGAGAATTTTCACATTTGTATGTGTCTTTTAATCCTAATTCTGCAGAATTTAAGACTGAATACTTTCATGGTCTTCAAAAAGACATTGTATCACAGTTAATTCGCAAATTTGACAGAGAAAAATCCTTAGAGTGGATTGTCGAACAGGGGACTAAATTATATGAGGTAATCTATTGTAATAGAGAGACAAAATCAAAATCTAAAGATTCGACACCAACAGTAATGGAGATGAAATCCGCAAAAATGTTACTTGAATCAGCCCAAACCCAGGCAGGGAACAATATGACACATAACCAGAAGGGCGCACCACCACAGAGGGCACCACCCCACAAACCCGAGCAATAGAGAATATTACATTAGTCCTAGATATTTGGGTGATAGACCAAGAGTAGGATACCGGCCCGATATGTCTGGCATGAATAACAATTAAAATCAAAATCAAAGGAAAAATGGCCCATACCAGGAACTGGGGACGCAGAGCAGATTTGACCCTAATACCATGGTATATGGCTATCAAGAAAGGCCCCGGTATGTGGATAGGTTCATTGAAAATGGAAATCAGCATAGGGGACAGTTCCCTCCAAATGAGAGACAAAACATGAATTATGTCCCGTGCCATTAAAATCAGTCACCACCACCAGTCGACCACAGCCAAAGGATGGTCCCACCATGTTCTCCACCTCCTATAGCCCATGAATTCAGAAATAACTCAAATAGAAATCAATCTCCTGAGAGGTGCCAAAATAGGTCAAATCAGGGTGAATTTAACCAATAGCGGCCTAGGCCACAAAGAGAAGAATCCAGGGAAATTGACAGATTCCAATGTCTGGAGGCCCAGGTTAAAATGTTGTCTGAGCAAATAAGAAAACTATATTCAGTCCAAAAACAGCAGCCAAGTGAAGGTGCAGAATGTCATAGGAGTGATCTTGTGCTTTCTGACAAGAGCCTATGTAATAGCCCCTGCAATGATAAAAGTACAGAATCCCATTAACCATTTTTGTGTCACGGTCCTGAATTGCTTGCTGATTCAGAAATGAACATCCCCACCAATGAAAGTAAAGGAAGTGGTACTCACACACATAAAAAGGGAGTGTGTGTTCAATTTAGAGTTGCACCAAACTATTGAAGCGTGTTCAGATGAAAGACAAAAAGGAGAAAATTAACAAAAACCTAAAGAACAGAAAGACAAATTTAAAAAGGACATTTTATGTGACAACAAAACATCTGATAAAGAGGTAGGATTAGTTGTTAAAATATCCTCCCTTGAAAGTCAGAATACTGGTGAAATCCAGACAGAAAAGATGGGTGCTCAAAAGGAGGGTGCAGGCCAATCACCTGAGGAGGATTTTAAGCCACACATATTTCAAGAGACCAAAAAGAAAGATACCATGCAAAATGCAAATATGTGTTCTGAGCCAGAAAATGACAAGCTACCGTGTGATTTCTGTGAGAACGTTCAGTCAAAAAACTGCAGTGTAAACACTGATGGTCCCAGATCAGAGGGGCAGACGGGGGCTACACTCCAAATGGTTTCTGAACATGGAAAAATAGACAAAGCTTCCCAAAATTAAATGGACAAAAAGGAGGGAAAGATATAATTCACTTGCCCATGTGTTTGGCAAAATGTGAAAAGGGACTGAGAAAGGTGAGTCCTGCAAAAAAGCCATTGAGTCCTAAGAAGGTGAAGTCACAAAAACATAGCATAAGAGAATGCCATACAGTGGCTAAATCCGTTGATGCTGTGGAAGTGTATCTTCAGAATAGTTGTGTGCCTAGTATCACTGTCATTCTAATGTGTCAGGGTGAAATGCAAAGTGGAGACGAGAAGCAGTACCTAGAGATTCATTTGGACCCCAAGAAAAAATGGCAAACAGACATAGATGAAAACACATTACATTTTTGCTTAAAAGAAGAAAAATGCAAGCCACCTGTCACTCCAGAGATTAACACAGAGAAACATATTTCAACCCTTTCTGAATTACAAATGGGAGATGGGCAGTCATCAATCCCTATCCGTGTAAATGGTCATTCTGAAATGATAGAAGCCACTTTAGCACTTGACCAGGAAAGAAGTTTAATTAATGAGAAAATACTAATTGACAGGGAGGAGATCCCAAATTCAAAATACAAAAACAACAGATTTTTGGGTTGGATCATCTGGACTCAGGGAATAGAGTCATAGGAAGATGCATGTTGAAAATGACCATTGGCCCGAAAACTATCTGTCACAACGTGTGGATAGTGAGTGGGGCACAGAACACATTTCATTTGGGAAATAACATTCTGCACAGAATGTATATGGTGCTGGACCTCCTTAATCGCAAAGTGTGGTCCAGATTGGGGGTTCCTGCACCTGAATTTGAAGACAAAAGACAGGCTTATCATTGTGCACAGATGGTACCATATGCGATTGCTCTACAGTTGTAGAAGGATTTTACCCTTCCTGGATTCACCAGGCAAGTTACTGTAACCTGTAAACGTTAACTAAGCTGTAAACCTCCTTGTTCTCTTGCGCCCTGCTACCCTAGGGTCTGGTGCGCACAATAAATAAATAAACAAACAAACAAACAAACTAAAACTCAGAAAGGAACAGCAGATGAGGGATTCTGATGCATTTGTGTGCCTAAATGAATACACGAGGCAGCAAGGGCTAGAATGTGAATATACGCCACTGGTAGAGATTGGGGATGGAGCCATTAAGATACTGGTGGACAACACGGGGTGCCAGGATATTCGTTTAGAAGAGAATTCAGAATTAGGAATGTCAATGCAAAAATCTTATTATGCTGCAGATTTCAATAATGCAGTGATCGGGAACATCCCTGAGAGATATGTGAATGCACAGGGTGAATTTCCAGAGTCTTTGGATTCTCAACCTAAAGGAATATTTAAAATTCAGACTGTGTATCCTTATGAATCAAGTGAGACAGTGAGCTGTCACCAAGATGATTGCATCCTATTTTACTTAAATGAGAATTAAACAGGAAAACAGCATGTTGAAATGGAAGTCATGATTAAAAAATATTTAAATGTGTCAACTCTCCAAAGAGATGCAGCCACGCGCTTAGAGGAGAGCACAGAGGTTCCTCCATTAGAGGATTTCCCTGAATTTTAAAAATCGTAGAAGAGCAGGTTCAGGCTGTAAATGCATGCATGAATGAAGAGGAAAGGAAGGAGTTGAGAAAAATATTGTTCAAGTTTAAAGAGGTTTTTGCCAAATACGCGTATGATTGTGGCCTGACTGATCTGCATGTTGCCACGTTACCGGAGGGACATAGTAGGGAACTGGTATTTGTGCATCAATACCGGTTGCCCCTGGCATGTTTGGAATCATTAGCTGAGATAATTAAACATTTAGAATTCAGAGCAATCATTAGGCCTATTCATAGTACATCAAATACTCCCATTTTGGGCGTGCTGAATCCTAATGGCCAATGGCGATTGTGTGCAGACTTACAAGAATTAAACAAAAGAGTGCCTGTTTCAAGGTGGCCACTCCTATTTATTGATCAGGGTCTTGCACAGGTCCACGGGTCAAAGGTGTTTACCACATTAGATCTTACAGCTGGATACTGGTGTGTGCCACTGGCTGAAGACATACACAATTTGTTTGCATTTTTGTTTGATAAATCGCAATATGCATGGTCCCGGACACCTTTCGGGTACATCAATAGTGGGAGTGAATTCTGAATATTTTTGAGGAAGGCGCTCCCTGATGCTGCAGAGAGGGGGACAATAGTTTATGTAGATGATGTATTAATTAAAAATGAGAATCTGAAGAGTAATTTTAATGAGATTAAACATGTGCTTAGCCAGTTACAGAAGGCGTGAGCCAAGATATTCTTGCAGAAAGCTCAATGCTGTTAAAAGAAAGTGAAGTTTTAAGGCCACAAGGTGATTTAGAATGGGTTGAATCCACAAAAGAAAAAGAAGGAGGCAATACAGAAGTTGAAAGATCCAAGTATTTTGAAAGTATTAAAGAGTTTATTAGGGATGACAGGCTATAACAGGAAATGTATTGAAAACTATGCAGAAATTACACAACCTTTAACCAAATTATTGAAGCAGGGTGTACCCTCGAAGTGGGAAAAGGAGCAGTGTGAAGCGGTGAACAGGTTGAAAGAATGGGCCGCATTACAAGTTTGCCGTTCCGGAAACAACAGCAAACTATGAGTTCTGCGAGTGGGTGCCTTTCAACCCTCCAGTTCTGACCTGGCAGGCAGAACAGCACCCGCTTGCAGACCTTGATGGATGCACCGGCACCATTCATAGACCGAGAGAAGGTGGTGAAGATAAGAAGGCCAAGATGCCATAAAGATGAAGCCTGTGGAGGAGAGTCCATGGAGTGCCGGGTTGGAGAAGTTCTGCTGATGACAGCGTTGTGTTTGTGTCTTTGTAGTGCAGAGACTAATGGACAGGACATTCTGGAAATGTGGTCATGCATATTATTGTTTTTATTTTTCATTTATTGTTTTGCTTTTGATTGTATGTTGTATGGAGATGATAAAAAATATATACATTAAAAAAATACATCATTGGATCACCCAAAAATAAATACTGATAAAATACATATATACATTCCAAGATGGTGATCAGATTAAAAATAAAAGATAAAGATCTCTTTAAAAAAAAGAAAAAAGGGGTGGTGTTAAAAGAAGCATATCATAAAAAATAATACATAACAAAAAAATGGAAATCGGACAACTGATAAAAGATGAGGAGATCTGATAAAAAACAAATCTTAACCATACATACAGTTTATTGGTGTGTTGAAACATCATTGATGTATATAATTGGATTGTTGTTTTTCATCCATTGGCTAACAAACAAATTGAAGCATTGGAGCTCAACACAAATAGGGTTAAGAAGGTCAATTTTGAAGCTGATTGGATCAATAAAAGAACAAAGCTTGTGGGTTACAAGATATTTGATAATTTTACATTGGATATTAAACGGTATAATGCACCTCAGCAATTTTTGATCAAACATGCCTCCCCTTTCCTTAGAAAATTCTGGTTATGTCTTAAATTTAATTTGTTTCTAACCATTTATGTGGTAGGGAGTAGATCAGGCCTGCAACATGCTGGACGTATCTGCCACTGTTGTAGGCTGGAAGTCAGAACTGTGAAGCATTTATTTGTTGATTGAATAATTTTATCAGAGCTCAGTGAGGAGAGTTTTAGAGGTTATTATATGACACACCCATTTTAATCATGGCAATATGTATGGTACAATGTGTTCAACAAGCCTAACGACAGATTGTTAATCAATGCATGGCATTTCTTCAAGCTGCTTTAACCTATGTGTGATACATCTTTGAACTCGCTGTTTGTTATTATGTGATTAACTGCTTTTTTTAGAATGTGTGAAATGTTTGGTGTTAACTAAGTCACACATTACATAAATAAATAAAGTTGCTTTAATTGGTGTTTGAGGCCCTTATGCATCCTTGGGCCCCTGACCTTCCACACCCAATAGGCCCAACTCTTATCTACCCTCAGCACTTGCCTGTTCAAACCCTCCTGGAGGTTCGCACTTACTTACAACGTGGCCCCAAGCCGTGTTTCATTCAACAACCCAAGCACTTCATCTTGGCTCACCTATGAGCTCAGACTCCCCAGCACTTACACCCTATACCCTCTTCCTCGCTGCGTTTGCACGTTCTGAATACTCACAAGGCATAGTAGGTTCGTCCTTTCTTCCTTTTCTCTCCACAGCTCCTTTTAAGTATTGTGTAGTAATAACAAAATAATAAAAAGCCAGGGGATTTCACTCCACTGCCCCCTCCCCTCACCCTGTGGGCACTTTGAAACAGTATTTTACTTGCTGTATAAGCACCTAACAAGCAAACAATACATAAATAATAAATAGATAAATACATAATAGAGTGAAAAAACATGGTTATGGAAGTCTAATTAAGAGCGCTAAGCCAGATAGCTATTGCTGCATATTTTTTACGTCCAAATGCCAAATTAATCCCTCTTTTCGGGTTTAAAAATAACATGCTTTTAGGGCACTGAATGCACTGATCACAAATGAAAGGGAATGGGCCTCATTATGTGTTTGGTGGTAAATTGGCAGTCAATCTGCTGATTTACCTCCAAACACGGTTACCACCACTTGGTACCATGGATTTACCAAGGGATTATGAGTGGTGGTAGTGCAGTGTAAATCCACATTTTTGGAGTCCATAGGACTCATGCACATTTTTGGTGGCTTTACCATGAGCATTGCTCTTGCTAGTTAAGTCTGCACGTTTTGTACTTTAGGTGACAGATTTACCACACGCATCATGCTGGAGTTAAACCCTCCCCTTCAAGTTCAAACTCAGAATTTCACAGTGCAGTAAAAGTGGTGGTAATTCCGTTACCACCAACAAAAAGTGTCAGTAGCACAATAACTGCTACCTTTTTGCTGCACCACCAAAACCATAATGAGGCCGAAAGGCGCTGTGATAATTAGTCTAAAGAGTGAGTATTGCACAACTGATTGTTGGTGGCTGCTAATTTACTGATGCATCTGAACCACTTGCAATTTAATTGGTCTGTGAAACCTGCAGACCATCGTTTCTGTCTGCCTCCTATAGATTTACTGAAGGGGAAGGACCGCATGCAAATATGGCCTGGTCCCATACTAAAAGGGGCAGTGAGCACCCTGATTTCCATATGGTCTTTCCGCTTCTGTAATGCAGTGGCAGGCTTTACATCGATGGTCTGGGGAGTTACCCAGAGCAATTCCCAGTGGGTAAGATTCATTCACAACCTTCCAGCCATCAGTATTCCAGTTGTCAATCCGTCATTCCCAGTGGGACAGGTATGTCCAGATATGGGCCATGAGCCTGTTGTACCAAGAGACCAGTGTATTTTGATTCATTCACAACCAATCAGCCATCATTCTTCCATAATGCATTAATTAGTCTAAGGTCATTTTAAACAAAATCAAGCACAACCTGTTGCATTATGACGCCTACTTTAGCATGTTTGGGAAGTTACCTTGATATTTTTTTATTATAGGTAAAAATTAATCATATCCACATGAACACACTGAAAACTGCTTAGTCTAATGCGTTGCTCTCAGTGGAATCCAATGAACAAGACAACACATTGCGTTTTCCTGCCCTCTGTGGCAGCATGGATATCACTGGTATCTTGACATAGAATTGTCAATGCACTCTGTGCAGCAGCAGCATCGCTACCCCATTTCGAAGCCTAGGCATGCATCTGTGCTGGGATTATTAGTCTCATGCGGAGCGCTACATCTGGAAATCTTAAACTCAGCCCTCCCAAGTCTGTTTTTGTCTGTGCAACAAATGCAATTCATCATAACATGTATTCTGACAGGAGTACACATCTCGTCTTTACCGCTCAACCACCAAACAGGGGGGCTTTTTCAATATCTCTTCCTCTGCGCTCACACATATATCATCGCACTTCGGTCATCCTAGCCTTGTCGTTTATTTGTATTACTGAATATCCTTCTCTTAAGCAGTAAACTCACATTTCTTTAATGATGGATTTTATGTCTTGTTGCCATTGGATACTGTATCCATAATTAGCGGCATGCATCCCTTTTAAAGGAGCAGCCTCATCATAGGCCGCATATCTTTGACCTAATAGGCCAGTTGGTTGTCAGTGTCTGGATTATTTCCAATTCAAGGCTAGGCTCCCTTCTGGGTGCGTGGGACTGAATGCAAAGGCCGCTGCTGATCTCAGCGCCATCTTAGATGGCAGTGGCGGTCTGCTAATCTATTGCTATGTCCTCACTTTGATCTTCAGCATGTAAAATTTCATTTGCCATTTTTTGACCCACTCCATCAACTTGTCAAGCGCACCCTGTAGATGCTGCATTTCTTCATCGCCGCTGACTACTCTGCCTAGTTTTGTTGTCAGACATGAATTTTACAGCTCACTCGTCTGCGTCCTATCGCCGTTCAATATACATGCTGGACAAATGAGGCCACCCGGCGCACTGCAAGAGGTGCAATTGAGACCTGTTTAATGCCGACATATCCACATGAATGTACATGTACTGTGCAACTTATTATTATTATACATTATTATTATTAGTAATAATAATATTAATAATAATATTAATAATAATAATAATAATTTAAGAATGTGGCTGTTGAGAAGCCCTTTGATGGACCTACTTTGGATTTGAGGCTAAATCGACCTTTTTGAGTAGTCTCACAAATATGATAAAAACATGTTTTCTTTACTCAGACAGCCAAGGCATGCTTTTCTTCTTTCAAAGCGATTCCCTTCTCTTACATCAAAGTTGTCATCTTAGAAAACCTTGTCCAGTCCTGGATTTGTGTACAACACCCCGTTGCATCATATGAGGCGTGTAAGGCCATGCATATACTAGAAGAAATAAAGCTAAAGTAAAGGCCTAACATAGACGGTGTGGTTGGGTAATGTCAACACAGATCAAACACTTTCATCACCTGGATCAGAGGAACATGTACGATTCACAAGCACTAAAGAAGGCATGATAGCAGAATAGCCAATATTATACTCAGGGCATAGAATAGAATATGTACAAGGGTGGAGGGTTGTTATTACTCCTAATACAAGAATATGGGTCAAACAAGTTCAAATGTACTACATTTAGAGTATATGAATATGAGTATAGGTTCAGGGCACGAAAAGGAAAGTTGTGGGCTGAACTGTGGGTGGAACTATTATGGATGAACGAATTTGCAAATAACATGGCGAAAATGACCTGCATTTTTCCATCTTGGAATCCTTGTTTTTCTGTGCTTATTGATATCATCCACAAGCTGTACCTACAGACCCTTCTGCTGCTTTATTTAGCAATAAGGCATGCACCCCACTCCCTGCTTAAGGCAATATGTGAATACAATCAATTGGCAGAAAAGTAAAGTAGACCTACTGATCACTTCTCTGTGAGGGATCCGTTATGGGTGGCTAAATGCCATATCAAGTTCAGAGGGTTGCAGAAATTGAAACCCACATTCCCTCCCGGTAGATACAGTGATTAATCCAGTCATGTGTCATCTTACATTGCACCTGTATCTGTAGGTACATTCCAGGGGAGTTGCTAGGTCTGGAAAAGACCTGGGGCTAAGCTGATGTCAGAACTGTTGGGACTGGGGGCTAGCTAGTCTTTTGGCTGTAGCTCCTGAGATTCTATCCGGGGCTACAACCAAAAGATCAGGGGCTATATCCCCTTTAGCCCCCCCTAGCAACGCCCCTGGTACATTCTACCTTGTACATGTCTTTGCTGGAACTGGCTCCTGCTTCAACACTCCTTCTTTTCCATCTACCAGTCCTGGCCCAGTGTTGTTATAAGTATGTTTTTCTGCGCCTTCGAGATTTTACGAAAGTGCAGGTTCGATTGTGACACCTAGCAATCTAGGTATGATAAGGGCTGGAAGATCTCTAATAGGAACCAGCAACCCATCCCCAAGCGCTCTATTCGGTCAGGGAATTCAATCCCTGGCACCAGGTGAAGGAGTACTGACATGCCAAGCTTCCTTGGTCATACGCCTCCCCTGCCTATCAATCAGATTTATCACATCTCAACTCATAACTCCACTCTTCTTTTTGAAAACAGATTGCATATACAATACGAGTTAGGGTCATGTGTGTGTGGGAACAGACAGGGCACTTGACAGGGGATTTGCAAGGATGCCAGGTGTAAGGGACACACTTAGGACCTCATCACAAGATGGGAGGTATCCCAGCAGCAAATCCACTGGAATACCACCGAATGCAATTACCGTTACTGCCACTTGGTCCAGCGGTATTACCGCCGGATCACAAGTGGCTGTGGTGGTGTACATCCTCATTTTTTTTTAGTCCATAGGACTCAATGGGGTATTTTTGGCACAATTAACGCAGCAGTAATTGCGTCACAGTAATTCCATCGGAAATGGGTAGAAAGTTGGCAGATGTACTTCCAGCTTAGAGCTGGAGGTGAATCCTCCAACTTGGGCGGTGTAGTAATGCAGCGGCAATTCTATCACGGCCACATTTCTACCGTAGCAGCCAGCTTTTGATGAGGCCCGTAAAGCAGGTTGCATTTCCATCTAAAAACCTCTTTTCCCCAGAGCATCTAACTGCGGCAGTTGGGAATTCAGACACTATAATGGGTCCCAACACAGATCCCGCGCACTTAATGCAGCATTGTGCATTCACGGGTTCTGTTCCTTGGGAAGGGCCACGACACACGCAGTTAGAGAGAATCTGTAGCATCAATCGCACCACCTGGTGAAACAGTTGGACTCAACTTGATTTAAAAAGGTTCATTTAAGCTCAAAGGAATTATGTAATTCAGCACTACACGCCGTCGACTAGCACACGGATGGCTGTGATTGAATCTATAAGCACGAAAGAAGATCCAATTGCAGCAGTCAACATTATATGCATGACAATGAATACCACGTGATGTGTGTGAAGGCAGCACATTTCTTTTGGCTCAGAGGGAAAAAGAAATGTACTGGGACAAACAGTATCTCAGCATATGGGTATTACAATATTAACATCTCAATTCACATGAAGAGGAGGATTATAATGATACTATTAACACATTAAGGCCAGCCAGAAAACCCAGAGATGAATAGGCTCACAGGGTTAGGTCAAGTAAAGGACTGAATGCAGCTGGGCTCTTTCCCAGAGATGATTAAGCAGGGGGCATTGTGCAGGTTCACTTCGCTCCAAACCCCCCTCAGTCTCTTTACCCCAGGGGTCTGTCAGGTCAACCTATTCATAGCAGCATTTTGTAGGGGCGCCAGCACTTTCGGGGAAATGAGGTGACACTAGGCTCCCAAGGTGACTTCAGCTCTGACACATGGACATAAACTAACCCATGCCTCTAGTAGCCTAATATGAGTGCAAGAATGAAGAGTGACAGATGGACAGTTTTAAATAAATCATATCACTAGCATTAGTCTGACTAACCCATCAAACCTGTGTTTTGCAGTGTGCCATTCCATTTCAGAAGATGGAAAACAATATGCGGAAGAGGCTTAGTCATCTCTCAAAAGGGGAAGTCCACCAGAACTTCGAGGTTACACCCTTTCTGCATCAGACCTGAAGTAACTCCGGATATGTTTCGACCTCAATGGGTGTCACCAGTGAGGTGTTTCATGGATCTCTAGGCAAATCAAGCATGGGTATCATGTCACACTTTGAGTGACTAATACGACTTTGAAGGGTGATGGATAGAAAGAAGCCTTTTCCACAAGTCAGAAATGTTTGCTGTGTAATACCTCTAAAAGCAAAGTTGAAGGGTGATGGCTGGAATTATTTTTTAATCAATCTTAACTGCTGGTGTTGCTTGGGGCAACTGTCCAGAATATCTTTTTGTCCTATCGCAGGCAATTACAAAAAGAGGAAGGCCATATGCAATTCAGACTTGGTCCCACACTAAAATTCCTTGAAACCCAAGATACACTTCAATGGTGAGACCCAATGAGGCTACAACTCATCGGAGGGTGCTTATGGACTTGAGAATAAGGAATGTTAGCTAGCAGACCACACTGGACTGCCTCTTTGGTTTGGGACCAAGCCTGTTTTACATTTGGTCTTTCCCCTTCTCAATTGGCTTGGCAGGCTGAAAGACAGTGTTCTGGAGGGTTGCCCAGAGCAATGGCAGATGTTATGATTTATACTAAATCTTCAAGTCATCACTCTTGTGTGTTGTTGACATCTGTAAAAGGACCTTCCAGCTCATATAGGGTTTAACAAGCTTTTTATTAACACCTGCTTAATGAGGTCTAGATCAAATGTGAATGATCTGATGGGGAAAGTAAAGTTAGTACTAGGTACTATGAAGTCCCAGCATATAAACAATATGTAAATTAGATGTACATAAGAAAGCACATCAATTGGAAAAACGAAGACTACTCCAGGCTGTCTGAGCTGAAACACGTTTTTTTCAAAATGGTATGAAACTGACTTTCACTGGTGAGATTTTTATGCTGCATGACATGGTGCTCAAATAAGGTCTACCTGTCTACCTTCGTTTATTATTACCAGTTAATAGACAACAGTGGAAAGGCTATAATGGGAATCGTTCAAAATGAGGAGCTGCAGAAGGTCCTGATCAGCATCCAACCAATGTCCTGGGGATCTCCCCACTCTGGTCCCACCACTATCACATGGGTCCCCATCCTGCCCCCACCACAGTCTATGGGCTCTCCCTCCCTGCTCCCAACACAGTCGTAGGGCCTGTGGTGGCTGGTGAATTTCTTAAGTGAAGCGGCGTGCATATTTCTCCCAGATATGGCATAGAGACCGAACTTACTTAGGGAGCCTGAACTAATCAATAAGGGGTCCTGAGGGATCTCACCCAAGGAATTTCCTTTAAATAGTGGGTCAAAAAGCTTCTCTTTAGAGCATACTTTTCATACTAAAATTGGTAAAAAGGCAAACAGTTTGCAAATGGCTCTGGGGGGCTGAGTGAAAAGGCATGATATTGTTTTACTAGACATCTATAATAGATGTCCAGTAAAAAGATGCAATCCCTATCCCCCGGGCCCCACAGCATCTAACACATTCACATAATCAGTGTGATTATATGTGTATGCAAGGCGCTGGGGGGGGACTAGGAGTCAGGCATGGTATTTTGTCTGGACATCTATGATAGATGTCCAGTAAAAACATACCACCCCTGTCCCCTGGCCCTCACAGTGCCTAACGCACGCACAAAATCAAAGTGGTTATGTGTGTATGCATGGTACTGGGGGCCCAAGGTGAAAGCATTGTATTGTTTTTACTGGACATCTATGATAGATGTCCAGTTAAAAAATACCATCCCTGTCCCCTGGCCTCCACAGCACCTCAGAAGTAGAGCTGATGTGTGCAGGTGGGTAGGGATATTGTGCAACAAAGGCATTTTTTAAAAGCAGAGCTGCCTGTATACTGGCGCACTATATTTTAAAAATCAAAATTTAAAATGCCTTTGTTGCACAGCCCCCCAACGCCCACTTTTCAAAATCAGCCCCACAGACCAACACAAACACACACAAATTCACATTCACACAGCAAGCACTCCATCATTCACACAAGCCCCCATCATCATGCACTCACTCATAACACAAGTATACACGCATCCATACACATATTTAAATAAAAAATACATTTACATAAACGTACCTTCTACACCAGTCCTGAAGTTTCCTCTCCAGCGCTCCAGATCATGCATCATGAACAGGAATTGGGAAGCTTCCTGGTTCCTGCACATGCATTCAGGTGCCTCAGTGTGCACTGCACCAGTCTGCTCTGTCTGTATGTCCGAGGAGGCGCAGGAGCTCCCCCTCACACATACGAACATGCATTTCCCCAGCAAGATTTTCCAATGAACTATGCAAGGCTGGTGAAGAGAAACGCCCTCACCCGTGCAATGCTCATTGAGCGTATGCCGCTCGGGGACTGAACTGTCAAAGGGAAACCGTGTTTCCCATTTACAGTTCAGCCAGCCCAGGAGCGCTCCCTCAGCTGGAAAAATCAACAGAGGGAGTGCTCAGTGTTTCACTGGGCTAGCTCCTTGGCTCCTCCATAACGGGTGAAGGGGCTACTGGGTCAATGCCCCCTCACCCAATATGGGTGTGCAGCCCCTGGCCTGCGCCCTTCATGCCCTGCTTTTTCTTTCCTGCCTTTTTATAAAAATGTTAAAAACATTTACACTTTTAAAAAAAATATGTTTTATTTCAGGCTGTTGTTTCACCCCCCCCCTCCCCTCAGAATGTGGCCCAATACCTCTGCCCAATGTGAATAGCTTGAACGAAGCCAAAAATAATATGAAGGACAAATGCGTTGCTTATGATATGTTGCAAAGGAAAGCCTTCTTTTCAATCCTTGAAATGGAGAAATGTATATGTACTGTAAAATTGCAGAGAGTCTTATGAACTTCATGTGAGAAGCACCAAGGCTCCTTACAAAACCTGTACATTCATTTTGAGTGGTTTGTACACACTGCATATGTATACAAATGTTGTTAAATCCCATGAAAGCGGGTAACAGTTATGTGATGTTACTAAGATGTGTAAAGGTAACGGGCGAGAATAATGGTCCAATCTCTATCCGGTATGTTCAACAGAATTGCCTACCAAACTATAAGCCCACATAAGAGATGTCTTAACATTACTGCTAACATTTTGAACAACACTTTGTGAAAATTCATCAATAATGATGCCACTCCTTGTCTATTGTAGGAAAATATGAGATTGTGATCATGGTTTGGATAAACAATGGAGACCCCTCTCCCCTCCCTTACTGGAAATGTTGCCAATATCAGGCAGGTTAAGGGAGTGGCTTTTTCCAGATAGACTGCCATCTTCATGGTTGATTTATTACCCATATTTAGGAGTCTCATTTGAAGCGGTATCTCAAATCTTTAAAAATCTTTGAAATAGCCAAAGAACACTTTACGTGATTAGTTTTCAAGATGTACAATGACGACGTAGAAGCACTTCAACAGCTGTATTTGAACCTTTCAACAAAATCATATTTTGTGTTTTGATGCCATTAGTTGGAACAACTGAAAATATTAACCTGCAATGGAATAATAGATAACGTTTCAAAGTCTCAAAGACATCTTTGAAACTACAAGAACGAATACATTATTCCATCGCAGCATAATATTTTCAGTTAGTCCAATGAAAGGTATCATAAGTCTCAATGTTGTGATTTTTCCAAAATTGGACGAGCAAGGCTCCACACCTTTTTACACAACATTTTAACCAGAAACCCTAAGAGGGGCTGGTGCTTATCTACATGGGAAGAAGCACTGTGAAGACACGGGATCATTACGAGTATGCCGGTCTCCTGCAGGAAATACCGGCGGGATACCAGAAAACTAACCTAACATTACCAGTGCCTGATATCACAGTATTACCAAACTATTACAGGGTCTGGCAACGGCAGTCTTTCCCCATTCCATAGGACCCAGGTCGGGAAATGCTGGTATTACCGCACCAGTGTTTCTGGTGTTGGTTATACCAGCAGTTTATTTTCTAGTTGGTCATGATTTGCCTCCAGCTTTTGGCTGGAGGTAACTCTGTAACCCCCACCGGTAAACCTGTAGTTTAGCAATGCAGAAAAAGTGCCAGTAACGAATTTACCAGCACTTTTACTGCACTGCTAAACTTGTGATGACCCTGTGTAGAGCATCATATTATCTTGGTGCCATCAACGATGCAAACGAAAAGGTAGAATTTGGCTGGCGTCACTCTTGAAAGAACAACATGGAGTATGAGCAGAAGTAAGAAGAAAAATCATACAGCATTAATACATATTTTTTTAAATAACTAAACTTGTAACAATTGGAATGATGCACCCTTATAATAGACATCAGCATAGCAATTGAATATTGCCTTTTTGTAATGCGCTTCTACCAAACGTGCCAAATAGGGATTGTACTTATTAACTGTGGAACTGAAGCCAATTGCATTGAAAACAACTCTTTCATGGACGCTTAGTGCATTAAAAGTGATGTGACAAATATGTCTATATGCACAAGTAATCAATACATTGCTGATTCTGGTCTGAAAAATAGAAAAACTGATCCTTTTATGACAGTGGCAATGTCAAGGTTGACGCAATTGCTGAATTCCTAGCCACCATTCATAATCAGGCCGACACAACACTATGGGAATTAATAAATATGTTCAACATGGCCATATTGGAAGTATTCCAAATAGCAGCAGAAACACATTCATTAGACACTTTGGGCCTCATTACGACCCAGGCGGTAAGGGGTTAACGACGCTGTAAAAGGTGGTGGCGCCGTTAACCCCTTACTGCCTAATTATGAGGTCCCTTTGCGGGTTCCCACCTTAACGGCTGGTTTTACCAGCCGTTAAGGATTGGACCCGCATAGGGACCTTGGAGGTAATTACGGTACCGCAATTTGCAGTACCGTAACTACCACCTTCCCCATTTCCATTGAGCCCCATGGGGGCAAAAATGGGAATGGGGAAGGGCCAATGGTGAATGGGGAATTACCGCCCCGGCAACCTTGGAATTCCGCCATTCACCATGGCAGAATCGGTAAAATACCGGCGGCAACCAAGGCGCTTCTAGCGCCATGGTTACCGCACGGGTCGTAATGAGCCCCATTGTTTCTGTAGTAATATTTCCCTGTGGAAAGCTAAACAGGGAACTCAGGGGATACATTTTCAGACAGGGTCCTGGGTTGTAGGAGGAAAGATTTAACCAAGTGTTTCCAGTTTGTATCCAGGACTCTTTGTTCTGATCTGAAGGAATGATGAATGTTAGACCTCTTTTTTTCAGGAGAAACCTCAGATTCAATAGGTCGATGTTAGAGTTCAGCTGACTAGAAATGAAGACTTGAGTTCTTTGATGAATGGTGATGTTGAAGCCTATAAAATGGGTATCATCACGGCTAGTTTGCTCCCCTAAAATGAATCTTTCTGAAATAGAAACAATGTGCCTAACAAAAAATAATCCATCTAGTGGGTTCCTTGAAGATTTTCAGCATTCTTTTAAAGGGTCGAGTGTTCAGCTGAGATGATCTATGTAGATATAGTTTGCATATTTACATATTTATAGACTTGGCTCATTTCATTAAAAATAATAATATTACTTTAATCAAGTGGGTTTCCAGCTTTATACCTTGGAGTGTGGGATGTATTAACCCACTTATGCTCTGCCCTGCAGCATCACGGTGTCCTGGTGGTGCCAGCATCATCAAAATGGCCGCAAAACCCCTACGTGCTCCAAAACCTATGGAAATCGCGCTCTACAAAGCACAAAAAGATGGCTGCCAAATCTACAATGCATGTTGTCAGTGGTGGAACGGAGACCACACTCCAGAAACATGTCACTGGGAGGCCCGACAAGTAAAAATGGAGAGTGCATGAAAAGCAGTGCTTGCTGAAAGAAATCCAAAATCTTGCATTTTAAATCTTTTCTTGGCTGATGAAAATACAGAATACTGGTCCAAAACACCCACAAAAATCCAATCTTCTTGCTGGGTGTCACATTTTACTGAATTCAAGAAATCATTGTGAAATTGCAATATCCTGGAAATCTGAATTGGTCGTCAAAACACCCACAGCAGAAGTTTGCCTTGTCAAAATATGGGCGCAGTACAAGCGGCCACCTGTATGACAGCTGTCAGTAGTTTGCATCATAAGGTTTTAATCTTGTACACTGAAATCTAATGTCTGAAATCTAAGTGACCTGTTATCAAGATGAACCTAGGTTGTAACTATTTAAAATTCATGGTTTAGAGTGTGGAACCAGTGTTCCAGATGTTTGTTTTAAAATTACAAGTTTATTTAAACCAACAAAAATTTGTAACAAAAGTACATTTAAATGTAGCCTGACTCCAAGCCAAACCACAAACAACTTCCTCCACAGGGCCAGGCACCTCCCTTCTGCTCTCTAGACCGGGAACTCACATTCAGGTGATGATTAAGAGGGGAGGGGCACTTGGGCTGCTCTGAGAAGGGCACAATGGACTTCCTCCCAGACAAGGAGATGCTAATCAGGAAGGATTGTAAAGGGCTTCTCCAGGAGGAAGGGGGCGGAGATTGCTTCTGAACTGCAAGAAGGAGAAGGAGGTGGGGATAGACAACATTTGTTGATTCACAATGGACTAAAAGCATATTTCTAAAAAGACTGATAATTTACTGTGTACAATTGTAAAAAATATGGAAGCCCCGGACTTCTGAACCTAATTTTTGGCTTCACATTTTGGAAGGAGTTCTGGGAAGTAACTGTAAAAATTGTGGTTCTATACCAAATGTAATTAAGTCAAAAGCATGAAACTTCACACGCTTATGTCCAGATACAATGCGCACAGTTGTACAAAACTTTGGATAAAATAGATATTGTATTCCGGCCCAAAAGGGCAGAATTCTGTCAAAAGCCGACACAAGATCCTACAATGACGGGGCTTGGAAGAGCATTTTCTCCACAAAATATGTGATCTAGATATGTTATTGTTATAAAGTTTGAAAAATTGTAAATACGTATTATCCTAAAAGTAGATTTCATGTTCAAAAGCCAAGGGGAGGATTCTCTGACTTATAAAACCACATCATCATGGTGACACCCTGTTTTCTCCTCCAATCAAGGGAGAGGGGAAATTCTAGCCTATAGCCAGCCTAGGGGGCATGCTTAGGATAATCCAGCATACACACCCCTTTACCAAATGCATAAATAGAGAAAGCTGAGGATTTAGAAACACAGACAGATTCATCCACTAACCAATTGCTGGCAAAGCACCCTGAAGAAGATCCATCCATATACCTTGCTCCAGACTCCAGAAACCTGGCAAAGAAGAAGGGCCCACTCTATAGCTGAACCATTCTCAGCTAGGCCTTAAACTTCTAGAACCAGAATCCCACAAACTTAAAGGGGAAACCAAAGAAGCAGCCGGGCTGTGCTGTAACTGCTTTCCTGCCAAATAATTATCTGCAGAACCAGGGCAGATTAAACCCAATCCTGTGGCGTGCTGTGCTGTGCCAAACCTGTCCAGTCCTGTCGTGGGGTGACCAGAGCGCCTTTCTGATTGCAGACTCCATCCAGTCTGGTGTGCCCAGCAGTCTAATCCCTGACTAGAATCCCTGACGGTTCCATTCAAACCTATCTAATGAGTATCCATACTATAGGACTGTCACTAGCCTATGTACTATCCATAGTCAATCCCTATCTCAAATCCATCCTCTCTTATATCCGGAACTGCATTGTTAGAATTATTTTGAATTGCCTGAACTCTCTATCTCATCCCTACTATCTTCCTTCTGTAATGGTAGTGTTAAACATATTTTTGCGCTGATATAGTTCATCTGAAGAAGGCAAGCTCCTCGGCAAGCAAAGACCTGATCCAGAAGCGTCCTAGTCTAGTGGCTGTGCTCCCGTGTAGTATTTGCTTCTTCATAGCATAGGCATTCCCTAGTGTAAAGGAATCCTGTTTTTCTTTTGAAAGCGCATCCCTGTTTTCTCATTTGGTGCATATTTAAAAAAAAACTCACTGCCACGAAAACGTCCAAAAGTTCTTCAGATTTTATGCTAGAAACGTCTGCGTATAGCTAACATACACAGCTTTCCATAGAACCAAAAACTGCAAATCCCTATAGTTTCCCGGCAATTGCGATTATCGCAGCGGAAAAGTTTGCCGCAAATGTTGTTTTAGGAAATTTCTATAACGTGTAAAATACCTGTTCATTGCACCCAACCTCAAATTTCAGTTTTCACATTGCTTATTAGTGTCAAGTCATTGCTAGTGTTGGTCTACAACTATCTAAAGCGGCTCCCATTAGAATTTAAACAATTTCAGTGATTTAAGACAAATTTACAGGGTAATTCATAGAATTTCGCAGAAAAGTGTCGCAAGCGGCTGGCGCAGAGTGTCCGCGTGCGATTGTCTGCGCCAGGCGCGTGCGCTAAAACCGATTTCCGCGCACAGCGTATTCATGGATTTTAGGCTCCCAAACCAGCCGTGGCGCAGAGTATCGCAGCGACCCTGCAGCAGCGCCAGTAACGCCCCCAAGAATGCCCTCGCGCAAGGAAAAGCCATCAAAATCGCTAAATCATCGCAAAGGGCTGCGCTAACCCTGGACCAGTTTACAGGGCTGCCAAACAAGGAACGCAAAGCGGGTAACGTTTATATCAGGGGTACGTGGAAAGTTTTCCACGCGATTAGCCATGGTGCGTGTATTACAGGGGTACGCGGGAAGTTTTACACGCGATTGGCCAGGGTATGTGTATTACAGGGGTACGCGTGAAGTTTTACACGCGATTAGCCAGGGTACGTGTATTACAGGGGTACGCGGGAATTATCACACGCGATTTGGCTGGGTACGTGTATTACAGGGGTACGCGGGAAGTTTTACACGCGATTTGGCTGGGTACGTGTATTAAAGGGGTGCGTGGGAATTATCACATGCGATTTGGCCAGGTACGTGTATTATAGGGGTGCGCGGGAATTATCACACGCGATTTGGCTGGGTACGTGTATTACAGGGGTGCGCGGGAAGTTACACACGCGATTAGGCAGGGTGGGTCCTCACAGGTGTTCCCTGTACGCCCTCCACAGCCCCTGCAGGCAGCCCACAAAACAGGGGACTACCCTGCACACCTGCTCATGTCCCCCAGCACCCCCACCCCCCAGCACTGTGGGCCACCCTCCACCAGGCCCCCACTCATGTCCCCTTGCACCCCCACCCCCCAGCAGTCATGGGGCAGCCTCCACCAGGCCCCCACTCATGTCCCCTATCACCCCCACCCCCCAGCACTGAGGGGCACCCTCCACCAGGCCCCCACTCATGTCCCCTATCACCCCCACCCCCCAGCAGTGCAGGGGCAGCCTCCACCAGGCCCCCACTCATGTCTCCCACCCCCCCAACCCCCCCCAGCATTGTAGGGGCACCCTCCACCAGGCCCCCACTCATGTTTCCCACCACCCCCACCCCCCAGCATCCAGGGGCACCCTCCACCAGGCCCCCACTCATGTCTCCCACCACCCCCACACCCCCAGCAGTGTGGGGCAGCCTCCACCAGGCCCCCACTCATGTCTCCCACCACCCCCACCCCCCCAGCAGTTTGGGGCAGCCTCCACCAGGCCCCCACCCATGTCTCCCACCACCCCTACCCCCCAGCCACCAGGGGCACCCTCCACCAGGCCCCCACTCATGTCTCCCACCACCCCCACCACCCAGCATCCAGGGGCACCCTCCACCAGGCCCCCACTCATGTCCCCTATCACCCCCACCCCCCAGCACTGAGGGGCACCCTCCACCAGGCCCCCACTCATGTCTCCCACCACCCCCACCCCCCAGCCACCAGGGGCAGCCTCCACCAGGCCCCCACTCATGTCACCCACCACCCCCATCCCCCAGCAGTGCAGGGGCACCCTCCACCAGGCCCCCACTCATGTCTCCCACCACCCCCACCCCCCAGCATCCAGGGGCACCCTCCACCAGGCCCCCACTCATGTCTCCCACCACCCCCACCCCCCCAGCCGTGTGGGGCAGCCTCCACCAGGCCCCCACTCATGTCTCCCACCACCCCCACCGCACAGCAGTGCAGGGCCAGCCACCACCAGACCCCCACTCATGTCCCCTATCACCCCCACCCCCCAGCAGTGCAGGGGCAGCCTCCACCAGGCCCCCACTCATGTCTCCAACCCCCACCCCCCCAGCACTGAGGGGCACCCTCCACCAGGCCCCCACTCATGTCTCCCACCCACCCCACCCCCCAGCACTGTGGGGCACCCTCCACCAGGCCCCCACCCATGTCTCCCACCACCCCCACCCCCCAGCCACCAGGGGCAGCCTCCACCAGGCCCACACTCATGTCTCCCACCACCCCCACCCCCCAGCAGTGCAGGGGCAGCCTCCACCAGGCCCCCACTCATGTCTCCCACCACCACCACCCCCCAGCCACCAGGGGCAGCCTCCACCAGGCCCCCACTCATGTCTCCCACCACCCCCACCCCCCAGCAGTGCAGGGGCAGCCTCCACCAGGCCCCCACTCATGTCTCCCACCACCCCCACCCCCCAGCATCCAGGGGCACCCTCCACCAGGCCCCCACCCATGTCTCCCACCACCCCCACCCCCCCCAGGAGTGTGGGGCACCCTCCACCAGGCCCCCACTCATGTCCCCTATCACCCCCACCCCCCAGCAGTGCAGGGGCAGCCTCCACCAGGCCCCCACTCATGTCTCCCACCCCCCACTCCCCCCAGCACTGAGGGGCACCCTCCACCAGGCCCCCACTCATGTCCCCTATCACCCCCACCCAACAGCACTGAGGGGTACCCTCCACCAGGCCCCCACTCATGTCCCCTATCACCCCCACCCCCCAGCCACCAGGGGCAGCCTCCACCAGGCCCCCACTCATGTCCCCCTGCCCACAGGCCCTGACAATCCTCAAGCATGTGCCTCATGGCCAACCACCACAGCCCAAAGACACAACCAAGTATTACATGTGCCCATGATACTACTCCAATGGAAACAATGTAAATCAACACATGTGTCTCACACACACACAATGGTTGCAAGTGAACCTGAAAACCCATATCATGACATGCATGAAAACAATGAGATGAAACCACACATTGAAGAATGAAAAAATCCAAATAATGTATTAAAAACAACAGCAATGGCAATCAAAATGAACCAAAATACACAAGTAAAATAATAACAAAATTAAGCTGGCTGTCCCTTTTCAAATTAAAATCAATAAATGATAATCCAAAAAAATGTCTTCCAAAGTTCAAGTCCATGAAAAGGAAATGAAGGTAAAAAAGAAATAGAAAACCATTGCTCCATGGGAAAAAAGATTCATAGTAAAAAAAATATCCAAATCCAAAGTCCAACTATGTACAAAGTATTCATCCCAAGAGAAGAAATGAAACCTACCAAAAAACCTAATCTAAAATGGAACTATATACAAAAGGTGGAGCAGTGTCCGTCGACTCCAAATAAAAATAAACTATAAAGCAAACCTATCACTAAATAACTATATACAATGGCGGCGTGCCAGTCCAGCGGCTCACTTAGTGGTGTTCCGGGCCAGGGCATCATCGAACTCCTCGTCTATGTCCCGGAGGTGGTCCTGTTCCATGGCCCCGAGGGTCCGCAGGGACGCCGACATGTTCACCTCCAACTCCCTGCGGATTGCCTCGAGGCACTCGGCCCGCCTCAGAGCCCTCCGCATGGAGTTCTCCGCCCTGACCATCGTGAGCCGCGCCTCCTCCGCCCGCCGCCGCTCCGCATCTATGGCGTGGCCCAACTGCTGCCACACGGAAGACACTTCCCATCCAGGGTCCACCTGCCCTCCGGCCGATGCCTGCCCCTCCGATGTTGAAGGGCCCGAGCTATCGTGGCTCCCACCTGGAGCCTCCTGCTGCTGCAGCTGCTGCTGTCCATGTGCCCTGTCCGATGGTGCCTGCACATCCTCCTCCAGCTGGGATGCAGTCGTTGATGTGGCCACCCCTGCTGGACGTCCGACTCCCGACTGTGGCAGGGATCTGTTGTCCACCATCCTGGCCGCACGATCGGAGGCAGCTCCACAGGGCACCCAGGTGACACATGGGTGGGAAGATGGCATGGAGGACGACTGGGGCATAGGGGGTTCTGTGGAGAAGGGGGTCGGAACAAGGTCCAGGAAACGGAGGAATCCAGACCTGGTGAGCTGTCCCAGTGGGTTAACGCAGTCAACGAGCCATGCGAGAAGACGTGCAGACTCATCATGAAAATACTGCAGGTCAGCTTGCAAGACCCGTTGACGCAATGCCACCCCACCCTGGACAGGCTCAACCTGGTGCAGGATTGCCACATCCGCAGGGAGAGGAAGGCCAGGTGTTGTAAGCCAATCCTCTCCCTGAGAACGGGTCTGGAGGTAGGCATCCCCGCGGTGCAAGATGATGCAGTGACAGGAGCAGGGACAGGATTGCACACAGGCACCTCCGCGGCAGCCTGTGCTGCCTCCTGTCCCTGATCCTGCACTGCACCACAAGCACCAGTGGAATCCCCACCTCCAGACCCCGCCACTGTAGCTTGCTCGGCCTCCTCCTCCACCAAACCCCACACCAACCTGGATGACTCAGTGCCATCTTCCTCCGTTGGGCCTTGTGGGGTCCCAGCTGCCCCTTCTGCTGCCGAGGAGTCCAACTCCAACCTCCGCCTCTTGGATCTCCCCTCGGCAGCTGCGGCCTGGGACGCGGCACCGGACTCCTCACTCCCCGACGAGATCACAACCTGGGAGGGGATCCGGGCCTTGCGTCTCAGGCTGGTGGTGCGACCCCTGCCGCTGTGCTCCACAGCACCATCTCCGCCCTCTTCATCAGTTGACGCTGCAGACAGGGAGAAAGAAAACACAGGCATCAGGGCACTGTAAAATGGACTCATACACACATGACAGTTATACATGAGTGGCATTGGTAAACCTAAGACATGGCATCACAATCCCCAACACACATGTCATTTCAACTTGCACACATGAGCCATACCACAGCCATATTGCAACAGCCAGCACCATCCATTCACATACAACAGCATGAGCAGCCAAAGGTCATCCACACATCACATGCAACATAGGGAGTACACTACACATGCACACACAACACCAAACTTGCATGCATGTGTACACCTCCGCCAACTGTCGCAGTGTTTTGATCGACATCCATGTCACACCTGACAATCATTCCTCCACATCCTGTGCCATGCAAGCCCACACACACAAGCACCATCCATGTGTCACACATGAGACCCTTCGCATGTGTCACCCTCACGGCCCTGTACACCCCCCCTACTTGGCCACATAAAAATACATGTTCAACCTGCACACTCCTGGCACACCACCACACGCACAGCTTACAATCAGTATGCATGTACACTTACCGCTCGACTCCAGACGGGTCTGCTTCTCAAGGACCTGGATGTGGAGTGCTGGGGATATGCGTTCCAGGACCCTCATCTGATCTTCCGACAAGTGGCCCCGGCGCCCCTTAGCATCCGCTGCCTTCAGGAGGCGCCGGGCCTTGTTGAGGGTCCTGGACCTGAAGTCCTCCCAGGGCTTCCTGACACGTTCGTAGTCGCGGACTGCCACGTCCTCCGCGTTGATGGCAGTCACGATGTCCATCCAGATCCGAGTCCGTCCTTCCTTGTCGGCGCGCAACCTTCCGAAGAGGGCATCATACTGCCCCAGGACATGCTCCACCAGGACACCAACTTCGGTGGCACTGAAGCTGGTGCCCCTCTGCCTCCTTGGCCGGGGGTTGCCACTGGTGCCAGATGTTGCAGTGCCCGACATGGCAACCCCAGAGGCAGGAGTGGGTGGGCAACTGGGTCCTGGGGCTGGGCTGTGGGGCGATGGAAAAGCAGTCGGGAGTCTTCGGTTCCAGCAGGGGTGGTCACAGCAACAGCACCCCTGGCTGATGTGCAGGCAGCAAATGGCAGGGCACGTGGGCAGCAGGCAGTCAGGCAGCAGCAGATGGCAGGTGGGAGCGTGCTCAGGGCTCTGGGGGGCAGTAATTCGGCCTTCTGGGCAGGAGCGTGGTCTTCCCTGTGTGAACGCGTTGCCAGCTTGATACGGAGTGATTTTGCACGTGAAAATCCAACACGTCTGCGTGTAATTCGAGCAAAGGCCCCTAGCGCGTAAACGCGTCAGCACACTGTACATTCATTGGCCCAAAGGCCACCAGCGTATGCGCGTCTATGAAGTCACGTGCACGTTGAATAGGGCACACGTTGGAAATGTTGCGTGTTAAAAAAATTAAAGACACGTCCGAGTGTCAAAGCGTGTAATTGGTGGAAATGGCCCTACACGCAGAAGTGACAAAGCGTGTAATTGGTGGAAATGGCCTTAGCGCATACACGCGGAAGTGACAAAGCGTGTAATTGGTGGAAATGGCCCTACACGCAGAAGTGACAAAGCGTGTAATTGGTGGAAATGGCCCTACACGCAGAAGTGACAAAGCGTGTAATTGGTGGAAATGGCCCTAGCGCGTACACGCCGCGTAAGTGACGCTGGACGTGTGGGCCTGCATAAAAGGTACGTGTAGAACACCATTTCCTTGTACGTGCTTTTCGTGGAGAGAGAGTGGGTGAATTCTGTACTTCTTGTCGTTTCACACGCGATTTACTTCACTGCGTTTCAAGTTCGTACTCCCTGTTACCTCTGACAGCTTTTTCTCTTTTTTCTCTTTTTCTGGTTTTCCTGGGCCTGTTCCCTCAAACAGTGCTCCCTTCTACTGTTGTCCTGTCTCCTCAGACAGCGTACAAATCTTCTTTTGGCGGGGGTGTTGCCAACCAAACGCGCTACTTTTTCACGCTCTTTTTCCTGGCAGACGGTGAGTCACGCACGTATCTAACATCTGTGCTTGCCCCGTGTGTAGCCTACCCCTTCAGAGGTCATTCTAGGCTGCGTGTGACACGCATACGTTCATTCTTGTGTTACTGGGTGCCACAGCGTAGTGCAGGTTTTTTTTTCCGCACACGTGGTCTAGGAGGGTTTGCGTGAACGTCATCTCCCTTTTTTGGGCTTCCTGTGCGTTGAGTGACCAGTCATCTTTCCCCAGGGGTCACATTCAGCCTTGCTGGAGCACTAGGGTACAATTACCATCTGGTACCCAACCCCTTTGACCCCCAATTGCCCAGGACAATAGTTTACAGCCACTCCCATACGCACATTAACATCAGTGCCATGGTTGGGAGGCGAGGATTCCGTAAGGGTGGCAAAGGTGGACGATCCACAAGTGGTGGCCGTGGTGGATCCGGTAGGGGACGTGGTCGTTACTTGCAGGGTGACCCTGTCCCCCCATGTGTGGAGGACCAGTCAAGGGCACCCATAATCCCCCCCCCCCGGTTGAGGCTGATGTGGCTGACACCATCCATGCTCAGCCCTTGTTGGACCAGCCCATTGTGGCACCAGACCTGGCTGACTCCATGGCTGACTTCCAGGTCAGCAGGCCTATGACACGTGCGCTGGTGCACGTTGATGTCATCAGGCCACGTGGATCTGGGGCAGCAAGGTCATCTGCTGCCCCAAGTAGGCAGGGTGGAGAGGCTGCAGGAGCAGCTGCGGCTCCATCCACCCCAGCTCTCACACACCCAGCCAGGACAGTGTCGGTCCTAGTCCATCCTGCTGACATTCCCCCTGACACCATTACACTTGAGCCAATGCCTGCACCAACTCCCATGATGAGTGTGCAATCCCACACTCCTGATACAGAGTCCACCAGGGCTCCTGCCCCTAGTGTCCAGAGCAGCGCAGGACACTCAGGATCACCACCACCTTCCAAGCGGAAGAGGAAGAGTGCTCGTCCGGCACAGGCTGTTGCCCCAGACACGGCTACACAGTCCGGCCCGTAGAGGAAGCCCAGCTTCACAGATGCCGAACTGAATGCACTTGTCGAGTATGTGTCCGGACATGATAACGAGATGGTCATTGTTGCAGGATCCAAGACCACACCTGCACAACGCCAGGCACACTGGCAGACCGTTGCGGACATCGTAAGTGCCCTTGGAATCGTGAGGCGCACAGCCAATGATTGCTATAAGCGCTGGAATGACCTAAAGCGCAGGGCAAAGAATAAGCTGGCCTCAAGTCATGCCGCAACTCTAGTGACTGGAGGTGGGTCTCCAGTAGAAGACATGGAACTCACTCCACATGAGTTAGTCGCTGGGACCTACGTCACGGAGGAACAGATCCAAGGCGTGGGAGATCTGCCTGATTATGAGGCATTGTCCGGTGAGAGCACATGCATGTGTGTGTCATCCATGTGCATGGTGTGTGTGTGAGGGCTTCTGTTTGTGTGCCAGGTGAGGGTGTGTGTGCCTGAGTCGTTTGGCTCACCCATGTGCTTCATGCAATACATCCTGCGCAGCAGCATTTGGCCATAGCAGTATCCCTTCTGCCAACAGTAGACATCTAGGCCAACAGCACGCCAGTTGCCCTTGAAGTGTCACCTTGCCAC
Organism: Ambystoma mexicanum; assembly: GCF_040938575.1. NCBI lineage: Eukaryota > Metazoa > Chordata > Amphibia > Caudata > Ambystomatidae > Ambystoma > Ambystoma mexicanum. Next base: position 956,890,667 of record NC_090924.1, on the reverse strand, counting down.
AACATTGTTGCTTATTTTTCTCTGTTCATTCAGGCAGATTGTTTGCATTCCACCACTTTTACTAGGCATTTCTCAGTCCTGTAGTCACATGTCTGTTATGGCTATGGTAAAGTGGAGTGACTTTGTTACCTGGATATCATTTGTTCACACATGTCCCTGTGCAATCGGACCATTTTGGACTGGCAGCTCCAGGTGAAAAATCAGACTTGTTTGAATTAGAAAAGCTATTACATGCGGGAACTGGACTGAATGAATAAGTGCTGCCCTCCTCTCCATCTTCACTCAATAGCAATGGTACATGCCATCTGTGTGATGGCATGTGTATTTCACCTGGCAATCACAGGCCAATGTGTGATGCCACTGCCAGGCAGCAGGCAGAAAATGTGTTCATCTTCCATCTTGGTGTCATCAGTGTGTGCCATTTGCCTGCCCTTCATACGCAGTGAGGGTGCATGCATGGGAGGGTTTTAGTCATGTGGGACATGTGTCAATCAAGTACTGGTTCTCTTGCTTCTCAGCCCTCATTGTGTGCCATGGTGCTAATGCCTGTTTCCATTTGTTTTCTTTTATGTCTTTGCAGGGGAAGACGCACCTGATACTGCTGGGGTTGTGGAGATGGTGCAGACCCAGGAGGGGTCAGAGGGCCGACCGACCACCAGTGAGGGACGTGGTGGTGGGTGAGAACCCACAACTGCTGCAGGTCATGCTCTCAAGGGGTGTCTCTGGCTGCACCTCCCCCGAGCTGTACTCAGGTGTTGATTCGGATGATGAGACCTACGTGCCGTCGCAGGTGAGTGTTCCTGGGAGGGATTCTGTTCTGTCCCACCCACCTGCACCAGGGTCAGAACCCTCAATGGAGATGTCAGTGTTGGCAGCTACGCCTTTGGTGGTTACGGATGCAGGGTCACACTCCGCGACATCTGATCCTGTTCCTGGGCCAGCAGATCAGAGGGGTAATGCAGTCCTGCAGCCTCAGGCAGTGCCGGCACAGCAAGGCGCAGTTCGCCTTGCCCCAGACAGGTGTGGTGCCCGCCGACGTGGTGGCCGTACGCCACCTGGCAATACCGCATGGGAGCAATCCATTTACGGTATGGCAACCCAACAGGCAGCATCATCAGAGGTGATGGCTCAGTCCATGGATAGGGTGGCCACTTCCATTGTCCCCCCCAAAAGGCTGATGGAGCGACTACAGCAGGCAACCGACTCCATCTGCCAGTCACACAGGGAGGACATGTTGGCGTCCAACAGGGACAGGCGGGCGGCACTGGCGACTCTGCAGGAAGCCATCTCCATAGAGTCCCAGGGCCACAGGGAAGCCCTGAGGCAGGAGCTCCTTCACCTCAGGACGACTCTTGTTGAGCTTGAGGCTTCAACAAACCGAAGGACAGAACAGCAGCTGGAGCGTCTCTCCCGTACGCTCTCAGCTGAGATGCAGGCAACTAGGGCGGAGTTCCGGGCATCCCGTGAGTTGTTGCATGGGGACCTCCGCACACTCATCCTCTAGAACGAGACCTACCACACCCGCATGCTTGCAGCCATGGAGGAACAGACTAGGGCCTTGCGTGGGCTGCCTCCCATAGTGCAACCACCTCCGGATGCAGCTGCACAGGGTGATAATAGCTACAGCAGTGATACTCCCACAATAGGGTAGCCGTGTGGGCCATGAGCCCATGGAGGTGTTTTTTTTTCCCAAGATCCACACAGGTGGGTTTTGGTGTGCACCCTGTCCTCGGACCTCCTGGGTGGCCTCCCAACCCCCCCCCCCCCCGGGCCCATTAATGGCCATTTTTGATTTTTTTTTTTTTTGGGACAATGTGTTGCCTTCCATGGCTCCTGTGGGCATACGCTGCATTGTGGCTGGGCACATGCAGGCTTGTCATGTATTTGGTTCAGATGCTTGAGTTTTTGTCACACACACCCCTCCTGCTTCCCGTTTCCATGGGCTTGCAAAGGGTGTGCCCAAGTGACATTGACGTACATGGTGACATTGGACTCCCACTACATGTGTGGGTAGTCTAGTCAATACTGTTATACATTCATAGTGCATATTGCTGTTGTGTTGTACACTGCATGTTGCATTGATGTGTAACTCATCATCCGTGTCTACCTCCTAATTTGCAGGTCCTTTCCTCATGTCTACACAAGGCCCTCTAGTTTGGAGATGGGGTCCATGTTGGCAGCAGTGCACCTACAACTCTACATGGTGGCAACACTGTACAGTTGGAAGTGGTGGGAGTGCAGGCATTTCCAGGTGGTGAGACTACTAATTCCTTACATTCGTAATGTCATGTTAATGGTAGTTTTGAGGGTCAGTGGCTGATAAGTGTTATTGCTAAATACCTACTCAAGTGTGTTGTTGGTCCTGCATTACTGTGAGCATTTCAGGTGTCGCGAGTTTCAATTAGGGACACTGTACATTGTGACACTTGTGTCATGTTGTGGGGATTACTTTGTTTACCTGCACATACCATGACATGGCACGGTGTGTCGTGTGGCGGTGCTTGTGATGGGTTGGGTGACATGGCACTGTCCTCATGTTGCATTTTGCAAGTGGGTATTCATTTTAGCTGCTAGAATGTGTTTTTTCACAAAACTGCATTGGTGGTGTCTGTGTAGGTAGGGATGCACACATTGTAACACTTCCAGGTGAACAATCTCAGGCTGATATGGTTTTGACGGTTGATTCTCCAGACATTCAGGATCAGTGTCAGGTTGAGTCATCATTGATTGTCAGATGGTATGTGCCAGGGCAGTGTGCACTTCACAGGGGTGTGATTTCTAGGTGAAGTAATTAGCCACTAGCTGTGTACGGGCTGCCTCCCCCGTGCCCTTTCCCCTCCCTTGCGCAGTGGCCGTGCATGTGGTTGGGGATGTGGGGCCACCACCATGTCCACGGCCAGGCCCCGGCGTGTTGCAACGTTGTGCAGGACACATGCTGCCACTATGATCCTGCACACTACTGGGGGAGCGTATAACAGCTGCCCGCCAGAACGGTCAAGGGAGCGAAAGCGTGACTTAAGCACTCCGAATGTGCGCTCCACTATGCCCCGGGTTGCAATGTGGGCTGTGTTATATCTTACCTCGGGTGGCGTGGTGGGGTTCCGAATTGGTGTCATCATGTGAGGGCTGAGAGTGTAGGCACTGTCCCCTGTAGAGGTGGTGAATGGTATCATTGGTGGGGTTGTGACCTTGCACAGTATCTGACATGCATGCATGTGCAGTGGCATTCATACTCACCAATCAGCCATGTATCGCCATGCCGCCCAGCTTCTAGGTCCCGGCTTAGGGTGGACATTCGGTAAATGAAGCTGTCTTGGGTGGACCCGGGATAGTTGCCATATACTGAGGTGATGATTCCCTTGGCATTACATACTACCTGCACGTTGATGGAATGCCAGTGCTTGCGGTTCCTATAGATGTGCTCAGATGCCCTGGGGGGACGTAGAGCCACATGGGTGCAGTCGATGGCACCTAGCACTTTGGGGAATCGTGCCACACCGTAAAAATCCAGGGCGGCAGCATGCCTTTCTGCAGGTGTTCTGGGCAGGTATATGTGCCTGCGGACTGATGGGCGTGCAGTGATGATGTTCAAGACCTGGTGTAGGCAGCGTGACTGCGTGGCCTGTGACACCCCACCCACTATGGCACTTGTCCGCTGAAATGATCCAGTGGCTAAGAAGTGCAGTACATTGAGGACCTTCTCCAGGGGGCTGAGTGCTTGGGAGCACAGGGTGGGTGATGTGAGGTCATCCTCCCACTCACTCACCAGGTCCAGTATTATGTGTGGTGGAAACCTGTGCCTCCCATACACCTGGTCATCAGGCATCCCGAAAAGGCTGGTTCTGGGTGTGAATATTCTGGCCCTGACTATCCTCCTCCTCCTCCTTTGGTAGCCCACGGCCACTGCTGCTAGGAACGGTATATACATCCTGGCGTCTGAGGTTGTTATTTCGTTTGCGCGCAAATTTATGCGTCGCAAGTCGACGTATGCCTGCTTCCTACTGGCATACGTGTTTCTTTGCGCGTGTTGTAGGCGACCGTGTGAAACTTCCTGCGCACCCCTGAAATCCAGTACCCAGGCCAATAGCGTGTGGAAATTCCCGCGCACCCCGGTATACACGTGCGCTGATGTACTCGCGTGTGAAACTTCCCGCGCACCCCTCAAATCCAGTACCCAGGCCAATAGCGTGTGGAAATTCCCGCGCACCCCGGTATACAGGTGCGCTGATGTACTCTCATGTGTAAGTGCCCGCGCACCCCTGAAATACACGTACATAGGCCAATCGCGTGAACGCGCACTTTTGTCCAATTACACGCGATGACACTCTGACGTGCAGTCTTTCCACGTGTGCTCCGTCATCACGTTCTATGAGGGAAACACCCGTGCGGGTCAAGTTACAGACGCGCTTACGCGCTGAGGGCCTTTGGTCCAATAGAATCGCATATGCGTGCTGACGCGCTTACGCGCTAAGGGCCTTTCCTCGAATTTCACGCTGACGTGCAGGATTTTCACGTGCCAAATCACTCCGTATCAAGCTGGCCATGCGAAAACACACGGAAGACCATGCTCCTGCCCAGAAGGCCAAATTACTGCCCCCCAGTGCCCCGAACAGCCTCCGACGTGCCATCTGCTGCTGCTGCCTGCCTGCCTGCTGCCGCCGTGCCCTGCCATTTGGTGCCTGCACATCAGCCATCTGCAGGGGTCCAGTTGCTGTGTCCACCCCTGCTGGAACTGAAGACTCCCGACTGGGATAACATCTCTCCACAGCCCAGCCCCAGGACCCAGTTGCCCACCCACTCCTGCCTCTGGGGTTGCTTTGTCGGGCACTTCCACATCTGGCACCAGTGGCAACCCCAGGCCAGAGGGGCAGAGGGGCACCAGCTTCACTGCCACCGAAGTTGGTGTCCTGGTGGAGCATGTCCTGGGGCAGTATGATGCCCTCTTTGGATCGTCCCGCGCCAGCAAGGAAGGACAGGAGAGGATCTGGGCCGACTGTGTGGTTGCCATCAACGCGGAGGGGGTGGCAACCCGCGACGTCCAGAAGATCAAGAAGCGCTGGGAGGACTTGAGGTCCAGGACCCTCGTGAAGGCCCGGCGCCTCGAGTAGGGGGGCCGGGGCCGCATGAGTTCCATCCAGATGAGGGTCCTGGAACGCGTACGTCCAGCGCTCCACGCCCAGATCCTTGAGAGGGAGACCCGTCTGGAGTTGAGCGGTAAGTGTCCAAGCATTGCTGTGTGAGACAGGGCATGTTGCGGTGTGCTGGTTGTCTGATACTTGCCTGTATGTGTGACATAGGCCATGTATGCATGTATGTGTGCAGGGACATCATGGTAATGCATGTGCGACCAGTGATGTGTGAACCACATGGTTGTTGCATGTGTTTACACATGGGGAGCCCTATGCAGATTTTACACATGAGAGCATGCCAGTCTCTGTTCCTGGACATGGGTGGGGGTGAGGGATGGGTGCTGATGCCAGGTACATATATGGTAGCCATGTCTGTGTGCCTGACCTGCGTGTCTGTGACTTGTGAATGCCATGGATGCATGACACATGTGTGTGACAATGCACAGATTCACTGATGCAGCCTAGTTACCCTTGTATCCGCTGTGTTTGGGGTGTATGAGGCCAGATGGATGTGACTGAGGTGAAGTGTGTGCATGTGATAGGCATGACCCATGATGCATGTGAGTTCCATATCATTGTATGTTTCAAGAGTCCATTGGACATGTATGGAAATGTCCATGGCATGCACCATGCCTGTTACTGTGTGTGTTTTGCCTGGACTGACCCATGTGTTGTGGAGGGACATGATGGAAGTGTACTTTGACAGTGGTACTCATCTGCTATTGCTTCCTGTCTAGGGGACCATTGAACAGTACCCTGATGCTTGTGTTCTATGTCTCCCCTCTACGCAGTGGCTAGTGAAGAAGAGGGCGGAGACGGCGCTGTGGAGCAAGGCGGCGGGGATGCCCCCACGGCTGCAGCGGAAGGGGTGGGTGAGCCCCCACAGGGGCCTGCTACGGCGGAAGACGGTGCGGAGCCATCCAGGTTGATGGTTTCCACAGAGGAGGAGGAGGCCGCCACTGAGGCACACATGGGGCCTGTTGGGGGCATCCCTGCTGGTGCAAGTGGTGCAGTCCAGGGGCAGGGGCATGAGGCAGCACAGGTCACCATGGAGGGGACTGTGCATGTCGCTGTCCCTGACCCTGTGAGTGCACCACCATGCACCAGCAGGGATGCCCCGTCCCAGGCCCGTCCGCAGGTAGAGGGGATGTCCATGTCACCTGACTCCCCTCCACCTGCGGACGAGGGGACCCGTGTCCGTATGGAGAAGGTCCTGATTGGGGTTGCGATGCACGCGGGTGCAATTCATGATGACGTGCGTGCTTCCCGGGAGGAGCACGCACATCATCACGAAGAGCACCGTGCCGACGTGGCCCAATTGGGATCTTCCATGTTCGGGGGTTTCCTGCATGTGTCGGCCAATCTGGCGGCCCTCTCCTCCTCTGTGGAGGCTATACGTCGGTCGTTCTCCTTGCCGTCTTCCGGCCCAGATGCCACCAGGGCCCCCTGTGGACCTGCCCTGACCAATGCAGCCAGCTCGGTGGGGATCCCATCCCTGCCACAGTCGGGAGTCGGCGGTCCAGCAGGGGTGGACACCACAGCAACTGTACCCCAGCAGATGGAGGATGTGCCGGCATCATCAGGCAGGGCACGTGCACGATGGCGTCGGTGGATTTCATCAGCCTGGATGCCGTCGTGCTGGCAGAGGCAGTTGCGTCGGAGGCAGCAGCAGAGTCAACGTGGGAGGCATCATGGCTTGGGGCCATCAACATCGGAGGGGCAGGCATCGGCCGGAGGGCAGGAGGACCCAGGACAGGAAGTGTCTTCCGTGTGGCTGCGGTTGGGCCAGCAGATAGGTGCGGAGCGGCGGCGGGCGGAAGAGGCGCGGCTCACGATGGTCAGGGCGGAGAACTCCATGCGGAGGGCCCTGAGGCGGGCCGAGTGCCTCGAGGCAATCCGCAGGGGGTTGGAGGAGCAGATCGCGTCGTCCCTGCGGACCCTCGGGGCCATGGAACAGGACCGCCTCCGGGACATAGACGAGGAGTTTGATGATGCCCTGGCCCGGAACACCACGGAGTGAGCCGCTGGACTTGCCCGCCGCCTTTGTATATAGTTCTTTAGTTTTAGGTTTCATTTGTTTCTTCTTATGATTTGGAGTCGACGGACACTGCTCCACTTTTTGTATATAGTTGCATTTTAATTAAGGTTTTTTGTAGATTTCCTTTGTTCAGTTGGGCTCATGGACCCTTGGATGTTTTGTACATAGTTCTTCATTGGATTGTTTTATTTTTTTATTTTTGATTTATTCTCCATGGAGCAATGGTCTTTGCATTTATTTTTATCTCTCGGATTGATTTTATTTTTAATGTGACTTTGAACAACATTTTTTTGGATTTGGATTTGTAGTTTTGATTTTTTTGGACGGACATGCAGCTTATCTTTTTTTCATTGCCATTGTAGTTTGTTTCATTTCATTTGCATTCAATTTTTTTTAATACAATTTTGTTTTCATACTTCACTGTGTGATATCATCTCATTGGTTTCATGCATGTCATGTTGGGTGTTTTCCCATTCATTTGCAACCATTGTGTGTGACGGACATGGGTTCATTTGCTTTATGAACATTGGGGGTGTAACATGTAATTTCCATTTCCATGTGGGTGAATGGGTTACTTGGTAGGGCCTTTTGGCTGTGGAGGCTGACCATAACGCACATGATTGGGGATTGTGAGGACCTGGGTGCAGGGGGACATGAGCGGGGGCCTGGTGGAGGGTGCCCCACACTGCTGGGGGGGTGGGGGTGGTGGGAGACATAAGTGGGGGCCTGGTGGAGGGTGCCCCTGGATGCTGGGGGGTGGGGGTAGTGGGAGACATGAGTGGGGGCCTGGTGGAGGCTGCCCCTGCACTGCTGGGGGGTGGGGGTGGTGGGAGACATGAGTGGGGGCCTGGTGGAGGCTGCCCCTGGTGGCTGGGGGGTGGGGGTGGTGGGAGACATGAGTGGGGGCCTGGTGGAGGCTGCCTCTGCACTGCTGGGGGTGGGGGTGGTGGGAGACATGAGTGTGGGCCTGGTGGAGGCTGCCCCTGGTGGCTGGGGGGTGGGGGTGATGGGAGACATGAATGGGGGCCTGGTGGAGGCTGCCCCTGCACTGCTGGGGGGTGAGGGTGGTGGGAGACATGGGTGGGGGCCTGGTGGAGGGTGCCCCACAGTGCTGGGGGGTGGGGTGGGTGGGAGACATGAGTGGGGGCCTGGTGGAGGGTGCCCCTCAGTGCTGGGGGCGGTGGGGGGTGGGAGACATGAGTGGGGGCCTGGTGGAGGCTGCCCCTGCACTGCTGGGGGGTGGGGGTGATAGGGGACATGAGTGGGGTTCTGGTGGAGGCTGCCCCTCAGTGCTGGGGGGTGCGGGTGATAGGGGACATGAGTGGGGGCCTGGTGGTGGCTGCCCCTGCACTGCTGGGCGGTGGGGGTGGTGGGAGACATGAGTGGGGGCCTGGTGGAGGGAGCCCCTGGATGCTGGGGGATGGGGGTGGTGGGAGACATGAGTGGGGGCCTGGTGGAGGGTGCCCCTGCACTGCTGGGGGGTGGGGGTGGTGGGAGACATGAGTGGGGGCCTGGTGGAGGCTGCCCCTGGTGGCTGGGGGGTGGGGGTGGTGGGAGACATGGGTGGGAGCCTGGTGGAGGCTGCCCCACACTGCTGGGGGGGTCGGGTGGTGGGAGACATGAGTGGGGGCCTGGTGGAGGGTGCCCCTGGATGCTGGGGGTGGGGGTGGTGGGAGACATGAGTGGGGGCCTGGTGGAGGGTGCCCCTGGTGGCTGGGGTGTGGGGGCGGTGGGAGACATGGGTGGGAGCCTGGTGGAGGCTGCCCCACACTGCTGGGGGGGGTGGGGGTGGTGGGAGACATGAGTGGGGGCCTGGTGGATGGTGCCCCTGGATGCTGGGGGGTGAGGGTGGTGGGAGACATGAGTGGGGGCCTGGTGGAGGCTGCCCCTGCACTGCTGGGGGGTGGGGGTGGTGGGAGACATGAGTGGGAGCCTGGTGGAGGCTGCCCCTGGTGGCTGGGGGGTGGGGGTGGTGGGAGACATGAGTGGGGGCCTGGTGGAGGGTGCCCCTGCACTGCTGGGGGGTGGGGGTGGTGGGAGACATGAGTGGGGGCCTGGTGGAGGCTGCCCCTGGTGGCTGGGGGGTGGGGGTGCAGGGGGACATGAGTGGGGGCCTGGTGGAGGGTGCCCCTGCACTGCTGGGGGGTGGGGTGCAGGGGGACATGAGTGGGGGCCTGGTGGAGGGTGCCCTGGATGCTGGGGGGTGGGGGTGGTGGGAGACATGAGTGGGGGCCTGGTGGAGGCAGCCCCTGGTGGCTGGGGGGTGGGGGTGAAGGGGGACATGAGTGGGGGCCTGGTGGAGGGTGCCCCTGCACTGCTGGGGGGTGGGGGTGCAGGGGGACATGAGTGGGGGCCTGGTGGAGGGTGCCCCTGGATGCTGGGGGGTGGGGGTGGTGGGAGACATGAGTGGGGGCCTGGTGGAGGGTGCCCCTGCACTGCTGGGGGGTGGGGGTGCAGGGGGACATGAGTGGGGGCCTGGTGGAGGGTGCCCCTGGATGCTGGGGGGTGGGGGTCCAGGGGGACATGAGTGGGGGCCTGGTGGAGGGTGCCCCTGGATGCTGGGGGTGGGGGTTGTGGGAGACATGAGTGGGGGCCTGGTGGAGGGTGCCCCTGTATGCTGGGCGGTGGGGGTGCAGGGGGACATGAGTGGGGGCCTGGTGGAGGGTGCCCCTGGATGCTGGGGGGTGGAGGTGGTGGGAGACATGAGTTGGACATGAGTGGGGGCCTGGTGGAGGCTGCCCCTGGTGGCTGGGGGGTGGGGGTTCAGGGGGACATGAGTGGGGGCCTGGTGGAGGGTGCCCCTGGATGCTGGGGGGTGGGGGTGGTGGGAGACATGAGTGGGGCCTGGTGGAGGGTGCCCCTGGATGCTGGGGGGTGGGGGTGCAGGGGGACATGAGTGGGGGCCTGGTGGAGGGTGCCCCTGCACTGCTGGGGGGTGGGGTTGGTGGGAGACATGAGTTGGACATGAGTGGGGGCCTGGTGGGGGCTGCCCATGGTGGCTGGGGGATCGGGGTGGTGGGAGACATGAGTTGGACATGAGTGGGGGCCTGGTGGGGAATGCCCATGGTGGCAGGGGGGTGGGGGTGCTGGGTGACATGAGCAGGTGTGCAGGGTAGTCCCCTGTGGTGTCAGCTGCCTGCAGGGGCCGTGGAGGGTGTACAGGGAATACCTGGGAGCACACAGCCAAATCGTGTGTAGAATTTCCCGCGTACCCCTGTCATACACGTACCCAGCCGAATTGCGTGTGGAAATTCACGCGCACGTACCCTGCCAAATCGTGTGTGGGACTTCCCGCGCACCCCTGAGATCCACGTACCCAGCCAAGTCGCGTGTGGAAATTCCCGCGCACGTACCCGGCCAAATCGCGTGTGGTACTTCCCGCGCACCCCTGAAATCCACGTACCCTGCCAAATCGCGTGTGAGACTTCCCGCGCACCCCTGAGATCCACGTACCCAGACAAATCGTGTGTGGAAATTCCCGCGCACGTACCCGGCTAAATCGCGTGTGGAACTTCCCGCGCACCCCTGAAATCCACGTACCCTGCCAAATCGCGTGTGAGACTTCCCGCGCACCCTTGAGATCCACGTACCCAGACAAATCACGTGTGGAAATTCCCGCGCACGTACCCGGCCAAATCGCATGTGGAACTTCCCGCGCACCCCTGAAATCCACATACCCTGCCAAATCGCGTGTGAGACTTCCCGCGCACCCCTGAGATCCACGTACCCAGAAAAATCACGTGTGGAAATTCCCGCGCACGTAAATCGCATGTGGAACTTCCAGCGCACCCCTGTAATCCACGTACCCTGCCAAATCGCGTGTGAGACTTCCTGCGCACCCCTGAGATCCACGTACCCAGACAAATCGCGTGTGGAAATTCCCACGCACGTACCCGGCCAAACCGTGTGTGGAACTTCCCGCGCACCCCTGAAATCCACATACCCTGCCAAATCGTGTGTGAGACTTCCCGCGCACCCCTGAGATCCACATACCCAGACAAATCGCGTGTGGAAATTCCTGCGCACGTACCCGGCTAAATCGCGTGTGGAACTTCCCGCGCACCCCTGAAATCCACGTACCCTGCCAAATTGCGTGTGAGACTTCCCGCGCACCCCTGTAATCCACGTACCCTGCCAAATCGCATGTGAGACTTCCCGTGCACCCCTGAGATCCACGTACCCAGACAAATCGCGTGTGGAAATTCCCACGCACGTACCCGGCCAAATCGCGTGTGGAACTTCCTGTGCACCCCTGAAATCCACGTACCCTGCCAAATCGCGTGTGAGACTTCCCGCGCACCCCGGAATACACGCACACGTTATTTTTCAGTCAGCGGGTGTCCGTGTTTGTGGGTACCCCTTTGCACGTCATTTGTCCTGGAGGGCCACAGTATAGGACATTCATCATGGCTGTATATAGGTGCTATTTGTTGGCGCACCTTTTTGCGCACATTTATTACAGGCGCAGAGACGCTACCGCCTGCTTTCTTGTGGCGGTCGTGTTTGTGCCTGTGCGCTGGTTTGACCGTGCGCTTTTTTGCCCTATTCGATTCCATGAATACGGGTTGTAGGCGAGCGTGTGGGCGTTCCGCGCACTTGCACCCTGTACTTCCCCCGTGACGCCCACATTTTGGCAAGTTGTTCCCCATTCCGAGTGTTACGCCCCGTGTTCCGCCTACTTTTGTTGTGTGCGCTGCGCTATGTGCGATTTTCGCTGTGGCCTGTGCGATTTTCGCTGTGACGTGGCGCACGCCGTTAGATAGCCTGTGCGCCAACGTGCGCCGCGCACTTTTTTAGCGCACATCCGATGGTTTTCTCGCGCACGGCCTTCCATGAATTGATGTGCGCTGCTTTTCGTGCGATTTTCGCTATTCCACTGCGAATCGCACGTTTTTGGCAACTTGCGCTGCGCTAATTATTCCATGAATCGGCCTGTTAGTGTTTTACCTATTCCATTCAAAGCCAACTTTAAAACCATTGGACAGTTTGCCAATCAATTCTGTTTCTCTCTTGTGATTGCTGTGGGGGATTAGGATTGACATTTGTTTGAATTCTGCATTCCTGAAACCTGTTCTCTCTCATCCTATCTCTCTACATTGCATATTGGGGGGTTGAGGAGTGTGCAGTGGGAAAGAGTAACCACATTGCTATTTGATTTGAACACCCACCTACAAACGTATTATTGCTGTGCTGCATTGTTTTTGCTCATCATTACTCCTTGTGATTAAAGAGATTGCTTAGTGTGATATCACCCCATTGGTGATCAATGTATACCCATTAAATATAGTGTGGTTATATTGTGAACTATATAAATAAATATTTTTAACTTTGCAAACCAGCCTGATTCCTGGTTCAGTGTGACCAGGGGGGGTTCCAAGAGAGGGGCGTGATATAAGTGGTACATCATTCAGGATAAAAGAACTTTTAGACACAAAATAAATAAGGATTTCAGTTGTGCATTACACGCTAGGCATTGACTTAGGTGAAGTGCCGGATTGAAATCACTTACAGGAGATCAACAGACATTTACAAATATCACAACCAATAATGAATAAAATAATTGTTCCTGCCTACATAATTCTGTCTATTGATAGACATTGATTCTCAATTGAACATTTCTTGTATTCTACAAGGTACTAGACATTCTAAACATGCATGTTTCTTTTTCATCCGTCTAAATACCAAAACATGCTTCAAAGAAAGTGTTTCATCATAAGGCAAGCATGTTTAAAAGCATGTAACTTTCTCCAGTTTCAAGACAAATATGGTATCAGGGAAATTTATTTAAACAATGTATTTAGACTACATTTACAATCAGCCAGCTCCCATGTCCAGGTGTGAGGTATTGAATGTAGTGGCTATGTTTAGGCCGCTTAACTGTAGACAATGGCCAGCTTCCATTTGTCTCATATTGGTTTGAATTTGAAATAATACTGTCATGGGTCTGTCCACTCTACTCTGTGCCCACATGCATACTGGGTTTCACTAAACATGCATGGTCGACGTTCACTAAACTATGTGTGTATGTGTCTGTGTGTGATACTTTGAGTACAGCTGTATATGCATCTTTAAATTCACTTGTGTGTGCCTACTGTTTGCAAGCTACATGTGTGTGCTACAATCTACGTATGTCTGCACAACATTAAGATATATGTGTGTGGTTTTCAGCCTGCATGTATTTTCGGACTGAAGAAATACCATTCCCCTTTAAGATTAATAATATCCCAAAAAAACACTTGTCCTTCGCCACTACACATGACTGTGCCTGTGCATTGAAAGATAAGGGAATGCAGGTGTTTGAACTTTGCATAATTCTCCGGCCCAACAGCTAATCTATGTCTATGGCCTCCTCTTGCAGTGTTAATGAATGATATCACCCTAGACAATAGTCTTTTGCAACCATTCTATAACCCAAGATGACTCTAACTGTCTCATATTTTTGATAGTACTTCATTTTACAAAGGCAATTCCTCATTAAATTCAGCCAAAAATGCTTTTGGTTTCAACACAAAGTAGATTGGGCTTCAAAAAAACATCTTACTTTGTATTCAATGTAGATAGGGGAACCCAGGGCATTGGGATGTCAGCACCTGTGTTCTTGTTTTCAAATTTAAATCCTTGCAGTTCCCTTAACTTTATCTTCCAAGATTTTACCGTGGCAATCTTTTTGGAAAGTTTGCGATTGGTTGGGGTTTAATTTACCTTTTGAATTTAACATCTGATTTTGAAGAGGCAACCGGGGATACAGTTAGCCCGAAATCCTACCTTCAGCAAACCCACTCTTCAGGTGACTATTTGGAAATCAATCTCCCAACATCAACTGGTCCTCCTCTCAATGTACTGCTCTCCAATCTGCCTGGGGTCAATTATCTACGTCCATCTCCCCATATTCCATAATCATCTTCTAATCTTTTAATCTCATCTCCTCATACTAGCCTACTAGCCTTGTGTGCATGCAAATGTATATCTTTTTAGCTACGCCCCTGCCTTTTAACTCAGGTGTGGTTTACTAGTCCTATGACTAGTAAACCACTAGGTGGAGTCATAAACTACACCTATCAAAGAAAAGTCTATTTCATTTTGGACTCCTATTGTCACTGCTGCCGGCGACTGGCGTTTGTGGCGAAGGTGGAAACAAGGACGCCATTAAAGTGTTCCATTACGTTCCTCCACGCCTACCAGACTCGGTCTAGTTGTTTTCAAGATGGCCGCCGCCGTTTGTATATCTCACTCGGCTGCCGGCGGCTCGGCGCGTTGCAACTGAGTTCATTCCTCTCCCTGTTGCTTGCGCTAGTTTTCCTTCTGACGGTTCTGCCTTGCTATCACGCCTTCCTTACTCTTCCTGTTTTTCTCCTCCTCCCGTTCCCTATGGGCCCCCCCCTCTTCTCTGGTTCCTGCTTGCCTTCTCCTGTGTTTTGTTCCCGTGCTGATTCTCTGCTGCAATTTCTTCGCTCTAGGACACTCTAACTCCCGGATTCTCACGTTCACACTTGTCCTCCACCCCGAGGGGTACCTACCTGTAAACCGCCCTATCTATTTACTCGATTTGCAGAGACACGCCGACCTTACCATTTCCTGGGTTTTCGGCGGAGGACCCATTCAACCTACTACAGTGCAGACGACTTCCACAGCCTCCACGACTACCTTGGATCCAGGGGTTTTTTGCCGTTCCAGTGGCTTTTTCCCCTCTGGCTGTCGCGGAGGGGAGTCACCGTGGGTTTTCTCTGTCTGGGAGTCACGGTGGCTTCCTTCCGAGGTAGACCATATCTTCTAAAAAAGAAGAAGCCTTACATAGGACTTACCCGCCGGAAGAAACTGGACTATTCAGGTGAGGAGGAAGTGATTGGGGAGGGTTATCAATCGAGTGAAGACGAAGACATAGCTGATCACCTAACAAGTCCTGTAGCCCATAGCGCCAGTCCTGATAGTTTGCAACACCCAGAAGAAGACATGGCTACGCCACAACAACTGCAAGAGCTGGTGACAGCTGTCCAAACCCTCAACGCAGAAGTCCAAACACTAAAGGCTGACAACGTGGCGCTCCAACTAAGAGTAGCTGCAAGAGAACAACAGACAACTGATTTACTCCCACTACCCCTGGTGTCGGGTAAATTCGACGGCTCGGAAAGAAAAGTAAAGGAATTCCTGGAAGCCTGTAATATTCATTTCACCTTCCGCAGAAATGCCTTTTCCACAGATCATTCCAAGGTGGGTTTCATGATCACGCACATGACGGGAAACGCCTTGGCATGGGCTACTCCATTGGTATCCCTATCAGACCCAGTTTTGCAGGACTATGCGGCCTTTAAGGAACTACTGCTACACACCTTTTTGCGAACCGAAAGCTCACACGTGGCTAGCGAAGACCTGCTGGATGTGCGTCAAGGGAGTACCGACTTACTATCCTATATTTCCACTTTCAAGAAGCTTGCTGCAGAGGCAGGTTGGCAAGAGCAGGCCCAGTATGCCATATTCCGCAGGGGCTTGCGAGAAGAGCTCAAGGATGAGTTTGCCCGGATCCCGCGCCCAGAAACCTTTTTAGATCTTCAGACTGCAGTTCTAAGAATCGATTTCCGCCTGACGGAACGAAGAAACGAAAGGAAGAAGGCTCGAGGTCCACATCCTTTCTTGGATACACCCCCCTCAGCCTCCTCACCTGCATCGCTTCCCGCCAGAGATGAACCCATGCAGGTCGGAACCACCAGATCTCCGTTGACTGCCGAAGAAAAGAAGAGGAGACGTGAAGGGAACCTTTGTTTATATTGTGGAGCCGCCAACCATCTGCTGAGAGACTGTCCCGATGTGCCCCCAAGGAGATCGGGAAACGACCGCCCTCGGTAATCAGTGGAACGGACTATCGAGGGGCTACACCTTGTTCCTACACTACACTTTCTGTGGCCTCATCTCAGATGAGCGAAGATTTGCGTCTCATGGTTATCGCCATTAAACTCCGCTTCCGGAAGAGAGAAGTAGAGACGCAGGCTCTACTGGATTGTGGGGCGGCTGGAAACGTCCTTGACACCTTTTGGGCTGATAAGGTGGGTCTGCTAAGGATTGAGAAAAAAGAGGACCAAAAGGTTGAAGGAGTGGATTGTACACCCCTATGTTCAGGACTCATTACTCACATCACCGAGGAGATTCGGGTGTTCATTCACCAGCATTCTGAAATCATAAAGTTTGACATTATACGGGCGGGCCACTTCCCGGTCATCTTAGGAATAGGCTGGCTCAGGAAACACAACCCAACGGTGGATTGGTCTAAGAATCTACTAAGTTTTCATTCCGCTTTCTGCCTACGAGAATGCCTTCCGGAACCAACATTTGCAACTGTAAAGACCATGTCTGCTGTCGAAAGCAGTTCCATCCATTGCATACCGGAACGTCTTTCCGAATACACTGAAGTCTTTCAGGAGCAGACCCCCATCAAACTTCCTCCACATCGCCCAGAGGATTGTGGTATCGACCTAGTACCACAGGCATTGGTCCCCTTTGGGAGGATGTATTCCCTCTCTGTATCGGAAAAGGCTGTGCTCCGATGTTACCTTGATGATAATTTAGCAAATGGACTCATAAGACCTTCCAAATCCCCCGCTGGGGCCTCTCTGTTTTTCATACCCAAACGGGATACTAAGGAGTTGCGGCCCTGTATCGACTATCGGGGGTTAAACAGAGTGACCATAAAGGATCGGTACCCTATGCCCATTATATCAGAGATTCTAGAGGCTGTCCAAGGCTCTGTTGTGTTTACTAAACTTGATCTACGGAATGCGTATCATCTACTCCGCATAAGAACAGGAGATGAGTGGAAGACGGCGTTTCGCACTCCCTATGGGTTGTTTGAATATCAAGTCATGCCGTTTGGCCTAGTCAATGCACCTTCCATTTTCCAGAGATTCATGGACCGATTGTTTTCCGACCTTCTGAACCTTAACACAGTGGTTTACCTGGATGACATTTTAGTCTTCTCAAGGAGCCAGGAGGAACATACCCGACATGTCAAGGAAGTTCTGCGCAGACTACAACATCACAGTCTTCTGGTAAAACCTGAGAAATGTGCATTTGCTCAATCCTCATTGTCATACTTGGGATTCATCCTATCCGACAAAGGGGTTACTATGGACCCAAGGAAGGTGGATGCCATCTTGTCATGGCCGTCGCCTTCTTCAGTTAAGGATATTCAACGTTTTTTGGGGCTGGCAAATTTCTATCGGAAGTTCATTCCGAGCTTTTCCTTACTCACTCTTCCTATTACATCCCTTCTCAAGAAATCCACAGGTCCTTTCATCTGGTCAAATGAGGCTGAAGAAAGCTTCCTCAGCTTAAAACACAAGTTCTGTTCAGCTCCTATCTTGAAACAACCAGATCAACTACTACCCTTTATTCTGGAGACTGACGCTTCTGCAGCAGCCGTAGGTGCTGTTCTTCTTCAGAGAGTCAAGGACCTCGAGCATCCGGTGGCATACTTCTCCAAGACTTTGAATCCTAGCCAACGCAACTACTCAGTCATAGAAAAGGAATTACTTGCTATGAAGTTGGCTTGTGTGGAGTGGAGGCATTTGCTCCAAGGGAGCCTACACCCGTTCCAGATACGAACAGACCATAAAAATCTGCAAATACTCAAGCAGCAAGAGTGTTATAACACCCGTCAGGCCAGATGGGCTCATTTTTTCGCCCAGTTTGATTTTGTCATCACATTCATCCCTGGCTCTCAAAATCTAGTTGCCGATGCTCTCTCCCGCAGAGACGATGTTATTTTCCTTTACAGAAAGGAGCTTATGTTTCCTCGTACCTGGATCATATCTACAGTGTCTAACTTCTTGGAAGAAGTACGAGGAGCCTACCTCCAAGAACCTACTCTCAATATGGGAAATCAACCAGTCACCACTAAGGACGGGTTGCACTTTATCCGCGGAAGACTGTTTATTCCTTCCAGTAATCTCAGAAGACGAGTCACTCAGTGGTGCCACGATTCCAAGACTGCAGGTCATCGAGGAGTACGAGGCACTCTGGAACTTCTCCAAAGAGCTTTCATCTGGCCCAACATGAAGGCAGACACTCAAGCCTATGTTCAATCCTGTATGGTGTGCTTACAAGGCAAATATACCACCTCGAAACCTATGGGGCTGTTACAACAGGAACCAGTTCCACATGGTCCCTGGAAATGCATTTCTACAGATTTTATTGTGGAGTTACCGGTTTCCCGAGGCTGTACCTGCATAATGGTAACCGTAGACGCCTTCTCGAAACTTGCACATTTTTCTCCATTGACAAAGATCCCGTCCGCCTCGATCATGGCTGATGTATTCCTCAAAGACATTGTTAGGCTACATGGGCTTCCTCAAAAGATAATTTCAGACAGGGGCAGCCAGTATACCTCCAGATTCTGGTCAGCATTGTGCAATTCATTGGGCGTTGAGAGAGCTCTTTCGTCGGGGTTTCACCCCCAGACAAATGGACAAACCGAGAGGTTAAATGGTACCTTAGAGCAATACTTAAGGTGTTTCATCAATAAACAGCAAGACAATTGGGTGGACCTGCTTCCCACAGCAGAGTTTGCATACAATAACGCTGTCCACACGGCTACAGGAATTAGCCCATTCTTTTGAACCTACGGATACCACCCGCAGTCCATAGTTCCGAGTTTCTGGGAGGAAACTAACATTCCTTCTTTGGAGAACACCCTTGAGCAGATCAAGGAGGCCCACAACACGGCCCGTCATAGCCTCTCTAAGGCTAGCAGACATTATAAGGAGCAAACCGACAAACACCGGAGTCAAGTTCCTGCCTGGGACAAGGGCTCCAAGGTCATGCTGTCCACCAAGTTCCTTCCTCGATGGGTTCGGCCTTCTAAGCTGTCACCCCGCTACATTGGACCCTTCGAGATAACTTCAAAGATAAATCCTGTGGCCTTCCGCCTCAAGTTGCCAAAGGGACTCAGGCGGATTCACCCCGTGTTTCACTCATCTCTCTTACGTCCCTTTGTGCCAGATACCCGGAAACAAGCATCCCCCAAGCTATGGACTTTGCCGGTTCCAGCCTTTGAGGAATATGAAGTTTCTCAGATACGGGGACGTCTTGAGTATCTCGTACATTGGAAAGGGTATCCCTCCTCAGAAGACACTTGGGAACCGCATTTCCACATTCACTCTCCTCAACTGTTACACAAGTTCCACCGACTACATCCAGAAAGGCCGGGAGGGAGAAGCCTTCGGAGGGGGCATACTGTCACTGCCGCCGGCGACTGGCGTTTGTGGCGAAGGTGGAAACAAGGACGCCATTAAAGTGTTCCATTACGTTCCTCCACGCCTACCAGACTCGGTCTAGTTGTTTTCAAGATGGCCGCCGCCGTTTGTATATCTCACTCGGCTGCCGGCAGCTCGGCGCGTTGCAACTGAGTTAATTCCTCGCCCTGTTGCTTGCGCTAGTTTTCCTTCTGACGGTTCTGCCTTGCTATCATGCCTTCCTTACTCTTCCTGTTTTTCTCCTCCTCCCGTTCCCTATGGGCTCCCCCCCCTTCTCTGGTTCCTGCTTGCCTTCTCCTGTGTTTTGTTCCCGTGCTGATTCTCTGCTGCAATTTCTTTGCTCTAGGACACTCTAACTCCCGGATTCTCCCGTTCACACTTGTCCTCCACCCCGAGGGGTACCTACCTGTAAACCGCCCTATCTATTTACTCGATTTGCAGAGACACGCCGACCTTACCATTTCCTGGGTTTTCGGCAGAGGACCCATTCAACCTACTACAGTGCAGACGACTTCCACAGCCTCCACGACTACCTTGGATCCAGGGGTTTTTTGCCGTTCCAGTGGCTTTTTCCCCTCTGGCTGTCGCGGAGGGGAGTCACCGTGGGTTTTCTCTGTCTGGGAGTCACGGTGGCTTCCTTCCGAGGTAGACCATATCTTCTAAAAAAGAAGAAGCCTTACATAGGACTTACCCGCCGGAAGAAACTGGACTATTCAGGTGAGGAGGAAGTGATTGGGGAGGGTTATCAATCGAGTGAAGACGAAGACATAGCTGATCACCTAGCAAGTCCTGTAGCCCATAGCGCCAGTCCTGATACCTATTCCTGATTTAAATATGCTAGATAAATAAAAACAATATCTTCAGATTCTGCAAGTTGGTACCAACATTTAGAGACTTAGAAAGATCACTTTATGCAGAGTTACACAATTTCACAATTTTTTGTCTGGTCAAAACTGGGAACGGTATATATATATAATTTTTTACATATTCTGATATATAGTTCTTCTATCTACAACACGTCAAACTTTAATGTCGACAGGAGCTTCGGTTAGCAAATATTGTAATGATGAATTATTTGGGTTTTATCTGCATCCATTAGCTTACTATTCCATTTTTAAAGTGTGGAAATGTTGGCCTCAGCCCCAAAAGGGCTCTGTTGACACATCTCAGTACACTCTCTTTTCAGGCAGCATAATGTGTGCCAATGAAAGGTTTTGTTCTATATTTGGCATGTGACCAGTGTTTAATTTGTGACTATTTGAATGAATCTGGCTTTACGACAGAAGTCCAGGACCAGGATGACAAATCCTTTGAAGCTGAGAGCTTAAATCCATTGGTGTAACGTCTGTGATGGGCATTATAGATATAATCTTCAAACCTGTCCCAAACTCGACCAAAGAAACCTTTTGTATGTTAATCCTGGGAATGTTTCATTTCCCCATTTTACTATTTCTTACTCCCCTTTCAACATGCATGGCAAAGCAGAGATGACATTTTAAATGGGGTTTCAATTCTACCCTACATTTCAGATTATTTTGGTTAAATTAAACCTATGAAAACCTATTCACTGTAATTGCATGTTCAGCGATGTTGTACATAATGCTACAGTAGGCCTTATATTTCTATTAACATTTTGTTTGTACTGAAAAATACATAAGAAAGACAATCCTTAAAATCAAATAAAATTTAAGCTGCAGATAAACTTTCTGTTTGTGTCCCCCCACTCCCACTTGATCTCTCCTTTAAAAAGATGCACCTAGAGTGGAGTGATCTCAGATTTACAACAATAGTTAGTCCTAAAAGTCTATGTAATTCACAAAGATTTTGGGGTTCTTCAATTTCTTCAATTTCAGTAGAGCTTCAACTTTCTTTTTATGAGAATTTGTATGAGAATTTAGACACCTGGCTTTGATTTCATGGCCTAGAAAGTTTACTTTGGTTCAACACCACTGTACTTTCTTAAGTGATGTGCCTCCATTTCTTAGCTGAGTTATCAAATGCCATATTTCCTCCACATGTTCCTCAATAGTTTTACTTTTGATTAAAAGGTCATCCTCATAAACCAAATTCCCTCTTTCAACAAAGTCAGTCATTGCCTTATGTAGAAAGATATGGAACAAATGTCCACTACTAATTGACCCAGATGGAGTTCTTGTTGATGTGTGCAGCTGTCCCCAAAGGAAATGGCAAGTTCATAATGGTGTTCACAGAGTATAGAGATAGTTCAATATCCATTAGTCAAATAAAGGGAAGTAGGTACTTTTGAACTATGGGTCTGTACAAGGCCCTGATCAATATGTGGAAGAGGCCACCTCGTTTTCATTACCCTTAGGTCTGCACAGATTCTTCATTGTCCACTAGAATTCAATAGTCCTAGTACTGGATTACCAAAAATACTGTGGATTTCTCAAAAAATCCCAAGCGATTCAAAGTTCTTGATAATCTTCAAGAATGATTCCATGTACGCTAGCGGTAACCAATATTGTTTTATATATACTGGTGCCATATTAGGGCCCATAGGCATGATTGTTTGTTGGAGAGAAGTATGTCCACAATCATACGAATGTACAGAGAATACTTTCTGAATATCCATAAATATTTGTCTCAAACGTTGTTTCTATTCTTCTTACTTACAGGCATCAAGCATACTGATCTGCTTGTCTACCATCTGGTGGAACGGTGGAAATATTTCTGGAATGGCATTTTCTGAATTATCTTCCGACTGAGTGTAGAGGTCATAATTTGTGATGTTTACCTGGATGGATGATTCCTCAACAGTATCTCATCTTCTAGCATCTCACAGGTAACATTCTCCATGCCATGGGGGCAGAGGAATTGCACAATACAATCTACCTTTGTCGAGTATAGATCAGTTCTTCACAATAACATATCAAACAATAAAAATCTTCTAGTTGCTGATAAATTATATTATTGGCTAAATCAGAGGATTTCTTTTTTTAATCAACTACTATTCTAATGGTGGTATCTGGGGTTAAAATGATGTATTTGGGATCATTATTTTCAACCAATATTTGGATTGTGTCATCTTTAAGTTCTATTAATAGGATTGGATGAAGAGCCATGCCTTGTTGCTGAAGAATATTATATAAGTTATTACAAGATTCTTCATTAAACAAGGTCTGTCCTTTACTGATTTTACTGTCAATTTGTATGGTTGCATATTTCCTGGAGTAGTCATGTCTTCTTTGATTTAAACTTCAGCAGCATAAGGCAGCAATTGGGCTGACCAAAATGCCCTTTTCTAGATTACTGTCCATCAGGTTTCCCCTTATTCCTGACCAGACTTTGTTATCAATAAGATCCACATTTATTGTGAATCAGTGTTGTATGTTATTGCCAATATAAAAATCAGAACCCAGCAATTATGAGTTCACATTTTTATTTCCAATTTGGATCTCCAGCATGAACCAGCTGACAACCATGTGTTTTGAATATATTGCATCAAGTCCAAATTCTCATTTATCATTCAAATTATATATGGGAATCTTCTGATTCTTTTTTAGTGTTCTGAGTAGTAAAACTTCTTCCTTGAGTTATTCAAACTTTGGAGAAAACTATTTCCTTACCTGACTTAAGTTGACTGGGGAAGCGCATGAGTTCTCCTTTTCTTTGTAGTGGAGCTAAACTTCTGATTCTGTTTTCTGAGCTATTCTGCAGTTCACCTTGATCCTCGCTGGGGGTCTACAAGTACAGAAAAAATAGTACTGCCGTGGATACAATTTCAGATTACTACCCACTAGAGGAGAACCACTCATTGTCTCAAAGGTTCTTTGTAAGCCCTTAAGCCATCACTGAAAAGGGACAAAGGGTGACAATCTTGAGTGAGACCCCCAAAAAATTAAAGACATCAATTTACTATTAATCTCACTCTACAAAGGTCAACCTATTGGCAGGTATCATCTTTATCAGTTCGCTCAATATGTTTTCCTGTAAAAATAGAATATTTTATTATACGTTTAAAATGAATTAAATAGATACACATCATTCATGTGCAAAGTGCCATTAAGATAATCATCACTCACATGTGTGCAAACTTGATCCCCTTGAATGAAAACAAAACAAGTGTATAAAAATAAAAGTCAAACCCTGACATGTTCAGATCCTCACTGCACACAAAAGACTTACATGTTTCGTTTTTGTCATGCTAATCTCTGAACTTCTTCAGGAGCTACACTTAGGATAAAGATCTCAAATACTTTTGCATACTAATAATCTAATACACATTATATATACTGCATAAATCATAATTACCAGTGCCAAAACAACATTAATACAAATATATTCCTATGTAAAACAAATCTAAACTACTTATGTAGGATCCTTTTCCATAATATGACTACACACATTAGTCTATCATGTTGCTCGTACAACATATCTACTACTGTTATTATTCAATCATCATCAAAACATGACACATTGATATAAAGTAATCATACGTTCTAATCTACAGTAAGGTTACTATTTCATTGTAATTCGTTTTACAGTGTATCATGTCTTCAAGTAGTTCAACACAACTCCTCCGTCTTGAACAATTCCTTTCAATCATGCTCAAACCCTGACTATTCCTAGTTTTAAGCTACAGACAGCCGGTGGCTCGAGCTTCTCAGTTATTGCGGCTGATCTCTGGAACACCCTACCTTATGCTCTCAGAAATGTGCCTCAAATCCACTCCTTCAAAGCTAAAACCAAATTGTGGTTACATGAACGGGATGCCCTAGACTCCTCTCTATAATCCTTACATCTGTTTACCACATTACTGTTTGCTCATTGTACATAGACTGTTTTTACTCTATTCCTAGATGCGATGCTTTGAACTATATGTAAATATATGTAAAATGTATACTGTGTCTATTTCCTGTAACTTGTAACTGCTTCGTAAACATGCGCCCAGATGCCCTGGGGCAAGGTGCGCAATACAAATAAAACAAATACAAAATACAAATACGAATGTTAAATCCTGAAGTTAAAATGCATCTTGTGTGTATGTACTAGGACCTTATTCTGGGTGCTATACACCAATCCACTTCAAAACTGATGACAAGACATCTGAGAGCAAAGATGGTCACACCATTAGTGACAAGGACTGCTAAATTAAACAATCTTAAATCATTCTTGTAACTTATAAGCAACAGGAATAAGTTGAATTACCTTATTATTAGGCAGAAAGGTGATGCATACATCAATGTATTTCTGACTCTTGAAGCATATTTGCTGGATGGTAAAACAAAAACAAAAAAAACACAATACTCTATGTACAGTACGCTAGTCAAATACATGCCCTAACTCAGCCATTACAGGCAGAAAAGCAACAACATGTTAATAACCTTCAGTTGCGAGGCATTAGCCATCACCTGGAACTCTTCATAAAGTGCAAAAAACAAAGTAAAATGATGCTTCGGTTACAGTCCCTTCACTTTTATCTTGTTCTTTTACAGGTATGATTGTGATGTCTGGGAGTGTTTTGGATTTCTAACAATTAGGATGTTTTTCAATCAAATGACAGGTGACATTCAAATTAACACAATTGGCAATTTTATTGGGTGATGAGTGTGTGTCTAGAGGACCTGCTTCACACCAATCAATCAGAGGGGAAAGCATCCAGGGTAAATTATTTTCTGATAAAACAGGTGTGTTCTGTGAAGCCACAGCTACCACCGGGATGGTGAGTCGATGCTGCTTTATTTTGATTTCTATTTCATGAATCTCATTTACTGGGATCTTCTTCCCATCAAAATGATTGAGTTCTCCAAGGAGAGTTTAAGAGTAACACAGTGGGAGTCATTACGAGATTCGTGTACTGGCATGGAGGCAATACCGGGTCCGGGTAGCAATGACACCGCTAACAGCGGCCGATTACGAGTATACATACATGTGCGTAGCGGCATGCCAGTATTGACAGTACTGGCTTGCCGCAAAAGTCCCCAAAACATTCCTTAGCGCCATCATGGTAAGCGCTGACAGCCCTTCCGCCTCCGTCCACCTCTAAATAACGAGCCCTGCATTAACGGGTCCGGCATTAGCGGGCCCGCTAATACTGGAACCGGAAGTAATGCCGGAACGGGATATGGCACGGCGGCCATCTTGAAAAACACAATCCATTGCCATCCTCGATACACAGGACCTGGAGCCTCAAACCAACACTCAGATCATCTTCTACACCACCAGCACCATGCCAAAGGCTATAAAGAAAGGGGCATCCCGGCAGCGGAAGGAGCGGTTCTCCGAGGATGAACTTAACATGCTCGCTGACACTTTGGCTGAGAATGCAGAGGTGGTCTTTGCCTCTGACCTGAAAAGAGCAGCACAGCTAAAAAAGAAAGAGATATGGGAGCTAGTGGCCCAGAAGGTCAGTGCGGTTGGCACCACCCCCCACACAGTAAAGCATGTCAGAAAACGTTGGGATGACCTGCGCCTCAGAGTGCCTAATATCTTGTCTGCCAACCAGAGCCAGGGCCTGGCTACTGGCGGTGGCTCTAACTCACCGATCAAACTCAGCCGCTGGGAAGAAACCTGCACTAGCACAATCGGTATGGAGTCCATAGAAGGTGTGGGAGAAATGGAGCATGGCGCCTCGTCATCGGCAGATGGAGGTGAGTGTCCTAAGAAAACACTGTAATGCAAAGTATGATGATAGTCCACCAAAGGGACCGTGCCATGAGGCAATGCCTGGCCCATTGCACACACATGGACACATCCCTGCCTAGATGCTGTCCCCAGCACTGACACATCCACATGCATGCAGCATGCCAATGCCATACCTGAGACACACACCACAAACAGGGAAACGGCATGTGTCACACTGCACGCAGTCCACAACACAAAGACATGTCACACAGCAGACACCACATCCCACATGTGTGAACCTAACATATGCCTGAGCAACCCCACCAAATGGCAGATAACCTGTAAGCCATAACAGTAGGACAGCAAGTCATCAAATGTGTACAATGGCACTAATACCATTGTATGCATGATGCATGTACAACCATCACTGATGCTGTCCCTCTTATGGGCCCCCACAGGCCGTCATACCGACAGCGATGCAGAGGACTCAGCACAGGCCACCACTCCTACGAAGTGGGCCATGTCCAGGGAAGACACTAACAGGCCTTCCACCTCCAAGGGCACTGGCAAGGCACATCAGCAACCGAGGACAAAGGCACCACTGGATGGCAGGGAACAGGAGTGTCATAGGTCATCCACTGCACCAAAAATTCCAACACCTGTGGAATCAGCAGCTGTAGAGCCGGTGGCAGATGGGACCCTGTCTGCAGCTACCAGTTTCGTTGGGGAGGCAGCTGCCACTGCACCACAGAGTGGCAATGAGGCACTTTCCCAAGGCAAGATCTGTGTCCCTGAGGAGGACAACCGCTCCATGGAATTCCTTGGCACACCCATCCCCACCCAAGCACACCAGTACACACCCATCAGCTCACCCAATGGCACTTTACGTGTCCAGTCGGGAGGAGAGGCTGAAGCAGAGGCCAGGAGCCCCACACAGAACCCACCAAAATCGGGCCCCTTGCCATACCTGCCATCCACCTCCACAGGGGTCCGGAACGGGGAGTTCAGGATGTCACAGATGGAGGCGCACCAGCATGGGATGACCGGCCTACTGAAACAATATGTCACTGATGGTGATGTGACGAGGAGGGAGGCCCAAGACAACACTGTGGCCATGAAAGGGGCCATAGAGTCGAGCACCCAGAAGATTGGTGAGGAGCTGTCGGCAGTGAGGCAGGTCCTTGCCAGGATTGCGGGTGCCAGAGAGGCTCTTCATCCTGCCCCAACAGTAGAGCATGCGCCCATGGGGTCTTCGTCAAGCTCCACACAGACGAGCCCCCTGCGCAGGTCTGTGCACACCATGCACTGCCCCAACATGCCACCCCGGGAGTCAGACACAGGACATTAGTTGCAGACTCAGCCTGCATGTGCACACCTATGCAGACTCGAGTGGCATAACATTGCACACCATGTGTGGGGGAGTTGTGGGGTAAGGGGAGGTGGAGGGGGTGTGTGTGAGGTGAAGGGTATGAGCACTTTTTACTTTTTCCTGTTAAATACATCCGTTGTGTACCAGAAAAAATACTTGACTGGACATTCCTTATTGTGTTTGTGTCATTTATTGGTTTACAGTGCATAGTGTTCATGTACCCCCACATCCAGGGCCCTCAGTCCCACATTTGTGGCACCCTCTGTACCCATGTGTATTAGAAATATTGGCCTATCACAGACTGGCACACAGCACGTCCCTCCTGTGCATCGCCACCGGAATGATGTACAACCCTCCACTGGGATGATGTACAACCCAATCTTCTTCATCTTCTTCATCCTCACCTGGTGGTTGCTGTTCAATGTCAGGGGTCAGAGGCACATTCCGTCGGATGCACATGTTGTGCAGCATGACACATGTCATGATGATCTTGGCCACCTTCTCATGCCTGTACAGGAGTTCCCCACCCGACCGGCTAAGACAGTGAAAACGTGCCTTCAACAGGTCAAAGGTCTGCTCAATCACCACACGGGTATGGGTATGGGAACGATGGTAGTCCTCTTCGTGCCTGTTCTGCGGGTTCCAGACAGGGGTGAAGAGCCACTTCTTCAAGGGATAGCCACTATCACCTGCAAGGGTGCAAAATAAGGTATGTGTAAGTGAATTCCTGATGGACACCTGTACTTATCACACATGCCTGCAGATATATGTTGTTCACATGCACATGTCCCTGGTTGTATGCACACATTTTAACTTGCCACAATGTGTGCTGTGCCATGGTCTTATGGTGTGGGTTGCGTCTTCCAGATGAAACAGGGTGTCCACTCCCTTGCCGTTGTTCATGCACTGTGTATGCATACCGCTGTATTTGGTATCATTATGTGATGTGTAGTGATTAGTATGATGTTATTACTGGCATTGTGGGCAGAAATCTCAGCATTATTTATCATTCAGTGCTTATTATTCCCATGGTGACATGCAGCGCTACTGTGGTGGTAGCCCTGTGACAAGCAGTGTATTCCCTTGGTGGGAGTGATTTGTGCACTCACATGGATGCTTGCCCTGTGTTGTGAATTGCTGCAGACATTTACATTGTGCATACTCACAGCATGTTGCTGGATTGTGTTACGGGGGGTGAGTTCTGATAATGGGTGGTGGACGTGTTGTGAGATATGGGCTGGTTAAAAGTTAGGCATGTTGTGATTGGTGTGCAGCTTCCATCATTGCTATGGGGATTGGTTGTCATGTTCAGTTTGGGATGCTTTGGGGCACAGTGTTTTGCGATGTGGACATTGTGCTGTCACCACAACAATGATGCCATGGTGGTGTGTGCATCTCTCCCCCCATTACACTGCCATGTGCCTATCATACAACTTACCAAGCAGCCAAGCACATTATCCTGCATGTAGCTCCATGTAGCGTGGTAGCGTGGAGTTCCGCAGGACCATTGAGTCATGAGTTGATCCGGGAAATCAGGCAAAACAATGTATGATGATCTTGCTGGAGTCACATACCATTTGTACTTGATGGAGTGGTATAGATTACGATTGCGGTACACCACCTCCGTGGCATGCGGGACCACCAATTCAACATGGATGCAGTCAAGTGCACCAATACAATTTGGCATGCCTACCAGTGCATGGAAGCCACCTTTCGTGTCAAAGATCTCCTGGGCAGTCTGTGGTAGGGATTTGTAGTTCCTTGAGTACTTCAGGAGGGCATCCAGCACTTGGTTCAGCATGCGAGAAAATAAGGGTTGTGATATGCCATGCATGTGCCCCACTGTGTGCTGGTAGGTGCCTGTGGCCAGGAAGTGGAGCACAGACACCACCTTCAGTAGAGGTGGGATGGCGGTGCGTATTCCAATCAGGCTGACAATGTCGTCATGTTTCATGTCCACAATGGTGTTGATAGTGTCCCGGTCCAGACGGTACAGGGTGTGCATCTGCTCAGGGGTTAGGTTGAATGGACTGGCTCTGATGCAAGGGATTGGGGACTGGCTGCGTGGTACCACTGGCTGCACTGGTGGGGCGTGCTGGCCCTGTCTCACCCTACTTTTCTTCCTGCATCTCCTCTGTGGTGCCTGTTGTTGTTGTTGTTGCTGCTGTAGCAATGCAAGCATGTCCTCCAGCCCCAATATTGCTACTGCATGTCGAATCATGTTGGTGTGGAAAGGGGTGTGGTGTGTGGGTGTGCCCCTTTTGTGCTGAGCCAGACTCCATTGCCTCCACCTGTGCTTATTGTGTGAACCTGTGGCAGTTGGGAACACTGTACATTGCTGTTTGTGGGTGGTTCGCGATGCTGATGATGCCGGCATCCCAGTATCCCTTATTACTGCCTTCATGATGCCGGTATTTGCATGTTGGCATTACTTGTGATGTCCTCCTGTTAGCGCCATTCCGGTATTGCTGGACCTAAGGGCTGCATGCCCGCGCGCATGCCGGTACGGGGGTGCACGGTATCAGTGGTGGCGCTGATACCGTGTTGTTGACTCGTAATAGCCCGCAGTGGTATGCGGTGCCGGTAATCCCTTACTGGCATCGTTTTTCCATTACCGCCTACCTTGTAATGACCCACAGTGGCATTTCCCTATTCTTTAGTTGAGAGTGTAAAGTACTTCTCTAGATATCAAGGTCACTTGGGACCCTGCATCTATAAGTGACACTGTCCCTGAATTTGGACAGGCATAAAAACCTTTCATCTTTCTTCTCCAACTGATCATATTTGGTGGATATTTCGGATCCATGAGCTTGACCTAGGCCAGTCCCCTAAGGGGCATTCTCACCAGGGTCGAGTTCATGCAGGTTGGTCAAGGAATCTATAGGAATTAAATTACATTTTTAGATTATGTAAGGGAGGGGTACTTCCCCCTTTTCTGTGTGTTCCAGGTCAATGCTGCTGCTTGGATTATGAGGACTAGAATTACCTTTAGCAGGAGGAATATCCTTTTGTTTTAGGTTTATTGTCAAAATTATTGTTTGTTTTTCATCTTGGGTCTTGTTTCTAGGAATTACTTTGTTACTCTCTTTTCTTTCAGATTCTTTGTATGACTTCATTTCACTCAGATTCTCTCTTCTTTTGTTACATCTGGGTTTCATTTCCACAGAGTTCTCTTGTTATTCAAATCTAATGGTTGCATTTTTCACTTCACTGAATTTCACTTTTTTAAGTTTCTCTGGTTTTATTTCAAGCAATAAAGAGGGTTCACCATAAGCCTCTGACAATTTCTCAGCAAACTCGTTGGTATTTTCAGGTGAAGGAAAAGACACTTATGCTAAGGCTTAACATATCTTTTCTCACACCTCCCCCTTCACTCTTCTCTTTGTGGTTTTTGAACTTGAACAATGTCATCTTGTCATTGTCCACCATGGCCTGGCTAGGGCTTCTATGAGCATTAGAATCAGGATTTCCTCGTGGGGATCTCATGAACTGACCAATTGTCTCTTTCAATGCTTTAACCTGTTTTTCCAGTTGTGAGAATCTCTTTCCATTTTCCAAACTGTGTGGTCTTCTTTCTTCATATATTTGTTCTTCTTTAGAAAGGTAGTTGTCTCTTCTGGGGGAGAGGTTTTGGTAATTTTGTAAACTATTATAGTATGCATTATTGAATCTCTTCTCACCCTGTCACTGAGATCTGTTATCCTGTAACCTAGGAGGCCATTAAGGGTTATTCTCTTGGTAATCACTCCTGAAATGTGAGGATTGGCTTCTATCCTGGTCATGGTAATACAGTTACTTGTATGTTGCTCCTATTGACTGGTGTCTGGGATTTGATCACCAGACTTTATTGACTACTATTTTCTTGTGGAATTGACTCCCTTGATATGGATCCACAATTGTCTGGCTCTGACTCAGATTTCTCAGACTCCCTGCCTCTTTATGAGATGTGGAGTCATATGACTGGTTGGAATCTGTGGCTCTTTCCGAGGAAGAGGGAAGGACACTCGCTAGGGAAGAAGCTGGTGGTAGCTAGAGGTGTATTAGGTTGCTCTAAGGAGGCTACTGTGCATGAAACATGTGGTGACCACCACGTTTAGGTTGGGGATCACACCTCTGACACTAATAATAGTATGTTGAGTTTTGTATAGTTTTGCAGATCGGAAATTCCAGTTTCTGAGCACTTGGTAAAAGATGTTATTAATTGCCATAATTGTAACTACATGTGTGTTTCTCAACCTCTGACCTCAGAAGTTTGAAGGGTCGACTCAACCTATGGAAGCATTGAACACTTTTCCAAGGGCAGTTCTCCCTATTTGTAGATATATGCACTATTTGTGGAGCTATCCTCTCTTTTCCTATGCCACAAAAACATTAGGAAAACACTGTCACACAAGTACATTTTTAGAGACAATCTGACTCATTACGGGTCCGGCGGTAACCCTACCGGTGGTTCCGGGGGGTTGCCGCCAGTCTCGCAACACTATACCAGTGCCTGACTTCCCAGTGCCACTGAGACGTTACAAGTTCCGGCAGATTGGGAGGTCAGGTGCCGGAAAATGTTAATGCCCATTCCGATTGATCCCCATAGGACTCCAGGGGAGTGGGAAGATGGAAGCACCGGTGCTCTGATGAAAACCCTGCAGGTGGGTACCTTTGCACGCGGCAGGTCTCACCTGCTGGGTGTGACGGCCCCCACCCACAGGATTATAGTGTGGCAGTCTGGAAATGGGTGCCAGTACGGTGCGACCGGCTCCCATATTCCGGACCGCCACACTTGTATTGACTCCCATTATCTTTATTTTGAATTCACACTAACTTAGGATAGAAATGCCATGAAAAAGAAGTTGTTATCTTACTGGCAGAGGGATGATCATACTAAAACAACTCAAAGGCTATATCTCCCTGTCCATTTATATGCTCTCCAGAAAGTGTACTACTGGCTTGGCCAGACACCCCTTAATAAGGAATTATGTCTCTGGTCAGGATGGTATACTATAATGGGTTCTGCTAAGATTCCCCTTTTTGATAGCCCATAGCTCATTTGCCAAGTGCTCATAAGGCTTCCCAACATCCTGAGCAAAACTTCCCTCGGATTTTATTTTATTCTGGTCATCTCTTCAGACTTCTCCTAGCCACCTAGTTGTGTATGGAGAGTGAAACTGATACAAATAGTCTCTGCCCAGGCACTCAATGGTGTCACTCACAATCTTTAGCACAGAGTTATCCCATTAGTAAAGTCGTGGTGAAGGAGTGAGTGTCCCCCTCATAGGTCATTGGCTGGGTCATTGTCTGAAGTATCTCATGCACTCTTGTTGGAGCTTGAGGCTTGCTGTAAGTCAATTATACAAAATCTCCACATTATGGGGTTGCTCAGGAAGTTTACTATGTCCTGTGTGATGTTTTAGCTTAACTCCCTGTCTCAGGATTGTAAACCTACTATCCAAATCCATCTTTCTTCCCTCCTTGTGGAGCAATTGCTGATCACTGCACATTGCCACAAGCCCTCATTTCTGGCTGCCCTCTTGCCTAATCTTACTTCCTTCAGACAATGCATAGGCATATGTTGTCTATCGCTCTGTCTTTCCCAGTCACTGCACCTCAAAGTGATATTCCATGGCTCTCCTTCTTTGTCTCACATACACATAACTACTGTCCTTTCTCATTGCAATTTCTTCACTCTTCTCCCTTCAGTTGTTTTATTTCTCTTTCTCACGCATGCTTCACCTTGTTTAACCTCCTGTGTTTTGTCCTGTCTTCCTGGATGTAACCTCCTCTAACCTCTGGCTCTCTCCACTCCTTGATCATCACCTCTTCCAGACACTTCTGCTCCCTTCCCTCCTCGAGCTTTCCCTCCTCCAACTGATTCTACTCTTTTTTCTGTGTTTTACTGGTTAAATATAACCTTTTAACACCAATACAAAACAATACAATTAAGAATACAAATATTCTTAAAGACAAGATATTACAATACAATACATTAACTCATCATCTTAAAATAAAAACAAGACAAAACAGCAGAACATTAAGATATATTTGTTGATTTTTCCTCGATGCATTTAAAAATATTTTGACATATGTAATAAATAGTCACATTCATAACCAAGTTTTCACCAGCATAAATAAGTCCCCAGAATTGATCAGTGTGCAAATATCGCAACTCATAGGAGAGTCGGTCATAACCCTCTTTATATGTATCCATGAGAGTGCTATAATCTGTCAATAAATGTCGTGGGGTTTCCACTTCTATATTACGCAAGTGCTATAGTTGCTCAGCAAGTGGACTATTTGACCAGGTACCCATCCTAGAAAGGGTGGGGAGTTGGCCAAGTCTGAGGTGCATGATAAAGAGTGGCACCTTTACATTTTTTTATTTATTGATGTAGCTGCAGGGGGCATCAATTGAAAACCTTTGCATTATATATCATGAATAGGTTACTTTTCCAGATAGCATAGTTCTTTGCTGGTTTCAGTCCCAAATAGCAGCCTTTTCCTTTTTTTTCTCTACACCTGATGCTGACATTTTCAGAGAGATCTGCTGTACATCATATCTCTATAAGAAATGTATCTATTTGATCCACCCAAGACTTGATGGCCAGATGAGGGATATTAAAGTATATTTGGCCTGCAAAATAAGAATAAATAGAATTACAATAATTTCAATCCCCCAATACTTTCAAATAGAATATAGAAGGAGAAATAATTTTTCAAGTAGTTGGAGAAATACGATCTTATTCATTACATATTGCATCAACAGGTACTGAATTAGGCAAGCCCCAAGCTTTTTACCATAACGCCCCTTCCAAAGTTCTTACCCAGGATGTTTCTTTGCTGGTAAATACTTCAAGTCCTCATAAAATGGTCAGTACAATACTGGTTTTGTATAATTGTAGAATACCTGCGATGAAATAACAACCACTTTTATTGTATGAAAGATCTAACTGCGGTGAAATTTGCTAGAGATTTTTTAGTAACAGTGTTTGCTAGTGCCAGAGAATCAAACGCATTAAAAATAGTGATCCCAAGAGGAATATAACTAGAAACGAATTCAATATGGATCTTATTAATTGACCATACACATTTCTTCATTTTCTTCCTAGTAGGTTTGAGGGCCATGACTTTTTTTAATTCAAATTTAGGATCAAATCAAGATTAGCAGCCTAATATTCCAATGCATTAAGGATGCATTGAAGCACAATTGATGGTTGATAAAAAATCAGGATATCATCAGCGTAGGATAGCCATGCCATAGGTTGTTGCCCTACGCAGGGAAGATCATTATTACAAGTCTTTAAAACCATGTCCAGGTCTGCCACAGAGATGTTAAATAAAATCAGGGCCAACGTGCAGCCTTGCTTCAGCTCATGATTTGCGTCAGTCGCTCACGTAGAATCCCATCTTGGTTAGACCTAATTTGAACTGCGGTGTTGGTGTAAACAGCCTTAAGAAAATATAAAATGTGCAGATGTAGCCCCCATTTCTCAATGTATTCCCATAAAACACTATGATTAACCGTGTGAAAAGCACTGGTGTAATTGATAAAACAGATATAGAGAGATTTAAAGTTAGACTTCAGAGTACAGCGTATAAAGTATGTGAGTGATCAAAAATTAAAAAGAGTACTAAAACCCTTTCTGAATCCTGACTACTAGGGTTTAATAATATTCTCAATTTTTAGCCATTCATTAATCTTGCCCTGAAGCAATTGTGCATATGTTTTAGCGCTGGAGTCAATCATTTCTAACATTCGATAATAAGTGGGGAGTTCACGCAGACCTTTATTATAAATAGGAATGAGCAATGATTTACTCAAGCTACTCAGGAACACTCGAGTTTCTTTAATTTCCCCAAAATGTTTGTGCAAAATACATGCGCATCTCTTAGGGTTCTTCTTGAATAAGGCATTTTGCAGTCCCGTCTGGACCAGGTGCCCTGGACAGTTTCAATGCCAAAATGACCCCTTCAATGTCCTTTACAGTAGAAATTAAGCTTTCTTTCTCTCAAATATACCTACAATTATTATCCACAATAGCAGTATTGTCTTGAAAATATAAATTCAGGATATGATCTCTCCATATGTTTTCAGAGATGGCATTAATTTACTGTTGTCCAAATTTGACGTTGTTATGTTTATGGTAAATAGGCCAGAATTTACGCATATCAGAGCTGCAGTGTGTGTTAGACATAATTTACCACTGCTGAGAACCCATAGACGCGTTATGGACTCTAAGACAATTTTTAAACCTTAGACTAAGTTTTTTAATAATGCTTTACCGTCCGCTTACCTGTCAGCACTATTGACAAAGCTATTTTTTGTCGTTTTGTGATCATTCACCAATTTTCTTTTGTTATTTACAATCACAATGTCGAAGACTTGGCCTTTGCCTATCACCTTTGGATTGCTTCAAAGGAGTAATACACAATTTCGGTGACATACAAATATTCCTTCAAATGATAGAAATTAGGCTTCACATCAGTAATCAATAGGTCCAGGTCAGAGTCACTAAACCTCGTGAGGTTTTGCTCAGACCATATTACTCTGTTTCCTGACCCACTGATTCCATATTAACCTGTCAGACATTGACCTGTACAATGATCCTCCATTGCTATGATAAATCTAATCACAACATGGCCATTCAAGTTGATAGGGGTCTGCTGGAACCACTTTACTTTCTGAAAACATGTCCTATTTGTCAACACAACGCCTATCCAAAATGATTGTGTAGCATTAGACCATGTGTATGGAAGTTCATCTTGAAAAGCAATAATTAGCTGATTCAATCCACACAAAGAAATAAAAGTTCACCAAGCAAATGATCGTTTGTCATTGCATCACACTCATGGCCGATGGCCATTATGTCGTAGGCATTTTCCACTAAGCAGTAGTCAGACAGAGCGCTATCATTCTTAAATAAATAAACCATTCAGATGACAAATTCAATCACGCACTACAAAATTCGGACAGTTGAGAAATTCATTAAGCCATTCTTTTAGTAGATATTAATTCTGGGCAATCATAATTTCAGTCTTAACATTTCCTGGTGGGTTATACACATTAATACACAGTATATGAACATTATCCTTCACACTCTTAAAGTACACATACCCAGCCAAAACAGAATCACATTGATGATTACGTACACATTCAATAACCACCAGATGGCATCCAGCTCCCATGATCAAGCCACCAAATGGTCCATCTGTTAAGCTACTATGGGCTTTTATCTGTAGGATGTCATAACCATCTATGTAGAAATTCTTAAGAAGCCAAGTTAGGGATTGAGGATTGGTAATAAAAGAGTTAAACCCTCTTGTGTTCCACAAATTGATTTTCAGTTGACCAAGATTCCCTCTAGTTGGTCAGGATACCTCATCAATTGCAGAGAGGTAATTTACCCACCCTTTATGACTAGATTTCATTTTTCCATTCAACATTAAAACTGCACAGATCTTAACCACAATATAATTAATATCTTCTGTTGGCATTTTATTAGTTGCCAGCAACACTCCCGCTTTCCCAGAAAGATGTCTTTTGTGGCGCTGGTTCAACACATTTCCCAATTTCATATCCCATCTCCAGGAACCGATGAACATGCAACATGATAAGTTCTACCACAATGGGGGACATAAAATGTACAATTGCCCAGTTTCCCTCGCAAGATGGACTTGGAATTTCAACTAAAGCAATATCATTGGTGATAATGATTTGTAAGGGTGGAATTTGATGTATTAACTCAAGTGCATTTGATCGATTTAAAAAAGGACGAGCATGGTTGCAAACAATTCCACAATCTTAATCTTTTTAGAGAAAGAACTAGATAAACCAGACTGCACAATTAACGTGGGAGGAAAAGACACTGTCGCCAGAGGTGATTCCCTTGCCCAGTTACAAAGGTGGGGACCCATAGGCACATGCTCTTGATCTACCAGTGGCAACGCCACAGGCCAAGCTACCTACTATTCACCTTTTTCCTCCCACATCATGTTAG
Organism: Ambystoma mexicanum; assembly: GCF_040938575.1. Classification (NCBI taxonomy): domain Eukaryota; kingdom Metazoa; phylum Chordata; class Amphibia; order Caudata; family Ambystomatidae; genus Ambystoma; species Ambystoma mexicanum. Next base: position 956,853,318 of record NC_090924.1, on the reverse strand, counting down.
TGGGCTGACATAATTGCCTTTCTTGAAGGCTCTTATCAGCCCTACTGATTGGATACTGTTGATCCAAGTATCTAAGGTAGTACATTGAGCCTTCTGTGCTCTATTATTCTGCATAACAATAGGCACAATCTCAAAACCCTTGTTAGTTTCATGGCATTCCAAGTTCCTTGGGAAGGATGATGCCATTACTTGCGATGAAGTTGTAGCACTAAATCTTTTTCTCATGGCAACATTTTGAGGTTTAGCTGTCAAATGCTTCCTTTTTTGTATTTTCTTTTTACAGGGTGAGGAATTGGTGCCCTCTGGCACCAGTGCAGGAGCCTTGTCATTTAGCCTCAGATTTAGGGCTTTACTGGGATTATTGGCACCATCATTATATTTGTTGCTGATACTTGTGCAAATGGTGGCCCTCCTGAGCGGCCCCAGTATCTTGAATTACAGTTACTGATGATTGGGGGATTAAACCTTGACGCTTTAATTGCACCAATCTGCAGAGACATGGGATGCAATCCCACATCTACCAAGCTTGTTAGGCCTTGTTTAATCACTTGCTGGACTTTATCAAGATTATTGCACAATGAGAAAAGTGCTTTAAGTCTGGTCAAACATTATAGGTCAGGTCATGGGTCATCATCAGATGAATCGGAGTCTGAAAAGCTATAATGATCCCTCAGGAAAGATGCATATACACATGCTGCAATTTGTGCCAAATCTGGTCATTTTCCCAAATTAGAAGAGGTAATAGGGGTCAATTCCATAGTATCGGTATGAGGAGAACATAGGCCATCAATCACATTATTCTCAGAGGCAAATTCATTTTGTAATCCTAAACATAATTTTAATAAATCATTATTGTCAATAGGATTTTCAAGGGAAAGGTCGATGGCGATTGGACCATTACTTGCTGGCTCCTCGACATATGCCGTAGGTGAATTTCTTCAATAATGATACTTTGTAAATTCCCATTCTGCTGTGGTTTAAGAAAGGCAGTGATTTTGCTTCCATCATCAATGTCTTATTTTCACAAATATCACTCATGATATCAGCAGCCACAGACTTAGATAGCAATTTAGGCTTAGTGTTATTTTTTCTCTTGGCAATCTGACAAGCGGCTAAAACACATGTGCAAGTCGAACAATCAGCACTACACAATAGATATTTGCGATTTGACACTGGCATATTAATTATGCATAAACAGAAAAATTGACCATTAGATCGAAAATGGCAAGAGACTGGTTTAGTAAATATTTTCACAAAAAAATTAAATTGATTCCAAATGCAAAACAATCATTTAGTGGTGCTAGGCCAACACAGGTTTACAACAATCTTGCATCAATCGCATGATAAATTACAAGTCCTATTCAATTCACTCCATTTCACACACACACTCAATCATTCATACACAATTCCTATTTCTCCATATTGAAAATAGGTTTCATAATAAATATAAGCTTATAACAAATGTTATTTGCATCATATTGGTACACCCCTTTCTTGTATTGATGTGTCTATCTGTTCAACAACAGATGATATTAGTCGACACGTGTTTCAGTTGGGATTTCTAGGCTTCAGAATATAGCCCTCTATTATCCCAACCTTCTTCAGGATAGAAGCTGAGTACACATTATGTCTCACTTATGGGTACATGGAGTAGGCAACATCATAGAGAGAAATAAAAATAATTGCAACCTGTTACCAACAAAGTAGGTTCTTGCAATCCTCATTTCTTCAACATAAGGCACAAATAATGTGTGCATGTAACTTTTTCCATTGTTACATAAATTGGACTCACCTCCAAATTGTATCTTAGAGGTAGTCCAGAGATATGGGCCGAACCCTCAATGCTCAGGCGATTTGATAACTTCTTGGCCGAGCCTATGAAAAAAGGCAAGAGGATGAGAAAACATGCCCCAGTTCCCTTTCTTTTCCTATTTAGTCACTACACCTGAACACCACCCCCCCTTTTTCCCATATAAAGGTGATGGAGAGAGGCCACTCACTGCTGTGCAGGTAATTATCAGTCTAAATCACTTTTTATTCTTATTTGTAGTTCTGTGGTTGTACTCTCTAGAAGAGCCACAGTAAAATCACCAGGTCAGGGCTCTGGTCCAGACCACAATGAAGATATGGCGCAGTGTCAAACTTCCTCATGTTCGTGGTCCTATTATGAAAAAAGGGCAAGGGTTTCAAAACTACCCAACCTTAAGTCGTGCATTAAATATCGCCAGTCATAATACGGCATACAGTATTCCTCTCACATATTAACTTGTGTGTTAAATATTGCAAGTCATAATCTGGCATACAGTATTCGTCTCACATATGTGCTAGTTCATAGCTGGGTCCATGGTAGTCTATCCTGAGCATTAGAGAATTAAAGCCACATCCCTACTCGTGGCCAACTAATCTGTATAAACTAAGGAGATGTTATCAAATTGGTGTGTTACACCACAACCCTTCAAGCCGGTGATTCATGCGACGTCATAGAATTGGGAGCGGTCCACCAGCTCCTTACCGCTTTGCGTCTTGTCACTCTGCAATCAGTTCTCTTACTGGGTGTCTGGTATTCCACCCCTTGGTGTTGGCAGTGTATTAGAACGTAATGCGCATAGAAACAGGACTGCAGTTAATGTTCTAAGCACCAGTCAAGTATTATGTAATCATCATCGGAATCAATTCGCCCACTATGCTTGTAAACTAGTCGGGCCAAAAAGAAACATAGAGTTCATCTTTCAGAGATGTTGCAGCCAACTATTAACATTGCCCTGTCCCATTGACTAGTATATCCTGTCTGAAATGGACACGCCAACCTGTTTTTAGTGCTAGTGGGACATGTAGTACTGCGTTGTTTCTCTGAAATAGGAGGTCACTGTAAATGAATTTCACGGCCATTTCATAATCTTAGACCTTCCACTGACTGACTCTCACTGTGTGATCAAATCACTCCACGGACCCCACTCTACAGACACACTTTATTCCAAAGTTGTCTAGATTACCTTTATCCTTATGCTGTTTAATGGACCAACCCCTGTCGCAAATGTGCTGGGAAAAAGATGGTGCCACAGTCACATGCTGTATAGAATGCATCCCATCCATGGGGCATTTCCTGAGTTTTGTAAACAGTAATCATCGCTCCATGGAAATGTATGAAAACTCTCATATCATGCCCAGGGACATGACTGGAGCCAAACTGTGCTAGTTGATAATCTACCCTACTCAGCACGCAGGCAGTGCTATCAATCCCCCTTTACACAAAGTTCTATACTGATCCAGCAATGTGTGCAAAATGTACCTCATATTACCAGGTACATCATCTAGGAGTAGATTACCAGGTTACCATCTTAAGACCTTCTGTGCCCCCTGTGTCCCGTTTAATGAATACTTATCAGGTCGTTCCATTCAACCGCGACATTCAGACAATATCGTACCGTGTCAAGTGAATAAATCCATTGCTGTTCAGTTTTGTGTAGCATCATAGCCAGATTCCCTCTGCGGGCCTGTCTTTATTTTTATTTATTTAATTTATTTATTACATTTGTTACTCGCCCAGACCCTGATATCACGACGAAAGATACAGGAGAGTTAAACTCATTATTATACAATGTTGCAGTTACAATACAAATAATACATTTTTCTTTATAATTGAGTTACAAGATATCATGTAGTCATATACCAGATTCCAATTGGTCAGTTGGCCCTTCCCATTTTGTTTCAGCCTTATTTGCAGTACAGCGGCTGCCCTAAGCAGTGTAGATGGTCATGGGAGGGTAGGGCTTGAGTGGTTAATATTTATTGAATAACCAGGTTTTCAATGCTTTTTTGAATTTTCGTAAGGAATCCTCGTTTTTGATACTCAGAGGTAGAGCGTTCCAGTGCGAAGGGGCTAGAACCTTGAAACTACTTCCTCCTGCTCTGCTGTATTTGTAATGAGGAACTTCTAAGAGGGCCAGATCATTAGATCTCAGCGACCTACATGACTTTTTTTTTTAATGGAGTTGTTTAGGTAGCTGGGCGCTTTGTTGGTGGTACATTTGTAGACGATACTAAGGGTTTTGAATATGATCCTTGCTTAAATTGGCAGCCAGTGGTTTTCTCTTCTAGTGCTGGATATATGTTCAGATTTCTTTATCCCTAAAGCCGCTTTGAGGGCTTTATTCTGTAGTAATTGGATTTTGTTTAAATTGGTTTTGGAAGTTCCAAGGAAGAGGACGTTACAGTAATCTAGTTTTGTTAGGATTAGGGCTCTAGCCAGGGTGATGCAATTTACAGGGAAGAAATTGGCGACTGAGTGCAATAAGTTTTGCTGTGTAGGCTGTGGACGAGGAAAGGGCTGCTATTTGTTTATGCATGGAGAGGTTGGCGTCAATGTAGACAACTAACGTTTTGACTTGTTTAAGTACTGGGATCCGGGTACCGTCGATATTAATGTGAGAGTAGTCCGGGTAGAGGGTGCTTATTCTTTTTTGGGAGCCCACAATGAGGACCTCCGTTTTCTCATCATTTAGGCAGAGACTGTTCAGGGCCATCCAGTTTTGGATTATGGAGTAAACTTTATTAATGGTGAGGGTGTCTTGGGTGTAGTCGCCTGTAATAGGGATGAGGATCTGTGTGTCATCTGCGAAGTTGGTGTAAATGACACCCATATCATCTAAGGCTGAGAATAAAAGTTTAGTATATGCATTATAGAGGGTGGGGGAGAGGCAGGATCCCTGGGGGACTCCAATGGGTACTATTATGGGGTCCGCTGCAAAGTTTCCAATAGCAACTCTGGATGTACGGTCAGTGAGAAAGGATTTGATCCAATGTGTGGCGTTGTTGGAAAGATTAAAATCTTTTTTTAGAGTGTTGCATAGTTTGTCATGATCTACCATGTCGAATGCTGCTGATAGGTCCGGTAGCAGTAGTGTGGTTAGTTTGCCTGAATCTCTAATAGAGTCTATTTGGATTTTAAGATCCAGGAGGGCTGTCTCAGCGCTGTGATTAGGCCTAAAGCCTGATTGTCTGGCTCCTAGCAGGTTATTTTGTTCTAGGTGAGTTTGTAGTTGGTTGTAAGCTATTTTATCAATGATTTTAAGTAAGAATGGGACAGTCCTTATGGGCCGGTAGTTTGTGGGCACTAGTGGGTCTAGTGTGGGCTTTTTTAGTAGAGGGGTGACCCAAGCCGCTTTAATGCTGACTGGGACCTGATTAGTGGAGAAGGAGGTGTTTACAAAGTTAGTGATTATAGGCGTGAGAGTGGGGGCACAGAGTTTAATTAGGTGTGCTGGAAAGTTATCTCCTTTGCAGTTGGACGCTTTAAGTTTGGCTATAGTATTAAGTACTGTATCATGAGAGACTGGTGTGAAGTTGAAGAGGGGGGCAGTATTTTCTATAATCGTGGAGATCTGGTTGGCCGTGGAGTGTTTGTCGGACAAGAGGTTTCTTTTGGAGATAATTTTATTTTGTAATAGTTTAATTTTAGTGGCCAAGGCATCTTGGATGGTGGTGCACCATTCTTTACTTGGTTTGACTGGGTTAATTATGGGGATCGGATTCTCCAGCTCCTTGAGTATGGTAAATAGCTCTTTGCTATCGGAGGCCTCATTACTAATTCTAGTATTGAAGGCATCTGCTTTATGGGCGATGATGGCTGATTTATAGGTTTTGTTTGCAGAGTTGAATTCTTCCAGAGCTTCTGGGGTGTGGTTTTTCTTTAGGCGGTGTTCAAGCGATCTTTTGATCCGTCTAAGAGAGACTAATTCCTCGTTGAACCAAAAGGAGGACTTTTTGTCTTTACATTTTGTTTTGTTAATGCAGGGTGCTAGGGCGTCAATTGTACTGGTAAGACAGTTATGGTAATGGTCTGCCAGGGCACAAGGTTCTTTGGCAGTAATGATATTGTTATTGAGGGCATTGGCTAATAGGGGGTTGATGTTTTCTGCTGTGAGTTTGCGGATGTTTCTTTTTACATAGGATTCTTCAACAACCGTTTTCGGTAAATCTGGTTTTTTGCACAGGATAGTGAAGTTTATGCAATGATGGTCTGACCAGGGTACTGGGGTGATGGAGTCTATGGATACTATAGTGTTAAAATATAGTATCCATTCTAGTGACCTCCCTTTTGTATGGGTAGGGGCGTTCACGAGTTGAGTGAAAGCCATGTCTTTAAGTGCACTGTGTAGTGTATCTGCTTTGTGGTCTTGGGGGTCGTTAAATCCTAGATTCAGGTCCCCTAGGACTAGGCATTTTGTGTTTGGTTTAATAAGTGGCGTTAACAATAGTGGTATGTCTAATTCTGGTTGAGATATGGTGTTAGGTGCTCTGTAAATGGTTATTATGTTTATAGTGGTTTTGTGGTCCGTAGCTAGTTTAGCTAGCAGGACTTCGTAGCCGACTGGGCTCTCAATAGGGCTGGTTCTTATTTTGAGATGGGTTTTAGAGATAATGGCTACTCCCCCACCTACTGATTTTGTTCTGTCTGTTCTGAGAATGGTGTAGTCTGGTGGAATGGCAATGGAGAGCGATGGGCCGGAAGCTTGGTGGAGCCAGGTTTCTGTCACTATGAGTAGGTCAAGTTGTTGCTCAATAATGAGGTCATGAATTTCAGTGGCATGAGCAGGTATGGACCGCGCATTAATGACGGCTGCTTTGAGGTGTGTGGATGGAGGTGGCTCTTGGGTTGGGGTGGGTGGGTGAGTGTTGGTGGTTTCTATGGAGTTAGATTGTTGTTTGAGTATGATGGGACTTTTAGGGTGTTTAGCTTGGGTTTTTAATAGGGGTATATTTCCTGTGTTAGCATGATTGATAAAGGTGATAGCTCTGTCATTTAAGAGTCTGCAGCACAAACCACCTGAGGTCTTTGTCATGAAGTGATCCATCAGGGGTTTGTCCACTACTTTATTTCTGATGCACGATCTGTGCTCAGAAATCTTTTGTCATATTTGTCTATTAGTTTTCCCCACATAGATGAGATTGCATGGGCATAGTATAATACAAATGGCATTTTTTGTAAGGCAGTTGGTATGTTATTTCAATTGCTATTTGATAAGTCCATGGTTAAACTGATATCTCGTTTCCTTGTTTGGACACTCATCACAGTTTCCACATTTATGGTGCCCCATCACTGAGGAAAGACCCCATTGATTTCAAACCGTCTGGTTTCTATCAATATCCCTGTAGGTGTGAATCACTTTCTGTCTCATGTTACTATTCCGTTTGAATGAAAACACAGGTTTATGAAATAAACTCCCTGGTTGTTTTACCAAATGCCAGTTCTTATTGACAATTGCTTTGATGTTGTTACTAATGGGATTAAAGGTAGTAACGCAGATCAAACTATCATTTGTTGTTTTCTCACGTGGGGTTAAACAGACATCCCTGTGTGTGTTGGCAGCCCTTTTCAAGTTGTCTCTAACCATTTTCCTTGGATAACCCCTCTCGTTCAGATTATCTTTTAACTGATCAGCGTGGAATTCAAATTCATGTTTTTCCGAACAGTTGCTCCTGATCTGTATAACTTGGCCATATGGGAGAGTCTCTTTCAGGCCAGCTGGGTGGAAACTACAGATATTAATTATGCAACCAGCATGTCAGAACAGTGCGCAACAATACCGCTATTTCCGTTGGTCATCAGAAGCGGGAACTAGCAAGAACCATGTACTTTTAGCTAAATTAAAAGTCAGACAGAAAGGGACATTTTACCTTGCCAGCAATAATTGTTCCAGCTGGGTATCAGCAATAAAAAGCAGAAACAGCTGGCGAGCAGTGATAGTCAAGAAGCGTCTGCCTCAAATTAGTGTTCTTCAGCTTCCTAGCTCACCGAACACCGAACACACTGCATTGCACACTGAGTTGAACTATGCGCTCTGGTGTGGTGTTTAATTGAATCACACCTTCTCAGCATAGGCAGCAAGAGCAGACTCTGTGGGTTCAGCAAGGACTCCAGTAATGCCAAGCTGTGACCAAACACTCTGTGTGGCACACCTTGCTGCACCTTGTGCTCTGGTGTGGTTTTTAAATGAAACACACCTCCTCAGCATAGGCGGCAAAAAAAGACTCTGTAGGTTCAGCAAGGACCCCAGTAATGCCAAACCGTGACCAAACACACTACATTGCACACCACACAGTGCTCCACACTCTGGTGTGGTTTTTAAATGCACCACATCTCCTCAGCATAGATAGCAATAGCATACTCTGTAGGTTCAGCAAGGACACCAATATTGCCAAACCTTGACTAAAGACACTACGTTGCACATCTATTCTTTTCCAATTTCCCTGACCTTAAACTCTAAATTCTTTGCTCTGTCCCCTCCTCTTGTAACTTTATGTTTCTCTGGCACCTCCACTTGATTTCTGTATCTCGCATTCCTTCTGCACCTCCACCTCCTCCTGCACCATCCACTCCTTCGTTACCTATGCCTCCTTCTGCACTTGCCCCCACTCTTCATAGTTGCACCTTCAAATCCTTCTGCACCTTCAAATCCTTCTGCACCTGCCATTTCTTCCACACCTCTGCCTTCTCCCGTACCTTTCACTACTTCTGAATCCCCACCATTTTGTTGCTCCTTGCTCCACTACTGCAACCACCGACCTCTAGCCTTTCTTTCCCCAAGTTTACATAATGATATATCCCCTCCGCTTAGGCCAGCTCTACCATTAAGCATGGCACCTGCTCTGCATAGTTGGGTCTTTGGGGATTGGTAGGTGGGTGAGTGGGAAATATATTCAGATGTGCAGGATTCACTTCCCCAGCTTTTCCGGACACTGGTGACTGAGCTTATATCCGGCCTGATTTCAAGTTTACTGCACATGCATAATCACGTGCACATATCAAAAGTGGGGAGATGATGCTGGCAGTGTTTCACCCTGCTCTTCATTTCTCTCACTGCTGGGATTATACGCAGTGAGATCTTTGGGGCCGACATGTCTAGGGTAAGGTTACCACAGTATCATAAAAGATAACACTGGGAGTATGCACGAAAAGGGCTTGAAATCAATATTTCGAGGGGTCGCTCTTAAAGGGGCAGTTGCGCTAATTTGTTGATCTAATATGTGATCCATGCCATCTCATGTCCATGCCGTTGTGAGACCAAAGCCCCAGCCCCCACATAATGTATCAGGTGTTGTTACCTGCTCTTTTCGCAAGCAGCAGAGTCCTTAAGCTCTTCTTGGGTTGGCCTGGCCTAGCTTCTAAACATTAGAGGGATTGGAGTCTTTATTTCTGGGACTAAGGACTATGTAGCTGATGCATCAGTCACAAACCTTCTTAAGGTTCCTTTGATTTAGCATGGCTTGGTTTCCCAGAATATATAGTAATTTCAGTCTTTACTTCTAGGACATTGGAACTGTCTCAGGAGTACATCTCAGGGGCAACATGCTCGCTTTGGAAGCGAGACGACACAGAGCAACACAGTTTCGATTCCCGAGTCAGTGCTTATCAACCTCTGGGTATTAAGCGTGTTATAAATAACCTATCATATCATATCATATCATTACAAGTCAATATATTCATTAGTATCTCTCTTGCTTTCACAACTTGTGCTATTCAGATCTCTTGTGAAGCAGAGACTGGCCCTTATCTCAGGTTTGCTTTCCCTGCATGTATGTTTTCCTACACCATCCATTCAGGATGCCTGCTTTTTTCGCTTCTCATCTTCCTCCTCACCATTCACCCACATCAACGTGTGCTTCGCATGGTGCCTCAGAAACCACAGTCCCTTCTTGGAGTTGTCAGAGTGATTTTGGAGATCAGTGGTGATGCAAATCATTGACTACCAACACGTTTCCCGAAACAATACATTTAGAAAATACGAACAAATAGTACAGTCAAGAGGAGGCAAGGAATAAAGCTTATTAGTACCCGGCGAGAGTCAAGCAGAATGCAACACGCATTCTGATTGGCTCTCGCCGGGTCCTTACCCGGCCGAGAATCCTTCGATTCTCGGCCGGGACTCCAGCTGAGGAGGCTCAAAGCGGGGCCATCCCCGCTCCGAGCCTCCCCACGGCTGAGAGGCTGCCTCCGCCCCCCCTGGGGACTCGGGTAAGCTTTTTGTTTTCCCCTTCCCTCCCTCCTCCCTACCCCACCCCACTTACCTTCTTGCTCCTGCGTCCCTGGTGGGGGACGATGGCAGCCTCCAGCAGTGTGGAGACTCCGCACCTCCACACAGCTGGAGGCTTCCATCGTTCCCTGGCAGGGAGGAAGGTACGTTTTTTTTTTTTTTTTTCTCCCCCCTTCCCCTCCCGCCCTCCCAACCCCACTTACCTTCTGCTTCTTTTCTTTTCGGGAACGGACATTCCCAGCGCGTCCGCTCCCGAAGGCCGCCATGGAAAGAGAAAACGGACTCCCATTTTCCCTTTTCACGGCGGGCATTTTCTTGGTCGTTTTTTTTTTTTTTTCTGTCCCGAAACGCTGCAGCGTTTCGGGACAGAAAAAAATGCTTTTAGTGCCCCGGTCACGCACATAATGCAGGCCGGGGTACTAATAGCAATATAATCCTCGCGGCGGGGGCATTACCGACTCAGGTAATGTCCCGGGGCCTTCGTTAATAACTATGGGCCCCGGGGCATTACCTGAGTCGGTAATGCCCCCGCCGCTCGGGTTGTATTGCTTAAGTATAGTATTTTCATGTGTTAATAACACAGACCATAAGAAAGTGAATGCAAGCTCTGGGATGTTATTAAATCCCCCAACATATGGTGAGCTCACCAGTTTGACACAGAATCCTGTTAGGAAAGCTGGGCCTCCTTGTCACTTTCTCGAGGGTCTCTGGGGACTTGTCCATTATATTTTAATAGCTTTGTGGTTGTTTAATATTTAGATAATGTGAAATCGTGGTTCCGTATTCTTTGGTCTGTGCTTGTTCAATTCTGCTTTCAAGTTCTTTAATCCTAGTTTGTAGGTGTTGCATGTTTTTGACAGTTTGTACCTTACAAGGCGCAGTATCTGCCAGTATCTGCTAAGTCTGTCATCACTGTGTAACAATGTGCCACTTTTTCATAATGATATACTTGGTGTACATGGACACTGTTTTTAAAATGGGTAACATATGAGACCCTGTCAGAATGTTTCAAAGGGGGGTTTGCAATAGGTGGATTGAGAAGACGAGGTAGTTTCTTTGGTGATTGCACAAATAGGCAATTCTCATAAACCAGAACCAAGAAACATATTTGTCTGCCTTCCCAATCTGAACAGAGTTGTTCAGCTATTTTGGATTTTTTAATATAAATAATCAATCTGTGATGCTGCAATAAAAATATCATTGCCCTGATATGGAACAACAGTAGTCACTGGCGTATATGTAAATATGTGTATAGCTAGTCATTAATAGATTAGAACAATTTGGAGCCACAGTGGCACGCATCGCAGTGCCACAAAGCTGGACATAGAAATCACCCACAAATCTGAAATAGTTCTAATGAAGTTTAAAACATAGCAGTTGCTCACTGAATTCTTTAGGAAGAGTTGATGATGTTGCTGCTACAGCGCCTTGCACTGCATTGAGCCCACCTTCATGGGGGAGACAGGTATAGAGGATCTGGACATCCAGCATAAACAACAAACTATTACCATAGAATTCAATACCAAAAAACATCTTGAGGCATTGATTGCCGTCTTTTACATATGTGTATTTTGTACTTGTACTTGGGGTTTTAAATAGTGCTAAACTAGCTAGGAATACATTCATAAAACCTGATGTATGAAAAATTGATAAAGGTTGGACCAAAATGTATTGTGCAGCGATGATAGGGTGCAGTGGTGTATCAACAAGACTCTTTTGGGCAAATATATATACTATTGCAGCTAATTGATTATTTTTGAGCAAAAAATGAAAACCTTTCCTTATCATTCCAGCTGTTACAAGGACCAATATTCAGGATGTTAAAAAAATAGTTGTGAAGGATTCCAATGGGGCGTCACACACCGGACCAGGACCCTTGGTCTTAGTCTAGGATATAGCGCTAAATGAGAATATTTTTCTTTATGTTCTACGAATTCGAATTGAGCTGATACCCAACCCGTCTCACACCCCCTTTTTCAAATACCCTGGGTCACAATGGACCATGAATCAGGCCAGTGGGTGATAATGCAATATTTATTTATTTTAATTTCAAAGAAAATCACTGTTTTTATATTGGGCAGCAATCACCAATGGGGTGATAATTACAATGAAAACCACTGAAATACACTTGGGTAACCTTCTACAGGAACATATCCAAAGCACAAATTAATAGGAGCACTTTTTCTATTTGGGTAGCTAGCACCCAAGTTAAGATTTCCCTCAAACCCCAATTAATCAAGTTCTGAGTGCATAGAAAGAAGCAGCAAGGATTTAGAGATATAAGGCAGGAAACATAATTCAAATCTGACCTTCCCTCACAAAATAAGAGGCAAAAATCAAAACCCTTTGCAATGGCCTAAAATGACACTCACATTTTGACAAATAATTAATTATATGTGTGGTTAAATAATGAGGTACATATGTTTTATCACAGTCTCAGGGATGTAATATCACTAGCAACTATAAAGCAATGTATCACAAAAGGCATACAGTTCAAAAGCTACTGGAAAGTGAGCACACAGTGCAGTCAAATCACACGTGGAAAAGTTGCCATTTACTCCTTTTTCAGCTTTAAATGTCAAACCAGTTTTTAAAATAACAGGTGAAATATATAGAATCGGAATGCAGTTTTTAGGCTGGGGAATAGATGCACATCACAGGGACAACATAGAAGTGAAAGAGTGACTCTAGCTAAATAATTGGATTTTCAAGGTGAAAGAAATTTGGTTTTGCTGAAATAAAGCAGTTCAAAATAGAAAATCGGTTTGGAAAGAAAGGGCAAGTTTCACTTAGACTAGATTATCAAGAAGATAGCGCTGCCCATGAAAACAGGTTAAGCGGCTGCATTAACCCCTTTCATGCCGCGTGTCTCTTTAGGTGGAAATTAATTACATTATTCAAAATATTTCTAAGGATTTATGCAGGATTTATGCAAGACAGAAATGAATGGAAGAATTGTGCTAACACTAGAAAATCAAGGACAGGGTGCACAGAGAGTTCTGACAGTCTTAACCAAGCTACCAAGACATGGATAGGATTACTTATAGAATAGGACAAAGTATCAAGATGAGGTAGTCTATGTGTGGCTATGGGATAGGGAAATACTCACAATCCGCACTTGAGTTTAGGATTTGTGACAGCCAACCGGGTTCTGGACTCAAAGCGCTCTGGTCACAGCACCGCGGGCGCCCCTTACAGCAAACAGCTGGGCAAATCTGGTCACTGGATGGCAAGGGTACAGCGGGCATGTAGGTAGTGGGCAAAAATCCGGTCTGCTCACAGGATGCTTCCCAAAAGGGTACCACAGCTTTTTCCCTTTGTTATTGGATTTTTTAGTGGGGTTTAGGGAACAATGGCCTTGCTGGGTTAGGGTCAGCTATGCTTCGGCCTGGCAGTAGAGTCTGGAATCTTGCAAAGGTGGATCTGGAATGTCTGAATACGCAGGTGCTGGAAATTCAGGAGAGAGTGTGTTGTTCCAGTGAGCTCCCACCCCCTATTTAAAAGTGGGTGACATCACTGGGTCTATTGTTGGGCAGACCTAAGCTAGACCTACTCCCAAGAACCAGATAGGTCAGACCATGGTGGTCGCCTCCTCCAGGAGGGGACTCAGTTTAGGGGGTTGTGTTTGATGAGGTGCAAAGCCATCCCACAGTCCTTTTTGCCAAAAATCCATATTAACATCAATCACACATTTATACAGTCGCTGCATTTTTGCAAATTACATAAACAGATTACATATTTCACCCAGAGCATGGCAGTCCAACTCTTCAGTTTCTAGGACTTTGTTTCATCCGTCTAATCATTTTTGTCATTTTCAATGAGATTATTTTACCTAAAATTCTTTAACTTTATACATGTGTAAATATTATCATAAGGCATGTGAGTATTGAATTTCAAAGTGGCATCATATTCACTTTCCTCAGAATATCCAATTATCTGCCATTTCTGTCCCCAATCTGCCACCAATTTCTACCACATCTTAAATTAAAGCCAACAAAATTGCTTCTAGATTGTGAAACTTTCACATTGCTGTGTTGTCCAATTTCAGAGATAAAAAGTCTTGAAATGTATTAATGAAATAGCCTTTTTAGCCAAATGGCCAGCATTGTCTACCAAATAATGGCATTGCTTAGAAGGCTGCTCTGGATTTGTCTTTGGGGGCCCCCCAGTAGAAGTTGAGGGGAGGTGATTTTCCAAAAGTCGCACGTATGTGTCCCAGAATTTATTGTCTCAACCTGGAGCACAGACACAAGTCTGACAAGCATGTGATTTGCTGCCTCCTGGTACATTCAAAGTTTCAAAGGGCATACTTAACACGTAGGCGTACCAGAAATCCCTTGTGGCTTCTCTTTGGGGATAGCAGATAACAAGGGGGGTCCTGGGAGACTCTCTGCCAAACATAAGTCCTGGTTACAAGAGCCTTACCCAAAGTCTTTAGCTCACTATCTTTCACAGAGAAGAAATATCCCAAACATATCAGTCTTTGTCCTGCCCCGGGGGAGTCTAGCACCAAAATGCTAGGCAATTCTCCTGTGAACAAGAGTACCAACAGCAACCCCAGACACGTGTTTTGGTCTGGTTGAACCTCATCAGTAGGGTGTAGCTGTGCCTCTCTAAGAATAGTGAGCAAGGGGTCCACGTCTGGATTCCCCTAGTAACTTAGGGTGAGACCCAAAGTTACTTGAAATATGCAGATAACAAGGGGGGTCCTGGGAGACTCTCTGCCAGACATAAGTCCTGGTTACAAGAGCCTTACCCAGAGTCTTAAGCTCACTATCTTTCACAGAGAAGAAATATCCCAACCATATCAGTCTTTGTCCTGCCCTGGGGCAGTCCAGCACCGAAATGCTAGGCAATTCTCCTCTGAACAAGAGTACTAACAGCAACCCCAGACATGTGTTTCGGTCGGGTTGAACCTCATCAGTAGGGGATAGGGCACTCCTGTTGTCAGCAACCAAATGTCCTTTGAGCCATTGCAGAAAACCTGTTTGGACTGATTTCCCAGTACAGCCAAAACATGTATTTCTTTATTTTATTTTTGTTGGTTCTGACTCAGTAGCAAGCCTGTTGAATAAAACATCCTATATATTTTTCCCAGCAAAACCACCTTTACATTGCTTAGGCAAGGACAGGGCCTCCATTCGACATTACGCTTTTAAAACAGGTATTTTTCCTTATTTGCAAAAGCACATTTTAACATGTGGTGAAGTCTGCTGGGGCTGTCCCTTTCAAAAGGTTT
This sequence comes from Ambystoma mexicanum, assembly GCF_040938575.1. NCBI lineage: Eukaryota > Metazoa > Chordata > Amphibia > Caudata > Ambystomatidae > Ambystoma > Ambystoma mexicanum. The sequence continues at coordinate 956,838,045 of NC_090924.1, read as the reverse complement.
TCTCTACCATCTGAATTCCCAACATTGTTTTGCATCCCTAGTCAGTTTCTCTTATACGGCAATCTGTTCAGGACACAGGCCCACTGAAATTGACATATGCCCTTAGAACTAGGGTTTCTTTTGAAGCATTGATTTGTGACATTTTGCAGCCCAAAAGTCAAGCGTTTTTCTGTTCGGTTGAAAGTAAATCTTCTTTTCATTTCCCAGACCTGGTCTAACACAACCTGTTATTCAGGGATAATGCTCTCTTCTGCTGGAGCACAATCTGAATATGGATGGGCATGGCAGGGCCTCACTGATAAAGGGAGTGTGATGCTGAACAGATGAAAAGAGAGTCAGGGCAGCATCCTTTTCAATGTGAAATATTCCCTTTTCAATGGGAACTTTTTCACAAGCAGCAGAACAGCGCTGCTTTTCGCTTTGCTTCTTAAGTACACACAAGAACACACCCTGGCAGTCTTTCCCGGTGTGCTTCCTGTTCCAACTTGCCCAATGGTGTTTGACAAAAAAGGGCAGCCATCAGTTTGTAGCTGCAAAATGCAGTTTTGATGCAGGGCAATGGTGCGCCAAGGAGCCAACAACGCCATTTTGCTGTTAACTGCTGAAATGCTGCTTGGTTATGGATGGAAGTCTGCTGATTCGGTCAATGTATCCCACATAGTCCATAGTGGACCCCTTGCTCACTGTGCTCAGAAAGGCACAGCTTCACCTCACTGATGATGCCCAACAAGGCTGAAACACGTGTATGGGGTTGCAGTTTGTACTCTTGTTCAGAAGGGAATTGCCATAGCATTTCAGTGCTGAACTGTCCATGTGGGTGGGACAAAGACTGATATGCAAATGGATATTTCCCATCTGTGAAAGGTATAGTGAGCTAAAGTGTGGCTGTGGACTCTTGAGTGGGTACCTTCCAAAAGAACAGGTCAATGGACCATGTTCATTAATGCAGAGGGGCACCTATGAACTATTTTTTGATTATTTAAGGGACTTAGATTTAGTCACCCTAAGTTTCCTGGGGTCATCCAGACATGGACCCCTTGCTCACTGTGCTCTGGGAGGCACAGCTCCACCTCACTGATGAGGCCCAACAAGGGTGAAACACATGTATGGGGTTGCTATTAGTACTCTTGTTCAGAAGGTAATTGACATATAATTTCAGTGCTGGACTAAATTGTTATTTCCCATCTGTGAAAGGTACCGTGAGCTAAAGTGTAGCTGCAGATTCTCGAGTGGGTACCTTCCCAAAGAACAGGTCAACGGACCGTGTTCGTTCTCGCAGAGGCGCGCCTACCATTTTTTTTATTATTTAAGGGAGTTAGGTTTAGTTACCCTAAGTTTCCTAGTGTCATCCAGATGTGGACCCCTTGCTCACTGTGCTCAGAGAGGCACAGCTCCACCTCACTGATGCCGCCCAAATAGACTGAAACACTTGTATGGGGTTTGCTGTTGTTACTCTTGTTCAGGAGGGAATTGCCATAGCATTTCAGTGCTGGACTGTCCATGTGGGCAGAACAAAGACTGATATGTAACTGGATATTTACCAGCTGTGAAAGGTACAGTGAGCTAAAGTGTGGCTGCATACTCTTGATTGGGTACCTTCCCAAAGAACAGGTCAATGGGCTGTGTTCGTTCTCGCAGTGGGGCGCCAGTGGACTATTTTTTGATTATTTAAGGGCCTTAGGTTTAGTCACCCTACGTTTCCTAGGGTCATCCAGACATGGACCCCTTTCTCACTGTGCTCAGAGAGGCACAGCTCCACCTCACTGATGCGGCCCAACCAGGCTGAAACACTTGTATGGGGTTGCTGTTGGTACTCTTGTTCAGAAGGGAATTGCCATAACATTTTGGTGCTGAATTGCCCATGTGGGCGGGACAAAGACTGATATGCAAATGGATATTTCCCACCTGTGAAAGGTCCAGTGAGCTAAAGTGAGGCTGCGGACTCTCGAGTGGGTACCTTCCAAAAGAACAGGTCAATGTGCCCTGTTTGTTCTCGCAGAAGGGCACCTATGGACTATTGTTTGATATTCAGGATGTTGTCTGTTTATTTCTTGTAGCGAGAAAAACCTTGTTGTATAAGCTGTAATATATAGCATATGACCTTTTTCACAATACCTCACTCATGTCTACAGGATAATTTTGGAATACTTAGATCCCCTTGATGCCAGGCATAATTTTAGATAATTTCTACATTGTTACAGTTCTCTTAGGTCTTGCCTTGTCCTCCGACGTTTCTTTTTCTCCAATCCATTTTCAATTTTTTTAAATAGAAATGTATGGGGAAAAAGCACATATGCCATTGAAGTAGCAACATAGATGTGATGCAAGTCTAATCTCTACTTTGGAAACCTGTGCTGCCTTTTTCTTTTAGGGCAATAGAGAGGAAGAAGAATGATGCAATGCATTGTGTATACTGGAATGTGATTTTAGGCTTAGAGAATATCTGCAGAAGAACAGTCTACATCCTATAAGACATAATTTTAAGAGAATACCTGCAACAAGAATCACACATTTTCAATAAATGAGGAATTATTGTTTGATTATTGTTTTGATTAGAAACATTGTCAAGGAAGGAGATTAACAAATATTGGGAGATTGCCTCTCTTTCCAATTATTTGGACAACTCAAAGATTCCCAGAGGACTCAGAATACTTATTTTCCCTAATTTTGAAAATGAGGCAGACAAGGATTTGGCAGATCAATGGGAGGCAAATCTGAACCTAAGTTCGAAAAATATGTTACAACTTCTTATCACTCATGCAGAAAGGGAACACAAAAGAGTGTTGGAACAGATTGAAATATTGAAAGAAGAAATTGCTAAGATGCCCAATCCAGATACTACTAAGAAAAAGAACTTTGACAAAATGCATGTAATACTGACTGAATATCAAGATGAGATCAAACTCAGAAAATGTCGAAAATACTTCAGAGATGACAAAGACTACCGGTATGATAGAGTCTATACCTTCCAATCTAAATATGATGATACATCAGTTAGATCACATGAAACTACACCCACTTCATCTCCACCCAGTTCAGACCCAGACTCCGAGGAGGAACCAGCCTCATCAGTCACAAGCTCGCCAACTGGAGGAGTTGGTTTTTTAGTTCAAATTAGAAGATTCAAAAAGGGTGCCCAAAAATCTTACAAACAAGTCAGATTTCAGCTAGATCCACTATCAGATACTACAACACCGTCAAACACTGCAGAAGCAAGGGGGGGGAAACACAGGAGAGGAACAAAGACCAAGAAGCATACTCACAAGATCAATAGCACGCCAACAATAAGGGAGATGACTAGTCCAAATCTAGTAGTGAATTTGTCCAGTAAAGTACTTACGTCCACAGAGATTTCACTTTTGAACAAAGGGCTTTCCTTTGCCCCTACATCAGAGACAGATTTTGTAGAATTTCAGATTGACATTTTTAAATTTGTACATAGATTAAAACTCAAAAAATGTTTTGCTACTCACGTTAAAATATTTACTCATACTCCAATCCAGAATCCTCTCAGTGCGCATTCCATGCAACATATAGAGGACACTCGAATTCTTTTATCATTGAATTCTGAGACGGTACCAGATAATGCCCAAGTCTGTAAGAATCTAGGGGTCCAGGAAAGAATGTTAAAAATATGTGAACTCAAACCCAGGTCCAGATTCACCCCTAACTTTACCACAGATAATTCTATAGAGACTTTCCACGCAGCCATAACTAAGGACATCCACACATACATGGACAAAAGGCGAACACGTACAAGAACAACATTTTCCAATCTGACCACAAGCGAAAGAACATCGCTTAAGATACTTTCTAAGGATCCTGACATTATAATCAAAGAGGCAGATAAAGGGGGAAACATAGTTATACTTAACACCGTTGACTACTTACAAATGGCTGAACAGCACCTTAACACCCCCAATTGCTATTGTAAACTAAGTACTAATCCTTCCATAAGCATTGTCAAGAATATGTTAAACATGATCAACCAATGGTATGGACTGGGATATCTCACTGATGACGAAAAAAAGTTTTTGAGTATTACGGAGCCCACTATGCCAACCATGTACTTCCTGCCCAAGATACATAAGCCCTTTGATCACCTTCCAGAAGTCAGACCCATTATGAGTGGGATAGGATGGGCTACTGAGGGACTTTCCAAATATTTGGAGAATGCACTAAAACATTTTGTGACAAAGATGCCCTCATACATTAGGGATACAACACATGTCCTGCAAATTCTTTCACAAATTCAATGGAAATCGAACTATTTACTAGTGACCTTGGATGTGTCTGCTCTATACACCAGTCTAGATCACAATTTAGCTGTCACATGTATGGACTATACCTATCGTAATGAATCCGCTTCATATAGAACTCATGTCAACATGTTGAAAGCTTTTCTACAATTTACTCTTGAAAACAACGTGTTTCTGATTAACGAACACTATTATGCCCAAACAAAAGGGGTAGCAATGGGGGCCAAATATGCACCTACCTTGGCCAACTTATTTATGGCACAGATGGAGGAAAGCCACATTTTAAGTCTTACTCCATATCAATCGAACATTGTGATATGGAGAAGATTTATAGTTGATGTTCTTATGATCTGGTCTGGATCTATATTGGAACTTTCACAATTCTGTTTAACTATCAACACTAACTCATATGGCATCAAATTCACATCACAATTTAGTAGTGAAACTATAGACTTTCTGGACCTCACAATCTTTATAGATCCAGGCATTATCAACACCAAAACATTTCGTAAACTATCTGAAGCAAATTCTACGTTGCCATTGTCTATCCACCACACAGAACATTCCCAGGGGTGAATTCTATCGTGCACGAAGAAATTGTAATCGTGAATTAGATTTTAAACGAGAATGTGAACTCCTGTCGGATAGATTTGAGCAAAGAGGCTACTCTAAGACTGATATCAATAAAAGTCTGAATAAATACATTACGATGGATAGAAATGCAACTCTACCAATGGATACACTTAAAAATACAACAGATAAGTCTGTAGATGTTATTACCAAGTACACAAAAGATTCCAAATGTCTATACAAACTATTACTCAAGCACTGGGGTACATTACTTTTAGACAAGGATATTAGACCATATCTTGCTGACAAACCCAAGCTTATTTTTACAAGATCAGAAACTATCCGTGATTTAGTAAGCCCATCATTCTTTCAACCCATTAAGAAACCACTGAAAGAAAGTGGATCCTGGTTACTACTGACCGTTGGTTTTCATAAATGTGGCACTTGTTCAATGTGCAAATTTGCGGACAATGATTCAAAGCAGCACACTACAATTAATGGATGCAAACTACGAATACAAGACCACATTAATTGCAAGACTACGCACGTAGTATATGCCCTTAAATGTGTGTGTACTAAGGTTTATATTGGTTCCACCATTAGACAACTGAGACATCGGATTCAAGAACATTTAGCTAGCTTGGGTAGCCAGGATCCGAAATTACCTTTAGCAATACACTGGCAAACTGAGCACCAATTTGAAAATAAGGAACAAATACGTTTCCTGGGATTGAGTAAGGCAAAATTAGGCAAAAGAGGAGGGGATGTTGTTACAAAACTGAGACAAATGGAAGCCAGATTGATCTGTCTCCTACGATGTACACATTCTGGGCTAAACACGGATCATGAGATGCACGTGTTCTTATGAATTCCTGCTGTATAATTGAATAATTAAAGTACACTTTGTGTAGTCACAATATACTATTATGGTGGAATATTGCTGGCATATTAAGATAATTCTTGTATAACTGAAATAAATAATTTACATGTCCAAATCCTAGTTTAGTCAAACTCTTTTTCATATTATGGATGTACATGGGAATATAATTTTGTGGAGGGTGTGGAGCGAGTGGGGCCGGCTGCGGTGCGTGGGCGGTGTGCACGGAGTTGAGGGCGCCACTATACACATTTTCTCAATACCTCGCAATATTGAGATGTAATTTTCCATACTTCGTGTATAGATGGATTCACCATATTTCGTTCATATATTTATTTCATTCTAGATATTATAGACTTCATTCTGTCTTTTCATTCTCTTTCAACGGCATGAATATCGGACATACTATTGTTTACAGTCTATCACGCTTCCTCCGTGGATGAATCACTATTAGAACAGTAAGGAGCACGAAAATAACAGCATTCGTCTCTTGCACATGCGCATAGCTACATTCACTTATTCAGGAATGAATAGCGTTCTTGTTTGCACATGCGCATAACCTTTCTTCTATCGTCCAGTTACATTTCATTTCATCAGTATTTTAACGCTCGGCAGATGGCGGTTTTTTCTTTACTGTGCACACGAAAATTGCAGCCCGGGATTAAGCCCATTATATAGGTAAGGCATCACTATATACATGAGGTACAGAGCAGATTGCTGTTTATACCTTGTAGGCCGTAGCGCCATGTATACTTGAAATAGCATTAACAAGAGCAGTTCCAACTATAGAAGCCTTGTGGACTTAAGCAACTAGTTACATTGATATGACTTCATGTACTAAGAAGGCGATCTTAATTGTTGTATTCTATGCTATTAAATAAATGAGCAAACAAATTGATGGATTGGTTATGTTTGTTGACCAATACTTGTTAATATATTTATATTTCACCAGGAACAGGCATTATGCAGTTCTGAGCATTCTGTTACTGTATCTGTGATTTATAAGGAGCAGAGTGAGAATCCAAACCCAATATTTATCTAATACTTCTATCTAACTTGGCTTTGGATACACTGGTTATGTATATTGCTTTCCACTAACCCCATTACATAATATCACATGGTCAACCTTAACATTGCCAGATGGCTCTTTAATAATTCACACACTTCATATTGCATGAACTATTAGGACGTACTTGATGGTGGTTTTTGACTTTGGGCGCACCGCACACTCATGCGTGGCTCGTGCCGCGCACTTCATGTATTGATTAAATAGGCTGAAATAATAATGCTACGGTAAAATATTAAAATAACGATATGCTCTTCTGTTTTTCCCTTCTCCCTTTTCTTCTAATGAAACTATGTACTTCATAATGGGTATGTAAACCCTGGACATTCTATTAATTGGATTTTCAATATTTTGTTTCAATATCATGTGATACTAATGCTTTGGTATTGTGTGAATTCGCTACTGAATATATGGTGAATGTTCATTTCATGTAGTATTGATACGTCAGCCTTGAGAACAACTTTATTGTCGAAAACACGTGTTGGCTGATGACATTTCTCAATAAATCAAGTCAAAGATTACATTTGTGACTAATGCATATGTCACACTCTATATTTTTTAATGGTGTTCACTAACCAACCTAAGGGCTGCGCGTTTGTGCAGGTTACCATATATTACCATGATTATTGTTTTGATTGTGTTAATGCATTGTAATGTATGGACAATTAATTGTTTTGTATATTTTGATAAATGTGTGTAAGGGTTTATATGAACTATATACACACAAAAAAGATATTGCTTGTAATAGGCACATGTTCCTTCTGAAAACAAGATACAAGCTGCGCTTGAAGTAGCATGTGACTTTAAACACTCTCACACTCACTCTCTATAACACACACTCTGTTTCTCTCTGCCTCTGTTTCTCTGTCTATCTCTGTCTCTCGTGCACTTCATCTCCATGTCTCGCTCTTTCTTCGTCGATAGCTCTGGCCCCAGGTGAGAACCCTGTTGTGAGGTATCCATCTCCTAGAGCCATCCCAGCAGATGCTGACAACAGTCAACAAGAGAACAAAAAAAGAAAAAGCACAGAACCTGAAATGTGATGGCCGCTGTTGCATTTTTTGTGTGCAAAATGAGCTATTAAGACCAACAAACAATACATTTAATTGTACATTCATTGTTAGTTTCTAATGATTGCTTATAATATACACTGTAGTCATAAGAACATTACAGTTTTCTTACTGGAGAAAGCACATTATCAAAACGTGGAATAAATATAAATGATTGCCTGGTAGAAGGTTAGCATTCCAAGGTGAACAATCTAGTTCAATCTTATTGTACTCTTTCGAAATACTCCTAGGAGAAAGGAGAAGGGAGAAAATACCACCAAATACGACCAACGAGGGTTCCAGGCTGCCTCTCATAAAATAAATGAGCATTTTACGAATATAAGCATGATAACTGATTTTTCGGATTGACAAATATATCTGTGGTGTTCATTTAATTGTTCACAATACTCACCCTAATGCAAAAAAAATGTAACCGTGAAATACCAATACTGATTCAGACCACTAACTTCAGAAGTGTAGCCAAATCCATTACTGCCAAAACAGATACAGATTTAAAACAGCTGTTGATTGCACTGACAAACTCCTGATGAGGCCACATGTTTCCTCTTACCCTGCTATTTTAAGAGCTTTAGAGAAATATATATACATGTTTATATATATATATATATAAATATATATATATATATACAAATATATATATATTCAGTAAAAAAACTTTGTTAAAGGGACGTTATGGTTAAGTTGCGCTACTAAAAACCTATGAAATTCAGTGAAAAAACTTTGTTAAAGGGACGTTATGGTTCAAAGTAAAACCGAAAACCCCCTGAAATTCGGCAGTTATGGTAAGATAAGCAACCATAACTCGCGCCACTGTGCACTGCTAACACTAACACCCAGGACATCAAAGATGACATCACAAATGTCATTGATGACATCACTGATGACATCACATGGCTGGCTCTCCCTTTCTTTCCTTTACTGACATATCTAAGCCACATAGCTTTTTTCAGTAACAGTCAGGAAGTAAAAATTGAAAAGGGTCAAGTCGAATCATATGAAATATATACATAGCGGAAGACACAGGCTAGAAAGAGAGCAATCCTTTCTGTGCATGAAGATAATCATTAGGGTTATCAGCACTTTCTCATAGTTTTATTTTCATTACTCTACCATCCCTGTATATGCTCATATTTGTATACATTATACTCACTCTCCTTTCCTTTGGGTGCAGTCACATCATGTGATACACATACATATGGTAAGTAGAAGCTTTGAAACAGAGCAATAGTTTCTCTGCATAAAGATAATCAGTTAGGTTATAAACTCTTTCTGCTACTACTTCTGCTTTTTTGTTTACTTCACTGTCCCTGTATATACTCATATTTGTATGTGTTGTTGTCTCTTTGGCCCTCATTACGACCCTGGCGGAAAGTGACTGACCGGACCGCCACAGCGTAAATAGCGTTTCCGCCATTGCACGATGGAGCAAAGTGCGGCCCATTCCGACCCATCGGGCACGAGCACCACGGCATGGCGGAAGTGCAAAGTCTGCGATGGCGGAAATGACCCCAAAACGGCCCACACCGCCGCCGTACGGCGCCCTAGGTGCAATACCGCCACCCATCTTAGCGGACACCGCAGTGAGCGCCAACCGGAAATTACGGTGACCGGAAATATACGGAAACGGAAGTAAAAACATGGGCCCGGAACGGGAAACATCCCGCCGTACACCTATAAAACCACAAAATCCACACAACCACTAAAAACACTACCCTGAGACACACCCCAACCCGTCATCCACCCTAGCGAAACCAAGAAAAATGGGAAAAGTAGCGAAGAAAGCGTGCGACCGCAAGCGGCAGGTCCACTTCTCCCGTGAGGAGCTCACCGTGCTAACAGAGACACTCCAGGAGAATGCCGCCGCCGTCTTCTCCACGCAAATGACCAGGACGGCACTTGCGAACAAGAAGGCCATATGGGCTCTGGTGGCACAGCGGGTAAGTGGGGTGAGGACCGCACCCCGCAACCCACAGCAATGCAGAAAGCGATGGGACGACCTGCGGATACGCGTCCGTAGCATACTTTCTGCCAACCGCAACATTGCCACAGCCACCGGGGGAGGATCGGAATCACCCATCAAGTTGACCCCCTGGGAAGAAATCTGTGCCTCCACCATTGGAATGGAGAGCATAGAGGGAGTCGGAGGGATGGAGAAAGGAGTGCAGACATCCGAAGAATCAGGTAGGTGGCCCAAATAAAACAATGCCAAATCCACAATGTCCAATCATGTGAAGTACCATGTGTCCACATAGTGCAACAGAAACACATGGCCAGGAGAACGTCCACACACATTGGCCTGATAGCGCACTTTAAAACACACAATAAATACATAAATAATTAAAAACCCCAAAAACACCCACTACACGTGCAGCAGGCACACCCTAACTGCAGGCTGCCAAACAACTGCACCCTCACTCCACACACAAATGAAAGCACCTCCAAGGCCCCGACCCAAATCACCCTCAGGTACCACCCCAATGCATGTGATACAATGCCATTCCAATTCCCACAGACCCATTAATAACCCTCGCCCTCCTTTACTCCACCACAGGGTCCGATCCAAACGACGAGCTTCAGGACACCCCTACCAGCACACCTGCAAAGAGGGCCAAGACCAACGGCCAAAGACCCTCCACCTCAACTGCACGCATCAAGACACGGCAGCAGCACAAATCAGGTGGCAGCACAGAGGAGGGAACATCAACAGGCACCCCAGCAGCCAGCATGCCCACAACAGCAGCACCACAGGTCCCCCCAATGGATGCCACAGAAGGCACTGCCTCTGGTGGCAGCAGCACCATAGGTGACACCCCATTAATGGCAGCATGCTCCGACACAGAAGACGGGGATGTCGAAGTCAGATCCATCCATGACCTGTCCCAATCCCCGTCTGTCCCATCCCGTACACCATGAGGATACCACGCAGGGGCACCCACAAGACGACGACTGGCCATCCCCCACAAGCCCTGTGGCAGGGCAACATGAGGCGAACAGCCACTCTGTGACACCACCGCAAATGGCCATGGCCCAGCAGAGGCAACAGTCCCTCGACCAGTTAATCGTGCAACAGCAGCAACTGGCCACGCTCCTCAAGGACCATGCCGATGAATGTGGGGGCACTAAGGCAGACATAGAAACATCAACTGAGACACTTAGGGCAGAAATGGAGAGAAGTACAGAGACACTAAGGGCACAAATGGAGAGTAGCACCGAGTGCCTGAGAGTCCAAATGGAGAGTAGCACCGAGAGCCTGAGAGTCCAAATGGAGAGAAGCACCGAGAGCCTGAGAGTCCAAATGGAGAGAAGCACCGAGAGCCTGAGGGGGGAACTGCATGCGACGTCCAAAGACGTATGTGCCGAACTTGCCGCAGTGCGCCGTGTGCTCACTGAGCTCTCACAAACCCTTAGGGACATGCATGGACGTGAGCAGGCAAAGACATCATCCGTTGCAAGTTCCGTCCAGGGCAGCCCCCAACGTAGATCTGGGAGGAACCTGCGCTCCACAGGCAGGGGTGCCCCTGATACCCGCAGAGGGGGCTTGCAATAGCGACTGCCCACTGACAATGAGCATCTTTGGACACTGGTGTTCTGGGGGGAGGTAGGGGGGTGGAGGGGGTGTGTTGGGCTCACTTGGGTGGCGGGTCGATAGGGTGTTTAACATGATATCACATATGCCATAAACAATGCACGATCAACCAATGAGATGTGTGGACAATGATCTTTGTGTACTAGGCCATCATAGGCGTACAGTCCATATTGTGCATGTACCAGACACACACAGTGCCACGAGTACCGTGTCCATGTATCAGCCACCAGGCGTGAGTGCTAGAAGCAGGCATCAATGAGATGCTGACGAATGTCACGGCCCTCCTGTGCCTCGCAGACTCCTTGAGGTGCTGCCACATCCCCACCCTCATCATGACCATCTTCAGGTGCTTGCAGTTCTGCGTCAGGGGGCATGGGCACATTTCTACGTACGCACATGTTGTGGAGCATGACACATGCCATCACCATCTTTGCAACCTTCTCATGGCGGTACAGGAGTGCCCCGCCAGACCTGCTGAGGCAGCGGAAACGAGTCTTCAGTAGGCCGAATGCCTGTTCAATGACTACACGGGTACGTGAGTGGGCATGGTTGTAGTCCTCCTCATGCTGGTCCCGTGGGTTCCGGACTGGTGTGAGGAGCCATCTCTTCAGTGGATATCCAGCATCACCTGTATGTGGACGATAAACGTATAATGTGGAATGCCATTGCTACGTACGCACACACCCCCCCCCCCTTCCTGCCAGGTCATTGCCGCATCACATACCCCACATCATCATGCATGGAATGAGACTCACCGAGTAGCCAGGATCTGTTCCCTGCGTGTCGCTCCATGTAGCGTGGTATTGTAGAGTTCCTCAAGACCATAGAATCATGGGTTGATCCAGGGAATCGGGCACAACAATGTGTAATGATCCTGTTGGAGTCACACACCATTTGTACATTCAGAGAATGAAATTGTTTTCGGTTGCGGTACTGGGCCTCCATGGCATGTGGGACGACCAATTCCACATGGGTGCAGTCGATGGCACCAAGGCAACCCGGTATGCCGGCAAGTGCATGGAATCCCACTTTTGTGTTGGTAATTTCCTGCTCCGAGCGTGGTAGAGAGATGTAGTCGTCTGCGTGCTGCAGGAGGGCATCGAGCACTTGCAATAGTGTCCGTGAGAACAGTGGCTGAGAAATGCCATGCAACTGTCCGACTGTGTGCTGGTAGGTGCCTGTGGCCAGGAAGTGGAGTACAGACACCACCTTCAGTAGGGGTGGGATGGCGGTTGGGCTATCTATCATGCTGACAAGGTCAGCCTGTGTCATGTCCACAATGGCGGCTATGGTGTCCCGGTCCAAACGGTAGAGGGTGTGGATCTGCTCATCAGTGAGGTTGAACGGATGTGCTCGGAGGTGTGGGATTGCGGGCTGCCTGCGTGGTGGTAGTGGCTGTGCTGGCGGCCCTTGCTGGCCCTGCCTTGCCCTCCTCCTCCTCCTGCGTCTCCTCCGTGCGGCCGGTTGTAGTTGGTGTTCGTCTTCTTCTTGGAGTTGGAGTACTTGCAGTGCTATCAGGTCCCCCAGGGCCAACATCGCGAGTCCTGCCGGTAGCATTTCGGAGTGGGTGTGGTTGTGGGAGGAGACTGGGTGTGCAATTTATGTGTTTTCAGGCTGTATGGCCTCCACCTGTGGTGATTCATTCCACCTGTGCAAGCTGCTCTCCCCTTTGGCCGAGCACGTCCCGCACACAACGCTGCAATTCGAGGAATGGCATCTTGCTATTGCAATCATGTATTTGTACCCGATGGCCGTGTAACATTGGTTGATATGTTCATTCGGCTATGGTCCCATTGTTTCACATACAATCTTTGCAGTCGCGAACAGACTTGTGAAGGGTCAGTGGAACGTAGTACTCGAGTAACGGTGGGCCCTCATGCATCACTGTACCGAGTTGCAACGACGGGCGGGGCGTCCCATTTGTGAGTGAAGGCAGTTGCCATTTTCACAGACAGCCGCACTAGATGGATTAATTTGTGATTTCAAGCGGCCACAGATGCCTTTTCGACGTGATGTTGCAAATGAGGAATTCGAAGGGCGGCGCTTTCGGTTATCAGCTAGCGGCGAGGAGATGCCCACAGGTCTGACTGCAAATATAACGTTCTATTGTTCAATGTCCTTGAGACAGGGGCCATGGCGAGGATGCAATGATTGATATGAATAGTTTGGGATGCGCAATGGCGAAGTGGACGATGAGGCCGGACGTTCCCAAATACATGTTACTTCACAACACTGGAATTACGGGCTGGGGCACTGTGGATTTTGCAGGCTGCATAACGCACAGACTCAATGGATATTTCTAATGTTATGTGAGTAAATATTCAGGCGTTTTTATACCGGGATGAGGGAATGATGAATGGATGCATGGACAGATGATTTCATACAGTGTTTGCCATGTACAGGGCTTCTTGGAATCTGTCCGCCTCCCCTGCGCTATGTGATGCAGGGCTGCCATAGTGGGACCATCGTCTATCTGGCCTTGTTGAGCCCTCCCTGTCTCGACGCGCCCTCAGACACTTGTGTCCATGCACGTTACCAATCCCATCTGATGGATTCTGTTTTCACAGACGCATGCACAGGTACACTCGTTTGTGATGGTGTTTACACCTCGATATAGATAGTTATGAGTCGCAAGTGGTTTTGGGGTGGTGATGATCCTTTGGAGTGGGCTAGCATGCATATGGCTGTGGATTTAGTGTGATCATTGAAGTGAGTTGTTCGAATGTAGTTCTGATGGCCATTCTGTTCTTTTTCTTTTCTTTTGGTTGACAGGTATCTCCTCCCCTTTTGCCACTGCTATCTGTATGCCACTCCTGCAGATGGCTTTTACTCCCGACACCTGCTGCTTCGTGTTAATCAGTGGAGCAGCATTACGATCTTATGGGACGATCGCCAATGGGCCACATGCCCTTACGCAGTACTAGTGGCTCGGAGCAACATTTCGGCCTTTCAGCTGGACTAGTGCCTCCCCATTGGGACGGCCCTGCGGTTCTGTGCGCTTCCATGTTGCCTTTTCGTACGTGAATGTGGCTCTGTGTACCATGATGGAACAGGGCGTCACACAAGAAGTAGCTGGTCATTTCTTGCGGATGCAGCCCACAATGGTGAAATGTGTTTTGGAGTTCATGGCCTAATGGCTGTATGGGCTTGGTGATTTTGTTGTGCATTAAATTTCTATTCTGATATGGGCCGTGTAGCGTTCTTCTTTGCAAGTGATGTGGCATATTCCTATTTGGGGAGCGATGTATTGTGAGGAGATCTGCATTGGGTTCCAGCTTCGGAGTATAGTTGCGTGGTACTGTGCTGGGCGCGTTTGCCTACGAAGCCCAGTGAGGTCAGGGATGAGGGCTGCCAATATGACTGTTTGAATGATGTCATGCTCAGGGGCGGGGGATTAGGTTTTGTGTAACAGATGCCGGTCAGCCAGGTGGACTGGTGGAATGATGTGATTTTCGGAATATTGCTGGTCACAGGTGCCTGTGTTTGCGTGCGTTTCTTGGTGGGGGACTGTGGTCATGTCCATTGGAATGGCTTCTGTATTCGTGCCATCTGTGCCCTGCAGCTCCCATTGGCCCCTCTTGTGATTCTTTTGTTCGTTGGCATGCATGGGTGACTTGTACATTTCACTGGTTGCATTGTGACTTCATTGCACCTACGGGGAGTTGTTCTATGTGGGCAGGGAGCGGTGTACAGGCACTCAGTGGGGCCGTTTACGGTTGATTCGTGATGCCGTACTTCTCACCATGGCGGAATGGTACTTTCCGCCGTGCTTGATGGCGTTAGGTACATGTCCGCTAGGGTCGGAATTCGCGTACCCTTGCGCCATGGTGGTATTTACGGTTTGGCATGGCGCGCGCGCGCGTACTTGGTGCAGTTAGCGTTGGCGTTCACTACGGTGTCGCTAATGGCATCGTACTTTGCGGTGACGGGTCATAGTCGCACCGAGCGCTATTCGATGGCGGTATTGCATTTACGCCATCGTTTTTCGATTTCCTCCAGGGTCGTAATGAGGGCCTTTGTATTTTGTCTGTAATAATTATGTATCAAGTGGGTTTTATTATCTACTTATTGCATGTTTCACAGTACGCAAAACTCTAATTAGAAAGCAGTTATCATTTCACTATTCAACATAGCAAGATTATGAATATGGCACCTTCATCATGTATGCTGCACACACTGCCTATGTTTCTGCATGAGTAGCTTAGTATACTGGATAGAACTTTATAATAGAATGCTATTTATATCAATGCATTGCTTAATGCACTAATTAGCTCATGATATTTATCCCAATGATCCTTGACAGTTTTTGGTCAGCATTATAAGAATCCCTTGTACAGAGTTTTTATGAAAAGTAAAGGCACATGTGATGTCATCAGTGATGTCATCAATGACATTTGTGATGTCATCTTTGATGTCCTGGGTATTAGTGTTAGCAGTGCACGGTGGCGCGAGTTATGGTTGCTTATCTTACCATAACTGCCGAATTTCAGGGGTTTTTCGGTTTTACTTTGAACCATAACGTCCCTTTAACAAAGTTTTTTCACTGAATTTCATAGGTTTTTAGTAGCGCAACTTAACCATAACGTCCCTTTAACAAAGTTTTTTTACTGAATTTCATAGGTTTTTAGTAGCGCAACTTAACCATAATGTCCCTTTAACAAAGTTTTTTTTACTGAATGTCATAAGTTTTTAGTAGCGAAACTTAACTATAACGTCCCTTTAACAAAGGTTTTTTATTGAATTTCATAGGTTTTTAGTAGCGCAACTTAACCATAACATCCCTTTAACAAAGTTTTTTTACTGAATTTCATAGGTTTTTAGTAGCGCAAGTTATCCATAACGTCCCTTTAACAAAGTTTCTTTATTGAATTTCATAGGTTTTTATTAGTGCAACTTAACCATAACGTCACTTTAACACGTTTTATTTTACTGAATTTCATAGTTTTTTATTAGTACAACGTAACCATAACATCCTATTCAATGGAGGAAGACCACTAGCATCCTAGGTTCTCAAAGTGGGAACCCGGAGTGGTAAAAAAAAGATTTTTCTTCCCAAACCGGGACGCCGCCGGCAGGCGTCCCGGTGTAGGAAGGAAAATCTTTTACCAAGATGGACACCAGGGAAAGGGAAGGCAGGGTGTATAAAGAGAACACAACAGGCCATCGGCGGGGGGTCGGGAAGACCAGGAGAGAGACACAGGGCATGAGCAGGGGGTGGAAAGAAGGGAGACACGGGACATGAGCGGGAAAGAAGGGAGACACGGGGCATGAGCGGGGAGTGGGGGGGAAGAAGGGAGACACGGGACATGAGCGGGAAAGAAGGGTGACACGGGGCATGAGCGGGGAGTGGGGGGGAAGAAGGGAGACACGGGGCATGAGCGGGAAAGAAGGGAGACACGGGGCATGAGTGGGGGGTGGGGGGACGAAGGGAGACACGGGGCATGAGCAGGCAGTGGGGGTGAACAGGGGAGACACGGGCCATGAGCGGGGGGAAAAGGAGGGAGACAGACACGGAGCATGAGCGGGGGTGGGGGTGAACAGGAGAGACACGGGGCATGAGCGGGGGTAGGGCAAGGTGGGGCCCCAACCCCCGCTCATGCCCCGTGTCTGCCCTGTTCCAACAGTGCAAACAGGGGGCATGAGCGGGGGTGGGGGAAAGAAGGGAGACACGGGGCATGAGCGGGGAGTGGGGGTGAGGGATAGAGACACACGGGGAATGAGCGGGGGGTGGGAGGGAGGGGGAGAGACACACAGGGCATGGCGGGGTGGGGTGAGTTAGAGAGACACACGAGCATGAGTGGGGGGTGGGCAGGAGAGACACACGGGGCATGAGCGGGGGGTGGGCGGGAGGGGGAGAGACACACGGGGCTTGAGCGGGGGTGGGCAGGACGGAGGAGAGACACACGGGGCATGAGTGGGGGTTGGGCGGGATGGGGAGAGACACACGTGGCATGAGCGGGGGTTGGCGGGAGACGAAGAGACACACGGGGCAGGGGTGGGTGGGAGAGACACACGGTGCATGAGCGGGGGTGGGGGGAGGCACGAGAGACACACGGGGAATGAGCGGGGTTGGGGGGGAGGGAGAGAGACACACAGGGCATGAGCAGGGGTGGGGGGGAGGGAGAGAGACACACAGAGCATGAGCGGGGGTGGGCGGGAGGGGGAGAGACACACGGGGCATGAGCGGGGGTGGGGGAGGGAGAGAGACACACGGGGCATGAGCGGGGGGTCGGGGAGGGAGAGAGACACACTGGGCATGAGCGGGGGGTGGGGGGAGGGGGAGAGCCACACGGGGCATGAGCGGGGTTGGGGGGAGGGGGAGAGACACACGGGGCATGAGCGGGGGTGGGAGGGAGGTAGAGAGACACACAGATTATGAGCACGGTTGGGGGAGGGAGAGAGACACACGGGGCATGAGCGGGCGGTGGGGGTGAGGGGGAGAGACACACGGAGCATGAGGAGCAGGGGTGGGGGGGAGGGAGAGAGACACACGGGGCATGAGCGGGGGGTGGGGGGAGGGGAGAGACACACGGGGCATGAGCGGGGGGTGGAGGGGAGGGAAAGACACACAGGGCATGAGTGGGGGTGGGGGGGAGTGCGAGACACACAGAGCATGAGCATGTGGTGGGGGAGGGAGGGACACACGGGCATGAGCAGGGGGTGGGGGGGCATGAGCGGGTGGTGGGGGGGAGGGATAGACACACAGGGCATGAGCAGGGGGTGGGGGGGAGGGATAGACACACGGGGCATGGGTGGGGGGAGGGATAGACACACGGGGCATGAGTGGGAGGTGTGGGGGAGGGATAGACATATGGGGCATGAGCGGGGGGTGGGGGAAGGAGAGAGACACACGGGGCATGAGTGGGGGGTGGGGGGAGGGGGAGAGACACACGGGGCATGAGCGGGGGTGGGGGGAAGGAGAGAGACACACGGGGCATGAGCAGGGGGTGGGGGGGAGGGAGAGAGACACACGGGTCATGAGCGGGGGGTGGGGGAGAGGGAGAGAGACACACCGGGCATGAGCGGGGGATGGGGGGATGGGGAGAGATACACGGGGCATGAGCGGGGGTGGGGGGAGGGAGAGAGACACACGGGGCATGAGCGGGGGTGGGCGGGAGAGACACACGGGGCATGAGCAGGGGGTGGGCGGGAGGGGGAGAGACACACGGGGCATGAGCAGGGGGTGGGCAGGAGGGGGAGAGACACTCGGGGCATGAGCAGGGGTGGGCGGGAGGGGGAGAGACAGACGGGGCATGAGCGGGGGGGGCGGGAGGGGGAGAGACACACGGGGCATGAGCGGGGGTGGGCGGGAGGGGGAGAGACACACAGGGCATGAGCGGGGGTGGGGGGGAGGGAGAGAGACACACGGGGCATGAGCAGGGGTCGGGGGGAGGTAGAGAGACACACGGGGCATGAGCGGGGGTGGGGGTGAGGGAGAGAGACACACGGGGCATGAGCGGGGGGTGGGGGGGAGGGAGAGAGACACACGGGGCATGAGCAGGGGGTGGGGGGGAGGGGGAGAGACACACGGGGCATGATCTGGGGTGGGGGGGAGGGAGCGAGACACATGGAGCATGAGCGGGGGTGGGGGGAGGCACGAGAGACACACAGGGCATGAGCGGGGTTGGGGGGGAGGGAGAGAGACACACAGGGCATGAGCGGGGGTGGGGGGGAGGAAGAGAGACACACAGAGCATGAGCGGGGGTGGGCGGGAGGGGGAGAGACACACAGGGCATGAGCGGGGGTGGGGAGGAGGTTAGAGAGACACACGGGGCATGAGCGGGGGGTTGGGGGGAGGGAGAGAGACACACGGGGCATGAGCGGGGGTGGGGGAGGGAGAGAGACACACGGGGCATGAGCGGGGGTGGGGGGAGGGAGAGAGACACACGGGGCATGAGCGGGGGGTGCAGGGAGGGAGAGAGACACACGGGGCATGAGTGGCGGGTGAGGGGAGGGTTCGAGACACACGGGGCATGAGCAGGGGGTGGGGGAAGGGAGAGAGACACACGGGGCATGAGCGGGCGGTGGGGGGGAGGGGGAGAGACACACGGAGCATGAGAAGCAGGGGTGGGGGGGAGGGAGAGAGACACACGGGGTATGAGCGGGAGGTGGGGGGAGGGGAGAGACACACGGGGCATGAGCGGGGGGTGAGGGGGAGTGCGAGACACACAGAGCATGAGCATGGGGTGGGGGGAGGGAGGGACACACGGGGCATGAGCAGGGGGTGGGGGGGCATGAGCGGGTGGTGGGGGGGAGGGATAGACACACGGGGCATGAGCAGGGGGTGGGGGGGAGGGATAGACACTCGGGGCATGAGCGGGGGTGGGGGGAGGGATAGACACACGGGGCATGAGTGGGGGGTGGGAGGGAGGGATAGACATATGGGGCATGAGCGGGGGTGGGGGAAGGAGAGAGACACACGGGGCATGAGTGGGGGGTGGGGGGAGGGGAGAGACACACGGGGCATGAGCGGGGGTGGGGGGGAAGGAGAGAGACACACGGGGCATGAGAAGGGGGTGGGGGGAGGGAGAGAGACACAGGGGGCATGAGCGGGGGTGGGGGGGAGGGAGAGAGACACACGGGGCATGAGCGGGGGGTGGGGGGATGGGGAGAGATACACGGGGCATGAGCGGGGGTGGGGGGGAGGGAGAGAGACACACGGGGCATGAGCGGGGGATGGGCGGGAGAGACACACGGGGCATGAGCAGGGGGTGGGCGGGAGGGGGAGAGACACACGGGGCATGAGCAGGGGGTGGGCGGGAGGGGGAGAGACACTCGGGGCATGAGCGGGGGTGGGCGGGAGGGGGAGAGACACACGGGGCGGGGGTGGGCTTTAGGGGGAGAGACACACGGGGCATGAGCGGGGGTGGGCGGGAGGGGGAGAGACACACAGGGCATGAGCGGGGGTGGAGGGAGGGAGAGAGACACACGGGGCATGAGCAGGGGAGGGGGGGAGTTAGAGAGACACACGGTGCATGAGCGGGGGTGGGGGTGAGGGAGAGAGACAAACAGGGCATGAGCGGGGGGTGGGGGGGAGGGAGAGAGACATACGGGGCATGAGCGGGGGGTGGGGGGGAGGGGGAGAGACACACGGGGCATGAGCTGGGGTGGGGGGAGGGAGAGAGACACACGGGGCATGAGCGGGGGTGGGGGGAGGGAGAGAGATACACGGGCATGAGCAGGGGTGGGGGGGAGGGAGAGAGACAAACGGGGCATGAGCAGGGGGTGGGCGGGAGGGGGAGAGACACACGGGGCATGAGCAGGGGTGGGGGGGAGGGTGAGAGACACACGGGGCATGAGCGGGGTGGGGGGGAGGGAGAGAGCCACATGGGGCATGACCGGGGGTTGGGGGGAGGGAGAGAGACACACGGGGCATGAGCAGGGGTTGGGGGGAGGGAGAGAGACACACGGGGCATGAGCGGGGGGTGGGGGGGAAGGAGAGAGACACACGGCTTTCGTGTGCAGGAGGCAGATCCCGCTCCTCGGCCCTCCGCTGGCCATCGTGTGCCGATGGCGTGAGCGGGGGGCTGGAGGAACAGGGCAGACACGGAGCATGAGTGGGGGTGGGGGGGACAAGAAGGACACACGGGGCATGAGCGGGGGTGGGAGGAACAGGAGACAGACACGGGCGGGGGCGGACTTACTGTGCAGGTGGCAGATCCCGCTCCTGCTGACAAAGCCTCTCATTCGAGGAACAAAGATAGCGGGCGTCTCTGAAGCCAGACGCACTGCACGCTTTCACTGCATCCAATGAGAGAGCACGTCAGATGTCCGCGGACATCACGCAAGCTGCTTGCCCAATCACTGTCCTGTCCGCGGAGCGAACAGGGAAGTGTGTCCGCGAAGCGAACACACATATCACTAATTTTTTCACTTACATTTTTGTCATTTTTTTAAAAACTACTGGACGGATTTACACCAAATAAAGCAAAGCACGCTTTCGGGATCAAGCCGCCGCTCCTGCTGCAAATTTGGTGTAAATTCATCCAGCAGTTTGGGCTGTAGGCGTGAGCAAAGTTTTTTCCCATATGTCTATGGGAAAAAACTAAAGTTTTGGGACCCCCCCTATAACTTTTCCCCCCCTGGACGAATCCTCACCAAACTTTGCAAAAAATGTATATGGCCTGCTCTGGATTTTTTTTAAAAAAGTTTGGTGAGGTTTTTTCCAGGGGGGGCAAAGTTGTAGGTTGGTCCCAACATTTCTTTTTTTTCATATACTGAATGGAGATAAACTTTGCTCACGCCTACAGCCCAAACCGCTGGACGGATTTTCACCAAATTTGTGGCAGGAGTGGCGACTTGGTCCCGAATCCATGCTTCTGTAAATTTGGTGGAAATCCGTCCAGTAGTTATTCTTGAAATTACCAAAAAGTAGGTCCACAAAATGTGTGATATCTGGGTTTGGTCCGTGGGCACACTTCCCTGTTCGCTCCGTTTTTTCATTCTCTATGATAAAAGAAAAGATGACATGTTAGGGTAGGTAGTTTGTAATGAGTTATTGAATTGCATAGCAAACATTTCTGTACTTTTTCGACCCTCATAGTTAGTACTTTACAAGTACTATGCTTCAAACCAGTGTACTTTGCAATCTGCTCAGTTCCTGTGTTTGTTCTAATAATCATTGGGTATGTGAGAAAAAAAATCCATACAGGATAAAAAAATAAATAATAATTCTACGTTATGGTACAGTCCTTTTCGGTGGTTGATTTCAGTAGAAGGAATTGAATAGGTGTATGGTTTATGGTTTGGAAGTGGTGGTACTATTGTTGCAGTTAGATACCAGTTGGCAAATTCTAATTGTTTATTTCTTGTTGCATTTTAGCAGTATTCATTTATCTGTTTGGTTGTTGCAGAATCTTTGAGCAGTTAGATACCTGTTGGCATATTCTAACCGTTGATAGGTTTGAAGTTGTTGAGGGTATTTTTAAATGTAATAAGTGTTGCAGGGTTTCCTTAGAAAAATGTATATTGAAGTATTCTGGTTGTAGTTAGATACTAGTTGGTGTATTCAAACTGTTTACAGTTTTTCACTTTTGAAGAGTATGTTTTCAATCATGTTTTCTCTTGTTGATGGATGTATACTTTTATTGTTAGATAGCTGTTGCCTTATTCTACTAGTTTGTCGATTTAAAGGCTATTGAGGACTTTTTGTCCATACTCAGATTAGTGAATATATTTTGGTTTTAAGAATATTAAGTAAGCGTTTACAAGATTTGCTGGTAATCTCTGTTTTAGAGTAATGGAAGTATCATTACATTCAAACCATCCACATTTCTTTTTGATGTATGCAGCATAGTGACCTGCATTGGTTGTGGCTCCTGCATGGTAGATTATGCCAACTGTTATGAAGGTTTTCTTACCAAGTGATACTTGTACATGTGTGAATCCAGTCAGCTTGCAGTTGTTTTTGGTACCATCTGTATTGTAACGCAAAAGCATTACTATTACGTATTTGCTATGTGACTGTATATGTAAGGTGCAGTGATTATTGGAATTGCAAGTAGTACATAATATGCCATGGTTTGCATTTTGTACAAGCTGCTGAAATTGTTTGGCTTCACAGTTAGGTATGGATACATACAGAAAGCGTTCATTAGGGACTTGCTCCTGTGCCACATGGCTGCAGAGGGTGCATGTATGTTTCCACATGTATGAAATATGGAAGATTTTATTCATAGGTATGGTTTTGTTTTCCAGTACTTGTAGTAAGTACATTAGAAATTCTTGTGGACCTTCTTGTGTGTTTATAGTGAATCTGACCATTCCAGTACAGTAGTTCAATTCCTGCCTTATTCCAGAAACTCTGTAAGTGTTGTCAGAATTGTTGGTTGCATTTCTGTGAAGGACTAATATTTGCAAATATAATTGGTCTGTCCCGTTTAAGTAAATGTTTTCAACAATTGGCGGCAATTGGAATAGAATTTTTCTTTGCTGAGGTAGTTGCTGTTGTTTGTGCAGTAGATTCTTCTCTGGTTGTGGTAATTGATGAAGTATCAGCTGGTTTTAATTTCTCTGGAGGTATTGTTGTGGGATCCTGTATAATTTGAGTCAGAACTAGTTTTCTTTTACAAAGTTTTGCTTTTTGAGGAACAAGGTAGGTTTTGAGATGGGGTGCATAGAGTGCACGTAGTCTATTGAATTCTACAATGCAGGAAATATCAGCGTTTGCTTTACTTGCATCAAAATTGATTAGAAATAGTCATTCAAGTGTGCGTAGGAGTGACAGTCCCGGGACTGTGTCTATGTCCCGGGAGGATAGCCAAGCGGCAACGTGTTCGCCTTGGAAGCAAGACGACACGAAGCAACACAGGTTCGATCCCCGGGTCCGCGCTTAGAAACCTCTGGGTATTTAAGTGCGTTATAAATACGAAACTAAGACAAAACAAAAAACAAACAAAACAATTACAGAAAAAACAAACAATTCCTGTAACAGCGCCTCGATGCCCACGGGCTGTGTGAGCACTATAAAAATGCAAATTACATAAATAAAAAAACAGTGCTACATAGCTCAAGCCTTCTTTAAACATTGTGCTACAATATCTATCAATGCTTGATCTAGGGTAAGGCCTTGTGATGTATTAATGGTGACTGCGTATACTAGAGATAGAGAAAATTGTTCTCTGATTACATTCATGTCTATGAAAAGAAGGAATCGGGCTGTTGGGTGTCTTAGCCTTTTAACTTCTGACAGTTTGTCAAAGTGAAAATTGCCAAACTGAATGTTGTTGTCATGTGGGTATGTTTGAAAGCCAACAACTGTACCAAGTGCTCCATTAACTAGTCCTTGCTCCACATCAAGGTTACGTTTCAGCATTACTCTACAGTTTAAAGACAATGGGCCTCATTACGAGTAGGGCGGTAAGGGATACCGGGCACCATTAAGGAGACGGTGCCGGTAATCCCTTACCGCCCTACTACGAGTTCCCTTAGCGGGTCCCTCCTTCAACGCCTGGTTTTACCAGGAGTTATGGACGGGACCCACTGAGGGACTTCAGAGCTAATAACGGTTCCGCAAATTGCGGGCCGTTATTAGCTACTTCCCAATCCCATTGAGCCCTATGGGGGCTGAAATGGGAATGGGGAATGGTTTTTTGAATGGGGATTTACTGGTCCCGCAAAGGTCAGACTAAACCGGTAAGTCCCCATTGAACGAGACCGGTGCCGGTACCGTTACTGGAGGCATTCATGGCGCAAATAGCGCCATGACTACCTCCAATCTCAGAATGAGGCCCAATGTTAATATTTTCTCTAAACCAGCTGTGTTAGAGATAGAGTTTTCTAAGGTATTTAGTCGTGCTGTGGCTTGTTGACACATGGTCAGTTTCATACCGTGCATGTCCAGTTTGTCTGTGGAGTAAATTTGAACTATTGGTTGCATTTCTTTTTTCAACATTGTTTTATTGAATTGTGCACAGCTTGCAAGAGTTGGCATCAAGGACATACAGTTTACATTTTTGTGTGGTAATTATTCCATGACATCAGTAGCACATGAGTTATGCCCGTAGAGAGCATGGATGTGTCTGGTATTTAATATAGATTGTGCTTCTTTAAATAGTACACCAACTCTAATACTTTTCAAAATGTTGGCGTAAGTAAGGTCTGCAGGTTGACGCATGTTTTCAGTTAGTTCTTTATATTGGACATGTTGCCAAAGATTTACATTTCCAATGCTGCCAAGAGTTTTAAGGCATAAATTGTGCCCTAACGTTTTAAAAATAGGTTCACCTTTCACTGGTGTTAATTGAAGATCTCTGAAAACAATAATGTGTTTTCCGCCAAAGAGTTCTTCGCAGTTCGTTTTGAGGACCTCTTGTAATCTAAGGTGAATCAAATCCAACATTAGGTTGGATACCATCCTCAACCTCATCTATTAGGAGCATTTTCATTTGTTTTAAAACTCTGTGTAGTTCCATTGCAGCTGCTTGTGAAATTTTGTAGTAGTCTAATTTGGTGTTCTACTGGAAGTAGTAGCAATCGGTGTAAAGTGACACAGCCTATGTTGTAGGAAGCTAAACCTGTGGGGGCAGTTATAACAGCTGATAGTTTGTTGTTTGTCAATTGTTGGAGGAACTTGCTGATCATTTTTATTAAGAATTATTTCCCTGACCCAGCTTGACCACTCATATGTAGCAGTCTAGGTTTGATCTCTTGACAGGTACAAGTTTTATTTTCGTGCTGCATACCATGTTCAATTTGTTTAGTTACTTCTAGGAAAATACCACACTGTTCATTGTTTAATTGTGATGTGAGTATAGCAAAGTCTTCTGTAGACCCGTCAAACTGGCACATGGTATTTTCTACTTCAGTCATGGCTAATTCTGCCTCTTTTTCTATGAGTGGCTGTCCAAGTGGTTCTTGGCTTCCTGTTAGAGAAGGTTGACTGCTGTCAGGAGTGTCTATATTTAGTTGTGCCTGGAGTTATTCTTCTTGTTGCTGTTCATTGTATAACATGGTTTTGTACTGCATAAAATATATATCTGTTATAGTGCTTTCATTTGCTTTGAAAGAATCTTCATAAGAGACATGGATATCTAATAAATCTTCTTCTTTTCTCCATGGTTTAAAAAGTTGTAGTAGGGCCAGGTAATACAGTTCTTTATGTTGAGGGGTTTT
The DNA here is from genome assembly GCF_040938575.1 of Ambystoma mexicanum. NCBI lineage: Eukaryota > Metazoa > Chordata > Amphibia > Caudata > Ambystomatidae > Ambystoma > Ambystoma mexicanum. The sequence goes on along the minus strand of NC_090924.1, from coordinate 956,812,004 downwards.
TAATGACAATTTCATATGATTAATGAGGCTGCGTTTGGTAAGTTTCACTGGGCTGCCTTCACAGTTTTTGACTCTGTATCTACCTTTCTTCTCATCTGGTTTAATATTATTTTTGTATGTGAAGTTTTGGGCTACGTGGTATAGACACATGGTTTCCAAAGCGGTACTCCTATTTGGGTAGTATGTGTCTAGTAAGTTGTTTTTCAAAATGTCTTGGCTGTTGGGATCCTTTTTGGCTATTGTTTCTATGTCTTCATATGATTTGAGAACTCTTTTTCTGGATTTAGCAGGACCAAGGCTTAGCCATACTATGTTTTCAGATTTCCCATACAAGGCGGTGCCGGTTAAACGGTCTGCAGCTTCGTAGCAGCTACATTCTCTATGGGAGAGCATTTTTATGCCAAAGCTGTACAATTTATGTGACAGTGTTTTATCAGATGATATGTCATCCCAGAGGTCTTTCAGCTCTGTTTTCTCTGTTTTGGTTAAGTAGGCTGTGACATATCGTGCAACTGCAGTGGAATTGTCTGCAATGTACTGCATATCTATATTTGCATTCCACAGGAGGGCAATGATTGCATTGTAATCATTGATGTACTTTGATCCTTCTGTTCTTTTTATCCAGTATGTGTTCTTAGGTGATTTGCCTTTGACACTATGGGCCTCATCACGAGTTGGGCGGTAATGCCGGCGGTATTACTGCCAGCACCATTAGCCCTACCGCTAAACCCCCTGGCACTATTAGCTCTGGATCACGGGTTTGGCGCAACAGTTTGTGCCCATTCCGCATTGGGCCCATTCAGGAATTCCTCATTCCCCATTGGGCGCAATGGGGAAAATGTGTGCTATTATCACCAGCGGATTTCCCGCCGGCGGTAATAGCACCAAATTTGCCAATTTTGCCACGTATTTCCCCCCAGCTCAGAGCTGGGGGGAAATCCACCAAGGCCATGATCCGGCAGACCCTTAAATGCGGTGTAATAGCGTTACCGCCCCATTTAAGGGTTACTGCCAAACTCGTGATGGGGCCCTATGTCTAACTGAAGACATGAAGTTGTTCACTTGTCCGGTTGTTGAAACTGGTCTAGGGAAACCAAACCAGCAATTGTTGTAGTATTTCCCTTTGTTTTTATATTTGCACAACAATACTTGTGTCTTCGAAATTGTAAAATGTGTGCATGTAGGTCACTATGTGTAGTTGGTGAAGGGATTTCACAAGTGACATATTTCTAAATGAACTGCAAAACAATGGCATCACTGTCCTGACCAAATTTAGGAGCATCTTTAATCCACAAAAGCATGTTGATGTGTGGTGCTTCTCAGGCTAGGTATTCTTTTCTCCAAAAGAAATGTTGCACTTCTCCGAGGGGTGGAACTATTTTATTACAAATGAAGTGTGGCATGGCAATAAAGCGATGATGGAAGTATCTTGATACATTTACAGGATCAAGAGAGCAGAGTTCTCCAGTTGTTTTTATGTCTATATTTGTTTTGTTTGTGTTTGCTATGCGTACGAGATCGTACAAATCTTCCCATGCATACTCTGCACAACTCAATGTCACAAACCATGTGGGTGGGCTAAGGTTTATCATACAGTGTACTTCTGCATGTCGTTGGAACCAGTATACCTTTGTACCACGCATGTTTGCAAAAAGATTTGTAATGCTTGACTGTAAAACCTCATATTTTTCATGCAACTTTTGTAGTAATTGCGTAGCAGACATATTTTGAAAATTGGTACCTGATTTCAATGTGTGTGCAACTCCGTTCACTTTCAAAGAGAAGGTGGAATAGAATATGGATTCAATGTTTTGTTTGAATCTGGGGTCTTTGGAGTGCAGTGGGTGAATTGTATAATGGTCTAAAATATTGGATGTTGTAGTTGGATCTAGAAGTTGAAATAGGCCAGTTCCTGATGAGTCTTGAATTATTTTGGTGGTTTACCTCAGGTTTTCTTCAATGTTTATTTCTTTGTAGTATTCATTGTTGTCTTTTAGATATTGCAGGGCTTCTCTAATTTCATGTAAATCGAGTAGTTGCTGCCACATTGTTTTGTCTTTTGTAGGTATGCAATTAACTAGGATAGTCAAAGATTGATCTATTGGCTGTTGCACTCTCAGATCTAATGGCAAATAAACTGCTTTGCCACAAATGCCTTTTAGTAATTCAGAGGGAGGTAGTTTTGATGTTTTTGCTTGAAGGTGTATTATTGCTTGAAATGGGTGCAAGTTATTAATTATAGCACGTGAAGGCATGTGGTTGTTGTCAGATTTTGCAGTGACATATCTGCAAAGTATTGAGGGGTTAATCATTTCTTATTTGTTTTCTGCTATAAGACAGAGAGCTAATTGGAACCACTTTGATTCTTCATTGTCTTCTATTTTGTTCATTATATCTACAGCTGTTGTGCTATTTTTATAATAGGTCTTGCGGCAACACACACAGACATGGTTTGCTTTTAAACTTTAGTATTTGATTTTGGATGTGTGTAGTAGAAGGTTGCCATCTGTAAAGTTGTTTCTACTATGTTCTAAAGATATTGAATTTTGTAAATGGGTTTCACTTCCAAAATATTTTCTTTGGATGTGTTCTATTTCTTCGAGTAGTTATCTGGCTGTACCATGTAGAATAATGTTATTTAAATTGTCCAGTGCTAAAGCAGGACCTTTGGCATAGTACAGTTTATGAACAAGATTTCTTACAGTTGAATGGTCTGTTCCTAACATTTGGATATGATGGCAGATGCTTTTGCAAGTAGGTCCAGAAATGCAGGCTAATGAATGTCCTCATAGCCCTGTGTATTTGCGCACTGGACATAGTTTGTAATCGTTTTATTTTTTTATTGGTCTTTGCCTTTCACATACTGATTGCGGAACTGGCATAAAGATGTGAAAGAATGTTTGCATACATTACACATTGATGTGCACAGCCATTTGTAAACTGGACGTATTGGTTCAGTGGAATGGAAACTAGATGCTAAGTTTGCTGGGGATATTTTTGTGAGCAGCGTTTCTTGTTCCATGATGGTATTGTTAACCTTTTCATACCCTTGTCCACTGCTATGTATGGCAATTGGGTTTGTTTGCTTTTGTTTGTATGCTTCCTCATTGAAATAGGGTGCTGTGCTGTTGGTGTGACTCCACTCACCTTCACGGATGTTTGCAAAGCTATCTTTGTTGATATTCAATTTGTTGAGAAGTCCTTGTTGTAGTTTAGTAATTTGTTTTGTTAGTGGTTTCATTCTGTTTAAAACTATTATAAATAATTTCCTTTGAGAAGGATTGCACTGTCGACGAGAGCTTCTAGGATTAGTTTTCTGCGGTAGATTTTAAGGGTTGAGCATGATTTGTCCCCTGTTTTTATAAGGTTCTGAAGGACTCTGTGGCAGAACATTTTTTGCAAAATAATTGTTTTGGTATGCTTACTTGTGGCTACATCAAGATTTATAGGTGCAGTGTTAGCACTAGTGGTAGCTGCAGTCTTATTAATACCTTTCTGTTTAGTTTTACATTTTAAAGGAGGAGTCGAAGTTTCTTTCCTGTGAGCTGCTTTAGTTTCACTTAGTGACTGTATTACCTGTTTTGTTTGAACTTTTTGTATACATTCTGCTAGAGGCAAATGCCTATTTTGTACACTTTTATTTTGATTTGCTCTATTTCTGTGTTGCTTTCTATGGAGTTGCTTTTTGGTAGGTATTCTTTGGTGTCTGTTGGAGAAAAAAGAAAGTGTGGGTTGAGACATTGTGCAATGTATGTGTGCATTGTGCATGAGTGTCTGAGTATGATTGTAGGCATGCATGTAGAGGTGTGTGATTGTGGAAAGGGCTGTTACTTCAGGTTGGAAAGGCTATTCTCGTATCTGTGTGTTACTATACTGGTGTTCAGATTACAATACAAAGTGTGCACTTGCTGAGGTGCAATGAGTAATACTGAATCTAATGCTGTAGGGTTGATACAATTGTTTGTTCTACAATACAAAAATACTACACTGTTTGAGTAATAATCAGAACACTATGGCAGTATTGCACTTACTTTGTTGGATTGAAAGAGTAGGTTTCTTCTGGGGTCTGTCTTGTACTTCAGACACTACTGGCTTTCAGGAGTGTGGTCTTCACTGCAATTGTGAAAGAAGGAAGTTAGTACATATGAGGGTTATTGGCACAGTAATTTCACTTGAAGAATAGATTAGTTACATTTGCCGAAGCATTTCTTTCCAGGAAGAGGTACTGTATGTTTTAAATTGCATAGCTTTGTATATGAAAGGGGATTTTGGAGCATCAGCATCATTGCAAAGGGGGTTAGTGGAGTATTTATAAGTGTGTCCTATGAGGTGTACTTTTAAAAGTGTATGAGCCTCATTACGACTTTGTTGGTAGCCATGCCGCTATTGGCGTCATGGCTGCCGCCAAAATCCGGTCCAGGTCCGGGCTCCCTGAATGGGGAATTACCAGGCCATTCCATGTTCGGAGGGCCCGGTAATTCCTCCCTCCGGGAGCCCGGGCCCGGACCTTCCCCATTCCCATTTGAGCCCCTATAGGGCTCAATGGGAATGGGAGAGGGAGCAAACAACGAGCCGATTACGAGCAGCCCGTTCTTTGCTCCCTCTTCCCCTCGCGGAACCGGTAAGGACGCCTGGTTTGACCAGGGGTTACTTACCGGGTCCCGCGAGGGGAGCTTGTAATGAGGCGGAACGGGTTTAACAGGTCCGCCTCCTTTAGCGGAGCCCATTAACCCATTCTGCCTCAGTCATAATGAGGCCCTATGTGTTGCTAGTGCACTGTTTAGTGTGGAGATGTATTAGTAGAAGTTGTAGTAGGGCGAGAAAAAAGCTTGGAAAGATGTACAGATTGAAAAGGGGAATGTTTTTTTGTGTGGATTTCCATTAATTTTTCTATGCAAAGATGCTTGCTACATGAGTGCAGGAAACATTTCAGTTATTTGACTTATTTATCCCCATTTCTATTAGCACTGTCTGATTGTACACATGTATTTGTTTGGTTTTGCAAGAATGGCAAGTATCAGACACTCTGTTTAAATGTATTCAATGTATGTATTTGCAATGCTTTGGTAAGATACAAGCTGGTTTCCTGGTTTTTATGCATTCAGGAATTTCATAATTGTGTGTTAAGGTGTAAGTGGTTGTGAAAATGACAGAGCGAAATACGAGAATAACAGTTTGGACATTACATTGAGTAATATGGGTAATTAAAACTTTGAAAGCAAACAGATTTGCAAGTGAATTTGACTATAGGAGATGGGAGAAATGACAAATTGCTTTCTTTGCATATTATGCAGGGTCAGTGGCAGGTACTCTGTTCAAATGCATTTATAAAAGAGTTGCAAATGTACTATACACACAATATTTATTTCTGTAGTTTGTATTAATGTAGTAGATGTGGATGTATCTGGAAGCAGACATCTTGGAGAATTTTATGGTAGTTTTAGCTGTAGGTGCTTTGCAATCACAGGAGACTTGTACTCAGTGTAATGGCCAGGTCATCTAAAGTGCTGCATTGAGATGACAGAGTTAGATGTAGAGTTATTGGATGTGACTGGTGAATGGTTGTGTTACTGCTTATGTGTAGCCAATGAGAGAGTGGTGCAGAGAGTGATGTGGAAAGGGATAAAGGGCTGCCCCCGTGTATAAGGGTCCACGGACACTGTGGTAGTCTGCAGACAGGGTGTGCCACTTCTGGGGTTTCTCAGCATGCCTGGCATGGAAATGGGACTGTGTGGATTAGCCAATCAGGTGTTTAGGTTGTGGTTTACAGGAAGAGAGGGTGCTATTTTTTTTATTGATGTGTGTAGTGAAGATGGCTGTGGTTGGAGAGATGGAGAAATTGAGTTTAAGGGTGGTGGGAGATTGTTTTATGAGAAATCTGCAGATGTATGCAGAAATATGTGGTATTTCTGCCAATCTTGGATTGGAGGGAGTGGAGGCTGTGTGGTGTGATGTGCCAGAAAGAAATTTTTATGCTGTACTTACACTTTGTAAAAATATAGCTGTTTTCAACAGTCAAAATGTCTTGGTGGTTAATTGTGGAGGTATGTTTCTGGGGTATGTAAGTGTAATAACTTTTCAGGGTGATCTGATGCAGTTTCTGAATACATTAATGCAACTCTTTCCATGCGCATAGATCATCTTTTCCCAAATACCACCTAGGGCTGCATGGATGTGTCGTAGTGTTTTCAATCCTGAACAAGACATAGGAAGGCATCTTGTTAGCCAAGGTATATCTTCTTTTATGTCTATTGTTGGGATGTCATCATTCCAAAATGAAAACCTTTTGTAGGATGGTGCAAGTTTTTTGTGATGGCATTAATTTGACGGATTGTGGTAATAAAATCTTTCTCAGTAATATTCAAAAATCAATCTGAAGGTTGTTGTGAAGTTATGTAAATTGAATTTAGTAGTTCTAGCAGAACAAATCTGAAAAGGTCACAAAAAAAACAACCAAAAGAAAAAAAAGGCTCTTTTCAGAGCCACCACCAAAGAAGAAATGTGCTTCTCTGGTTGAAATTTCTGTCCCCTCCCTCACAAATTGCACAATATGTCTGTGGACACGCAGTTGTCCACAGAGCGCACCTGTCACATCCGGGGATTTTGAGGGTGGCAGGCCAGGGGATTGGTCAATAAGGTTTACTGGGTGTGATGTGTAAGGAGTGACTTTGCCAGAAAGTCTGTTTGCTGAGAGGAGAGCATATGGTTATGGCTGTGTTTTTCAGGAGGCAGAGTGTCTAGATTTTGGGTGACTCCTGGATAAATTGGTTGGAGGTGCATGCACAGCACTGTGGAGTGGCTGCATATCTTGGATTCCCTCATGTGGATGTGCACTGGCATGGAGTGCATGGAATGAAGTAGCTTGATTTGGTTCCTCTTTGTGCCACTTTGATGACACACCGCCATCCAGACATTATTATTATTCATTGCGAAGGGAACAGTTTAGGACATGTCTCTGGAATCTCCTTGCAGTTTGCAATGAAAGAAGGTCTTGGGAAAGTCATAGACATGTTTCCAAACTCCAGAGTCATTTTTTCTCGTATTGCGCAGAGACAAATGTGGCTATGTTCTTCTTCAATTGGTCTGCAAATGGAAAAAGCGAGGCGAAATGTCAATAAGGCTGTTTGGGTTTTTTTGAGAGATGTTGGCATGTCCTCTTTTCACAATGAAAATATTATGCTTCATAGCACAAACATTTTTCGCAGACATGAAGTCCATCTTACTGATGTTGAGAATCAGATTTTTCTGTAAAATATACAAAATGCATTGCAACCCTTTTTGGAAGTTTAGTAATCCTTTTTGCACTAGGTGTTGACCACTTGAACTTTTCAAAACAAAAAGAAAACACTACAAAAAGGCTCTTTTCAGATCCACCACATCCTCCCGGAGAAGAGTGCAATGTTTTTGATAGTGCACCATCCCAAAAATGTTGAATGTCTGCAGACTGACCGCGTACTTCTAAAAATACCCAGGGCCCTCCAGCATTTCATTGGCGCTTCTTTTTTTAAACTGTGAAAGGTGGCTCTGAAAAGAACCTTTTTTTGGTTGTTGTTGTTTTGTATTTTTTTGTGTGTTTTTTAACATGACACACAGGAAAAGGAAGGGAAGGCAGGGTAAGGAATGGGCACCAACCACAGGGATAGGAAAGGGCAGGTGGAGAGAGGAAGATGTTGGATGGGCCTCACTTATGTAGGTGACAGACTTTCTCATGCTCCTGGACCGTAGAATCGAAAGCACTTTGAAGTGTCTCCCCCTGCAGAGTACCGCGTCATAGTACATGCACAATACAGTGATCATCGAAAGGTAAGGGTCCACTGAATTGGTATGGCCTGCGAGGCTGGTTCAGGGATACGCTGCCTCACAGGAGTGTCTCTTGTGGTGGCAGGAGCAGATATGGAGGATGTTTTAGAGGACCTCAACCTACTACTTTGATCAAAGGGGACGACCCTCCGAACTGCCGCCCGGTGGAATGACCTTACGTGTCGCTGCAAGGAAGTGGTCCCGTAGCTGTACTGACCCGGTTTGCCACAACTGAGCTGCACTCATTGTGGCACAACTTGTCTGCATGTGCCTTGGGCACCCTTCCAACGGTGGTAAAGAGCCTCCACATCCGAGACTCATGCTGGCCGTTAGTAGTGGGGACTTTCACAATCTCATCCTCGTCTTCCTCTTTATCCCTCTCTACATCTCCAGTAGTAGCAGCGGGAGTAGCATGGGATGCCATCAGGACAGTTATCAAGAACTAGGAACAGCACGAACACAACAGCAACCTGCACCAATCATCCTGGTGAGCTATTAGCAATAGCTGTGAGGTAATGCAGCAGAAATGACAAAATGACAGCCAATGCCAGCAAATGCCCAAAGAGAAGCAGTGCTCTGTCTTGGAAATCTTAGAAATCCAAAAACAGAATGTGGAGCAGCTCTGGGGTGTGGCCTTTGATAGGGGTGCTGGGGAGCGCTTTGCAGACAGCCAAGCTGTCCGCAGACACTTCAAACACCAAAAAGGGCTCAAAAAGTTCCAAAAAGTATCCAGAATGTCAGGGGCATGGTCTGGGACATGTGCAAGGGTGAGGTTTCAGGGGAATTGGGGTTTTCTAGAGGTAGGGTCTTAGGGGAGGAAGGGATGGAGGTCTCATCATAACGTTTTTGGTGATGGGGAATTTTTGGGGATGGTTGACTGGGACAGGGAGAAGGGGTACAGGTGCACGTGGGGCAGTTATATTTAATTTTCTCCATGATATGTCTTTCTACCAAGTCTTTCAAGTCAAGGAAATTGGTCAATAATGGATCCGTTTTTTCTTCTAAGTGCACTAAATGATTTTCCACAGTGCCTGTTTGTTGTTCCATATGTTGTTGGAGTACTACATGAGGTACTGTTTTTGGAGTATTATTCTTATTTTCTGTATGTACTGATAAAGACAAAAATGTGTTTGGTACATGTGAAATAATGTGTATGATTTGGCTTACTTTGAAAACTGCAGCGTGTACCAGTAGTATCACTGTCTTCAATCATTTCATCCCGGGGAACATTTTCTTCAAGCCACTGCAGGGTGCTAGATATTTCTGTGTAAAAAAAGATATATTATTTTTTAGTGTATCCTACTAAAGAAAGTGTTTAACTATAGGAATTAATGTTGTGTACCTACGAGTTTGTTTTTCAGTTTTGCAGCAGTGAGGTATTTCTGCTGGAGGCATATGTTATTTTTGTTTTTGGTGTGTTCCATTATGTTTCCTATCCTGTGGAATTGCACTGTTGGTTTCTTACATACATAGTTTGTAGTTTTTATTTTTGATTGTAATTTATTTATATGCTGCGTTCAGTGAGCTTTTGGACAGTGTGGAAGTTGCTCGAGTCCGCGGACAGTCGCATAGTCCGCAGACTCTGCAGCCATTAGCATGGGCCAGGGGGTTCAGTATGTTGTATGGTATATCTGTGTAAACTAAGGGTATCCTGGTAAAAAAACTATCAAATTCAGTGAAAAAACATTTTTAAAGGGACATTATGGTAAGCTAAGCAACCATAACTCACACAACCACCGTGCGACACTAAGACAAATACCCATGACATCAAATATGACATCACAAATGTCATTCATGACATCACTGATGACGTCATATGTCTGGCTACCCTTTCTTTGTTGTTCATTAACATATCTAGGCCAGGTGGTTTACTTCAGTGACAGTCAGGAAGTAAAAATGCAAAAGGTGCTATGTTTGTATATCTTCCTCTTCTCATATGTACTTACACTACTTTCCTTAGAATCCACTCACATCACACAATACATATACATAAGGGAAGAAGCAGCTTTGAGACACGGCAATAATGTCTGTGCATGAACTTAAGTAGTTAGGTCATGAACACTTTCTGGTAATGCTGCTGTTTCTTTTTGCTTACTTTAGTCCCTGTATATGCTCATATTTCTATGCATTGCGGTCTTTTTATATTTTGTGTGTAGTAGTACAATTATGCAGTAAGGGAGGGATTGTTAGCTACTTATTACATGTGTCACAGTGCACAACACTCTGAAACAAAAGAATTCATCATTTTACTATCCAAAATAGTAAGGTTTGAATATTGCAGCTCTATGGTGCATGCTGGAGAGAATTTCTACATTTGTATAGGAGTTCATTAATGTACTGGAACGAAGTCAGTAACACAATGGTTTTTATAGCAGTGCATCACCTAAGGAACTATTTGGCACATGATAGTTCTTCCAATGATTTTTTGACATTTTTCTCCCAACATTATAATGACAATCCCTTGTAGAGGCTGTGCATAAAAACTAAATGCACATGTGATGTCATCAGTGATGTAATGAATGACATTTGTGATGTCATCTTTGATATCATGGGTATTAGTTTTAGCAGTGCACGGTGGTGGCGCGAGTTATGGTTGCTTAACTTACCATAAAGTCCCTTTAACAATGTTTTTTCACTGCATTTGATAGGTTTTTAGTAGCACAACTTAACCATAATGTCCCTTTAACAAAGTTTTGTCACTGAATATTTATACCACTGCCCTGTCCATAAAATGAAATGATAGAAGCCCATTTATGAACTGTATGTTCCAAACAGCCCCTATTGCCTTATTACCTAATTCATTTCACTTTCATTTACTGATGCAGTGTCATGATGAATGTGTTCTTAGGAAACATTCTGCATTTGGCCATAAAGAAATAACGTTCTGTGCAATTTCAGTGACAAATGCATTTATCCAGATGGCCAACATCCCTCTGGAGATTATTCGATGGAGCCTACTGCAGAATGTGCCTCGCCTCTGCCAGGTTGTTGCTAAGGTTGTTTTGCCCACCCCACCTTCAAAGCTGTGAAGTATTTTGATCCAGTGACACATCTAAAAAAAAGTTACTTGTGTTTTAATGTACACATTAAGAAATCACGCACACAGCAGGGAAATCTCGATCACTTTAATATGTTATTTATATTTAATATTTTACAGATTCAGTATGTTTGATTGAGCTTGAACCACCTCCTTGGCATTATCAATTCCTATTTTGAAAACATGTAACTGGGAGTGCAAGATGTAATACTGTTTATCCCTTTTTTTAAATATTTGATTCAGACACGCTCTTACAATTTAGAACGCCTGAGCTGAACATATTTATGTATAATCAGAACACTATTAGGTGTTGTTTGCTCCCACTTAAGACAGAGCCATAATGTTAACTAAACACATAGACCCTCATTATGTGTTTGGTGGTAACAGTAAAAAAGATGCCCGGTAAAAAATACCATATGATTTTACCAATTGCATGATTATGAGGTGGCACTGCATATGGTATTGTGAATGTGCATTCAAATATACCCCATGAGAGAAATACTGCAAGCACCACCAACGTTTAAGAATCTGCATGCTTTACCCACAAAAAAACGCTACATGTGGCAAAAACGGTGTAATTATGAGTTATTCAGGCAGTGGTGACACACAACTTTTACAGAGGGTGTAACAATGTCACAAAACTAAGAAGCTCACCATGAATGGTGATGAGAATAGAGCCTGGAATGATACAAGCTACTGAACTCTATGTATATAATGGCGAGGAGAAAGCTGGAGCAGAGGTAGAGGAGGTTCACTGTTCAGCAGAGTGAGACCATGCCCTAGCTACTCAGCAAGGAACAACTACTAGCCCTCTCTACAGCCTGTATCAACACATTCATTATCATCTCCACCCTACCTCATCCAGAGGAATACTAAACAGTCTAATACAGTGTTAACAGAGATAGCACTGCATTACCGCCGCATTACCGCACCAGCAGACTATGGGTTTGGAGGTAAGGTGGAGGAAAAAACTCCAGAAAAATGCTGCTTCTCCAATGAGAATGCCCACATAGTCCCAGGAAGACAGCCATCCCCTGGATCCCCGCCCAGACAAGTGATCACCAAATTGTTAAACTATTGGTACAGAGGCACCATTCTCCAGGTGGCATGGAAGAAAGGGCCCTTGCTACACAATAGAGCAGTGTTGGTGGTATAGTCAGACTTCACCAAAGCAGTCCAAAAAGCAAGGCAATCCTTTGATGTGGTGAGGAAGAAACTCAGAAAGGAGTCAAGTATGCAATGAAGTACAATGCCACCATGAGCGTCTGTGGTCCGCAGGGGGTACGCTTTTTCACCAAACCCTCTAAAGCATGGGATTGGGCTGAAACAATCCCCAGCCAAACAGGAGACCAACTGCAATGGGCAGCACCAGGCAGGGCCCGCACAGGACCATCCCGAGTGGGGAAACCAGGAAGCTCTGGGCCCATGGACAATCGCTGATCGTCCACAAGCAGAAGTCAGGATTGGGGACTAGCTGCATAGCCTGCAAGCACTGTGGTGTTTCTTCTTCTAATGGGATCAGAGCAGCAAAATACCATGACTGACTGTGGCTGGACCATGGGAGTAGGGGCAGAGTCACCAGTACGTACAGCCCCCCATACCAGATGCCATCTCCTGCAGTGGGGAGAGGCTCAGTTATAAATTAAGGGGTCAACAGATGCTTCTGTTTTGGGAGAAAAAAAGGGCAGGATGGGGGCAGTTTGCGATGGGTTTTGCGGGTGGTAATGGACTGTTGGGGAGGGAGTTATTCACTTAAGGCACAATGAGGAATGACCGCTAAGCAGTTGAAAACATGCATGGGCCAGTTCAATGACCCTGCAGGGCTGAACAGTATGTAAAATGAGGGGCAAATGCAGGGCGCTCAGATGCCTGACATAGAACATCAAAATTAAAAGTAGTTTGGTAATGTGCTACATCAGGGATCAGAAAGCAGGCATATGGCCTCATTACGAGGTTTGCGGTAACCCGCCGGTGTGACTGGCGGGTTGCTGCCAACCCGTAACACTGAATCTGGCGTCTGACTTCTCGGTGCCACCGGAGCATTACAAGTCCCGGTGGAGTGGGAAGTCAGACGCTGGATTCTGTAACTCCCCATTGCGATAGAGTCCCGTAAATCTCTATGGGAGTCAGGAGACAGAAGCACCGGCACCGCTGTTAACAGTGCCAGTGCTTCCATGACAAGTCTGCCAACTGGGGCTGTTGCGCCCGGCAGGTCAGACCTGCCAGGCATGATGGCCCTGGCAGGCAGACTCATAGTGTGTCGGTTTGGAAACAATGGTGCTGGTAAACTTACCAGCACCCTTGTTTCAGGGCCGCCACACTAGTAATGAGGCCCATAATAGTCCTGTTACCAGAAACCCCCCTAATAGGGACAGTATGCCGGTGCCTTGAGAAGGGACAGTACAATGTAGTGGAACATGCGGGTTATCACAGGCGTTTCCTGTGGGGTGGCATTTATGGTACACAAAACTATACCTCTACAGGTTGATAGTGGTAAGAGATGGAGGGGGTCGATCTGTGGGAATAATAGGAAACCTGTGGGGAGAATCAGTCCTAATCATCAGTGTTTATGCATTTCTGTCACTAAAGGCCAACCCTCTGGTGGAGATACATGAGTTATTAGTGGCACATAGGGCAGAACACACAGTCGTAGGTGGCGACTTCGATGATGTGGTGGACAGGGCTCTGAATAGATGGTCCCGGTGGGTGGTACTTCAGAGTGGGGAGACACACACCAAACTCACATCATTCCTGGAGGTGACAGGGTTGTGAGACGCATAGAGGGACCTAAACCCTACCCAGATACACTTGTCCTTCCACTCCAGGGCCCACAATTCTCAGTTGAGAATAGACTATGGGGGTCATTCCTAGATTGGAGGTAGCCATGGCGCTATTTGAGCCATGGCTGCCTCCAATACCGGGTCCGGCAACAGTCTGGTTGAATGGGGACTTACCTGGTCAGTCCGCCCTGGAGGACCCGGTAAGTCCCCATTCACCAAACCATTCCCCATTCCCATTTGAGCCCCCATAGGGCTCAATGGGAATGGGGAAGGTGCTAATAACGGGCCCGCGAATAGCAGGCCCGTTATTAGCACCCTGCTCCCTTAGCAGGACCCTTAAAGGATGTGTGGTCAGACCACACGTCCTTTACGGGTCCCGCTAAGGGACCTCGGAATTGGGCAGTAAGGGATTACCAGCACCGGTCTCCTTACCGGTGCCCGGTATCCCTTACCGCCCACCTTGGAATGAGGCCCTATATGTTGCTGCCCTACACAGCATTGAACAGGCTGGTAGAGGCACGTTATCTGTCCAACGGTCTGTCAGATGATGCCCCACTCTACATCCAAGTGAAGGGGAAGATATCACCTGGGAATTGAGAAGATTAGGTAAAATGACAGCAGCTGCACACTGTGGGAAGCTTACAAAACAGTGATTATGGGGGCAGCACAATCCGAGCTAGGGGTACATGAACTTGAGAGGCATGCCAAACTACAGGAAAAAGAGGTAGAGGTGGAGGAAGCAGAGAAGTGCCACGCTAGTGCACTGCTGGAAGAAACCAAATGAGCATTGGCTCGAGCAGAAGGAGCATACAAAGAGGTAGCGCAGACGAGGCCCGGCAGGCTTACCTGTCCAAACAAGCAAGGGTATATGAATTAGGGGTCAAGGGCGGCCACCACGCCCACACCTCTTCTCTCCTCCTTCTCCCTGTCACACCTGAGGAGGCTTCTAGACAATTACGGTCTATGAAAGCCTCTTCCAAACAGGTGGCTCTCCAAAATCATCAAGGACAACATTGACTCTCCTGCTTTGGCAGACCTCTACAATCACTTCTTCACCAATGGAGATTTTCCCACTGTCCTCAAGTACTCTCTTGTGCACCCTCTTTTAAAAAAAAAACTCTGCCGACCCTTCTATTCTGGCTAACTATCACCTGATCTCCATCACTCTTTTCCTGGGCAAACTCCTGGAGAAGTTGTCTATCTCTCAGCTTACCCTCCACACTGAATCTGTTGGCTGTCTCTGTGACCAGTCTGGCTTTAGGACATCTAGAGGCATGGAAACTGCTCTTCTGAACACCTGTGAAGACCTGCTCTCAAACCTTGACTCTAAATCCCCCTCTGTCCTCATTCTCCATAACCTCTCCTCTGCTTTTGATACAGTAAACCACAACATCCTGAACACCCATCTCCGTGATACCCTGAGCATCACAGATCAGACCCTGGCGTGGCTTGCGTTCTTTCTCGCTGACCGTCCTTCCCAGGTGGAACTTGGATCCTCTCTCTCCGCTATCACTCTCTCTTCTTGTGGTGTCCCCCAGGGATCTAAACTATCTCACTGTTTTTTCAATGTCTATATGGCCCCACGCAATCTCTGCCTTCACCTCCAACTTTCAGTGCAGTGTGGATGACACAGAACTCTATTCCAGACTACATTCAGCCCCTTCCTCCTCCTTGCTCATTCCTGACTGTCTAACCGCAATTCAGTCCTGGTGTGCTGCAAACAATCTCTTCCTTAATGACAGCAAGACAGAGATAATCCTCATTGGGACCCTTGCTCCAACTTTCCACTCTCACTCTGGCCAGCCTCCCTTGGTCCTGTGACCCCACCCACCAATGAGACAAACACATCTGGGGGTCATCTGCGACTCTACTCACTCCTTCTCTTCTCACATCTCGGACATGTCCAAAATGTTGCACTTCCAGCTGTACCTCCTCAGAAGTATTCTACCTTTTCTCACGTTTCCGCAGAGGCTCACTGTCTCCAGAGCCCTGGTTCTCTCCAGACTGGGCTACTGCAACAGTTTCTTTCTCAATCTTCCTACTTCTACTCTTCGACCTCTTCAACTTATCCAGAACAGAACCTTAAGACTTGTCCTTGGCATTAAGCCCAGGGACCAGATATCTCTGACGCTGAAATCACTCCACTGGCTCCCTGTGGCTTCAAGGATCAAGTTCAAGTCCCTCTGCATAGTTCACAAGGCTTTCCGGGGCAGAGGCCCTTATTATCTACATTGTTCTCTTCCCAAATACTCTCCTTCTGGAGCCCTCCACTCGGCCTCCTCCAATTCTCTGTGGGTGAGCCGTTTCGCCAAACAGAGATTTGAGGGAAGATCCTTTTGTTCTGCAGGTGCATCCCTCTGCAACAGCCTACAACCTCTCTCTTTCTTGAGCCGGACCTCGTTAAGTTCTGAAACTCCTCAAGACCTACCTTTTCTCTTTCTATTTCTCTCTCCCTCTCCCCTGCTAACCTCTTTCTCTTTGCTTCTTTCCCTCCTTCCTTCTCTGCCCCAACCTGCACAGCTAGCTGACTGGTTGCCTGGTGCACCTCCTGAGCCCCATAGGTCCCAGGCTCCCCTACCAGTCCTGCACTTGCCTCCGGGCCTCTGCTCTCTGCTTGGCACTAGTGGATTATATCCATGAGAGGAGCAACCAGTCTGCACTTAACCCAGGCCCCTGCTGGACTGGGTGCACTTATCTACTTCCACTTCCCCTCCCTCGCACTTCCTGTTCTGTGCACTTGCACGACCTTGACCTTGAATGTTCTAGGCCTTGCAAATCTGTCTGTCTGGTCCTCCCTCTGTCTCCCCTCCCTAGCTTGGTCATGCTGGATGACCAACTACCAAGCAGTATGAAATGTCACCATACCAGTACTGTAGTTTATTGATCTGTATCCCCCACTTTTCTCCTTTTTTTCAAGCACTTGCTAGTAGATATTCCCCTGGCCTAGTATTCTAGCTATTGTTGTTAGATCATTCGGAATCTTCAAGGCCTAAGAATGACAACTGTATTCCCTTGTTCCCTTCCTGCCTTGAAGCGCTTTACAAATAAACAATTACAATTACAATATGCTGGTGTGGCTAGAGAGGAGAGAGGAAGGGGCGAGGTGTGTCAGGGCCATATCAGATGGAGAAGGGAGTGAGTACAAGGAGGGGGAGGACATACGTCAAGCCTTTGCAGATTATTACCAAACCCTATATGCAGAGGTTCCTGGACCCTCTATATCTCAGATCTTTGGCCAACATAGAACTGCTGAGTCTGGGGGAACAGGAACGCCTGGGGCTGGAGGTGGATGCAACAAAAGAGGAGCTCATGGGGGCGGTGCAGGGGCTGCAAGCCAGGAAGTCACCAGGGCCCAACGGGCTCTCGGCCAAATTCTGTTGATGTGTTTGGGATAAAGTAGGTGAACCCATGTAATAGATGCTACAGGAGAGCCGGTAAAGAGGTGAACTAACCAAAGACCTGAGAACAGCCAACATAGCGGCAATCCAAAAGAAAGGGAAGCCCCTGAATGAATGCCCCTCATACTGACCAATCTCATTATTAAACACGGAGGCCAAGATCCTAACAAAGGTCTTGGCTAACCAGTTTCTCCCACTAATAAACAGACTAACACACCTGGATCAGTGTGGGTTCCTGGAGGGAAGGGCCACCCGGATGAACCTGCGGAGGATCCACGGTGCTGTGGCACTCTCAGGTTTCTGGATGGGCTACATGTGGTAATGTCACTGGACTCAGAGAAGGCCTTCGACTCAGTGGGGTTGGCCTTCCTCTTGGCAGTGATGGCCAAGATGGGACTGGGGCTCGAATATATGAGCTGGGTATGACTGCTTTACACAGTGACCAATAGCCAGGGTGTGGTTCAATGGCCAAAGGTCCTACCAGTTCCAGCTGCAGAGGGGAACCCAACATGGGTGCCCCGTATCATCCCTGCTGTTCCTTATGACAATAGAGCCATTGGCACACACTCTTTGGGTGGATCAATCAATAAAGGGCTTTTGGTGGCTCGGGGGGGGGACTAAATTCCCCTATGTGCGGATGCCCTGCTGGTGTACTTGTGGGACCCAGCAAGATCATGCCCAAGAACCATCAAGCTATTCCTATGGTACTGCCAACCTAAGATTAATTGGGGAAAATCAGTGGTCATGCTGGTTACGAGAGAGGTGGAGGCTATATTATGGGGCTGTCATCTGCAGGTGGAGGTGGAGGGTTTCAAGTACCCAAGGATTCAGCTTCAAAGGGACATGGGGAAATTCCAAGAGAGCAACCTGGACCCAGTAGTTAACATGCTACGGTAAGATGCAAAGCATTGAGCCTACTTTGTAGGGTCAACTCATTGAAGATGCTGGCACTTCCCAATCTTAAATGTGTTGCAGAACAACCTGTTGAAGCTCCGAAACAGGCAGTTTGAGGTGATTATTGCCATGATCAGGGGAGTGGTATGGGGGAACAAGAGCTCTCGTATAGCATTGCACACAATGGCTAGGTCAGTATGGGAAGGGGGTGGGACTGCAGGATATTAGAAAGTACTATTGGGCAACCCACTTAGTAGAAGCAAATGAATGGCTGTTTTGGGGAGGGGAGACCTCCACTGACAAGACTAGAATTAGACGCCATGAAGGACGCAGACCCATTGCAAACATTATATGGGGATAGCGACATCCTATGACAGGGCAAAGATTAGTGCACATGCGGGAGGAAGCCACAAGAGCGATGGGATGGGGAGGTAAAATTCACGGTTTCAGCCACTGCGGGACAACCCAGGCCTGAAGGAGATCAAGAAACTGGGGGAACAGACACAATGGATTATGGTGGGGATTACAAAAGTAGAGGATGTGCTTGAGCAAAATGCCCTAATGTCCCTCCAGTGACTGAGGGACAAAAATGGCCTTGGTCCGAGATAAGCATATACATATGCATGCCTAGTGCATGCAATTGCAGCACTGTTTGCAGGCGAACGCAATCTCCCAGACCACAGCCCCCAAGAGTTTAATATGTTCACTGAGGTGTTGCAAAAGAAGGGAGTAACACTGTACCAGGAAATCAACCCCCCCCGATGCAGTTGCAAGAGAATTGGGAGCGGGATCTGGGCCCCCAGAGAGTGAGGAATGGGTAGAGGCAATGGTGGCAGCCAGGGAGGTCAACATGTTCTCACGGATGAGGCTAATCCAATATAAGATTTTGCATAGGGTATACTATTCCCGGGATCATATGATGGGGAGAGCAGAGACTGATATGTGCCTCAATTGTGGGGAAAAGCCGGGAACCTTCTAAAATCTGCTGTGGGAACGCAGACTGTTCGCAGGCTTGTGGGACAGATTATTTTCTATCTTGTCCAGGGTGCATGGCAGAGCAGTCCGCAAAGACCTCAACATTTTACTTCTACATACTAACAGAGACTATGAGGGTACTAGATGGGAAAGCAGATTTGTATCAATTGCGGCAATGGCAATTAAGAGAGACCTGGAGGTCAAGTGGGGGTCTACAGATATGCCGCTGATAACAACGTGGAGTTGGGGATGGTACAATTCTGCAGCATGGAGAAGATGACATATCAGAACAGAGGGATGCAGGGAAAATATTTGAAAATATGGGGAAAATGGGAGGACAGAGCAGGATAGAGGGAGGAATAGGAACCTTGGGACCAGGGCCAACATCGATCAGTGGGGGGGTAAGTGAGATGCAGAGGGACTTTGAGGTGGCGGCCAGGAATAACCCACACTGTGCAAATTGACGTTTATCTGTATTATTGTGTTAATATGAAAATGCAAATGAACACAGTTTATGAAAAATAAAAAATAAAAAAAGAACTCTTTCATCACCATATAGCTTGCATGTGTGTATTTGTTCGGTGCAGTTGCAATGTCCTATAGCTCTGAAAAATATGCTGCTCTTTTTGCTTCAAGTATGACTGCCTTTTTGTCGTGAGAAATCACATCCGCCATCTGGTGTGCACTGCACGCTTCACCTCAGTGATGGCCGATTGGAGTTGGAGTGCGTCTATGAATCTGTCCAATACTGGTGCATGCTGCACGGGTATGCTGTCTGCACATAAGAAGCCACGCCTCTCCCAACGTGACAGTACTGCATGTACTCTTGACATCACAAAGACATAGTTGGAGTACACGGTTATGCCTCTTCTTCGTGTGTTTTGCGCGCCAAAATCAATGCTACCAATTCTGCTGCTTGTGCTGAAACATGCGCTGCCATTCTCACAATTGCAACTGTTTTAAAGCTATCATTTTCTTTTGCTTTTACTGCTACAATCCCGTTGTGTTGTTTGCTAGTGCTCTGGTCTACTGATGATGACCGGTCAATCATGAGAATTATCCGCCCATCTTAGGGCATTTTCCTTGTCATGTGGTATTGCATCATATTATTCAGTATATTTAGTGCAACTGTGCATGTTAGCTCCTTCCTTTACTGGCTTTGCTATAAATCTGGCTGGATTTACCACTCTGCACCTGCCAATTTTAATCAATGGGTTTGATATAATTACGTGATAACCGGAGGTGCTCTGGGTGGTCATTGTACTTTTGGGCTTTTAAAGTATAGCAAATAGGGCATGCTCAACATATAATGAAACTGTACATCCAATAATTATGCTGTCAGATTTCTCAATCTCAAAGGATGGCTGCTGCCAATGCTTGAATTATTCCCCAGCCTTGGGCATTTTTATTGACATATGGTATTTCATCATTGTATTCAGTATACCTAGTCCAATCGTTGACATTATCTACTTCCTTTACTGGCTCTTCTATGAATCTGGCTGGATTTACCACTCAGCGCCTGACAATGTTAATCAATGGGTTTGATATAATTACCTCATAACCAGAGGTGCACTGTGTGATCAATGTACTTTTGGGCTTTTTAAGTATAGCAAATAGGGCAGACTCAACCGGGCTTGGACTGGCCCATAGGGGAAAAGACCCATGGCCAAACCAAAAACACAAAATGCTGATGGGGACAGTTTTGTTGGTCAAAGTGGTCCACTTTTTGCCCCAATTTGGGCCAGTTTGCTGAGTTACTTCACTCTGCGGCTATTCGTTTTGACCAGTGTTGCTGACAAAATATTCCTTAAAATGCACAATTTGCATCACACTTTATGAAAAAATTCCCCCTTGGTTACTATTCAAACAGTGTTACAAAAGGAATGACTAGCCATTTGTAGCTGTGGACCACTTTTTAATTGGTGCCCGAGACAATTTTAAACCCTAGTCAAACCCTGTGCTCAACATATAATGTAACTGTACATACAATAGTTATGCTGGCAGATTTCTCAATTGCAGATCCAGCTGCTGCCAATGCTTGCTCACAAGGATAATGAACCCTCATCACTGGATCTACAATCCCACTGTACAATGCTAATGAATTGTGTCCAATGGTAGTTTTCTGTGCGAGGACAGCCGTCCTCACTACTCCATTTGAATGGGGGAATAAAAACAATTCTTCATTGTAATCAGGGATCCCTAAAACAGAAGCTGTGCTCATTGATAGCTTTAATTCATCAAAAGCATCCATTATCTCGACTGTCCACGCTACATCACTGTTATATTTCTGCACCTTTTAGAGTCCTTTTACAAGTGGCCTTTCATAAGTGATGCAGTCGAAAACCCACACCCTGCAATACATGTAAAGGCCTATAAATTGATGTAGCCCTTTCACTTTCTCTGGCTTGGGGATCTTCATAATTGCTTTTGCGCTCTTTCAGGTGTCACCTTCCTTTCTTCTTTTGATATTGGCTAGCCTATGCATAGTATTTCTTCCTGGCAATATTGAATTTTCTCTTTGTCAACTTTGCACCCTTTGTCTGCCAATACTGTAATCAGCTTTAGTGCGTTTCTCCTGCACTCTTCCTCTGTGTTACTGCACAATGAAATGTCATCTACATATTGTATAGCTGTGCTTTCAAATTGTGCATTTCCCAAGTCCATCTACAGCACTCGGTTGAAAACTGAGGAGTATGTTTTAGTTTAATCCTGCTGTAAATTAATTAAGTCAAATACTGGGACTCTTCATGCAAGGGGATAGAAAAGAAGGCATTCTTTAAATCAATCACTTTAAAATATTTAGCTTTGGATGGGATGTTACATAATATTGTGGCTGGGTTTGGAACCAATGGAAATTCTGCCTCAACAATACTGTTCATGAGTCGTAAATCCTGAATAAATCTTCATGACGCTCCTGGCACTTTTCTCACTGGGTACTGCAATGAATCTGACAACATCATCACACCTTTACCTGGGATAGCCTCTCCCCATGAGGCAGGGGAAACGCTTAAGATCCTGAATCTGGGGGTGGTAGCATGAGGAAGGATCACATGGGAGGAGGTGGCTGTCAGGGGGAATTGGTGACTCCTTTGGGAGGTATGTGGTATTCATCTTCTTGTGAGTATGTAATTCACAAATATCTTGTGGCATGCTGTCATTGAACAAGTCCATCTAATGAGATAACCCACAGAAACCTCTGTGAAAAAGTATTTAGACAGAATAAGATTTAAACCTTTGGAGTACCTGAATCAGATGTGACATTCTATAATGGCCATGATTCTGTCTTGGCTGGAAATCCTAGCTTTAATGTAAAGTCTCACATCACTCATTTAACATCTCCTAACTCAGAAAGCATCCAGTTCAACAATCGAATAGAATTGAATGGACATAAAAGACTTAAATCCATTATGGACTTCAAGATCTATAATGCCTAGGGTACTGGGATGAGGAAGAAGGACTAAGTGTCAATGAGGATCAAAGGTGCCACTGAAGGGAATGTGCAGTCTAGTTGGTTGAAGGCAAGGCATATTTAAACTTGAAAATGTACCATAGCTTAGTAGGAGAGGGAAGGAGCAGCTGCTGCAGAAGCAGTGCAGAAAGATACCAAAGTAATTGGAGATGCAGTAGAAGTACAAACACCAGCAGAAACCGATGCAGGAACAGAAGGTGTGCGGTTTTGAAGAGTACACGCAGCAGGAAGCAGAGGCATGGTCAGCAGCATGGAGAGAAGTCCAGCTGTGTGGGAGACGTGATCCAAACATGACGCAAGTTCTCTGGAGGTGCTGGAGGACTTGGAAACCAAATGAAGCCGGCAGGGCTCAAGAGAAAGGTGGTGGCAGCTACGGAAGAGCTGTTAAACGGATTACCAATCTGCTGGGGGTCAGCTGCAGCAGCAGCGAGCAACATGAAGATGTCAACAAAGCCCGCCATTGGCCTACAAGAGAAGGTGACCCGAGGGCGATCTGTGAGGAATGTTTGCCAAAATCAGACTGCAATACCGAGCAAGTAGAATAAGAAGGCGAAACAGGCGCAATTCTCCATTTATGAAACGCCAATTTGTGGAAAGCTTTAACCCACATTGCCAACATCCAAGAGGCAATCCAGTGGAAGTAAGAGGGCAAAAAGGGTGCAATTCTCCTCTCCATTTGTGAGATGTCTACTTGTGGAAACCTGTAGCCCACATTGCCAGGAACCAAGAGGTCATTAAGAAGAAGTAAGAAGGCAAAAAGGGCACAATTCACCATTTATGAGATGTCATCTTGCAGAAACCTGTAATCCACATTGCCAACAGTGCACAGAACCTTTAAAAAAGAGATAAAGGGCAACAAGGATGCAATTCTCTTTTCTGGAGACACCAGTTTGGGGAAATCTGTAATGCATATTGCCACAAACAGATGAGACCAACTGTAGTAGTAGAAGTTTTTTCTTCCTGGCAGGGTTGTAAACCAGGAATGGGACCATTTGTAGTTAGTCCTGACAGGCGAGTATACCAGGAAAGAAACAATTGCATTGTAGAAATGTGGTTGTGGTAAAAAGTGTTGTGGACAGACATTGGTAATTGTATCATTCTGTTCTGACAAACTATTGCTGTGCTATCCTGACAGGAGCATTCAAGAGAATGATTTTGATTTGCTAATTTTTGCTTTAGGTCCTGAGAAAGACATTGGGCATCATTACACGGTAGGCGGTAAGGGTTTACCGGTACCAGTATTTTAACGGTACTGGTAAATCCTTACCGCCTTACTTCGAGGTCCCTTTGTGGGTTGGGGAATTTAACACCTGCTTTTTGCAGGTGTTAAAATCCAACCCGCAAAGGGACCAGTGGAGCTAATTACGGTACCACAATTTGCAGTACCGTAATTAGCGCCTTCCCCATTCCCATAGAGCCCTATAGGGCAAAAATGGGAATGGGGAAGGGCAATGGTTGAAGGGGGAATTACCGCCCTGCCAACCTTGGAATGGGGCGGTAATTCCCCTTTCCACCAAGGCGGTGCCGGTATTTTACCGGCATGAACCATGGCGCTAATAGCACCATGGTTCACCGCCTTCCGTGTAATGAGGCCCATTGTGTGGAGGGAACAATTGCAATGGTTTATGAACTAGTGTTTTGTGAAAGAGACATTTGCCTGTCAGGGGTTTTGACCAGTTATTATGCTGCAACATTTGGTGCTGTGGGCTTAGGAAATCCAAGATGGCGGAAAAGCCCACATTTGCGCCAGGATCCAGGAAAACCACACAGTTTTTGCGCACACCAAAATGGTCGCTTGACCTACCACCCACCAGTGCGAGCGTGATGGGCCAGGAGTGCCATGAGTGGAATGCGTGCCAAAGGAAAAACAGCAGTGCCTGTTAGCTCAAAAAGCGCTTTGAAATCACCTTTGTTTCTTTGAAATGCAAGCTAAAAATGCCTATTTTAAACATAGCAAGATATTCAAAAATCTCACTGAACACCAGCAGACATTTGGGAGAATGTAGTCTTGTGTGCATACAAAATCTGGGAAAAGAAAGAGCCTAAAATAATGTTCATAATGAAACTGGCTGAGCTGTGAATGTCAGCAGCTTAAGTTAAATTGGACTGAAAGCCACTAAAATCTAAATGTTTAAAATAAATGAGTGACCTACTGTTGAGTGTCACATAGTTTGCAACTGTTAAATGTCGTAGTTTTGAACTTAGAATCAGCGTTCTAGCTGCATGTGTAAAAATTGTAAGTTTGATTTGGATGAAGAAAAACTGGGAACAAAAGTGACATTTAGCTGAAGCCTGGCTTAAAGAGATTGAATTCTGCCTGACAACTACCCCCGACGGGAGTTGAAACTTGCTCAACAAATGTTCCCAGACCTGGCCTGCAATATCCTGCCCCCACCAAAAGGAGATGACACCTCCCTGATTGAACCAGGGGAGGAGCACCTAGGACTGGAGGGAAACAGAACAATGAGCCTTCCTTGGCTCAGGCGAATGTTAAATTGGGGGGGTCGTAAATGGCTTCCTCTTGAGAGAAACGGGGAGGGGCAGTGCCTCTGTGAGCAACTTGAGTAGGAGGAAGTGGACAAACCAGAAATTCCACCATGTGCTTTGGGAAACCACACCCCTCTGGGCCAGAGCATAATTTTAAAAAGATGGACAATTCATAGTACGGCCTTGTCAAAATTATATAATTAATATCATTATTCTTGTGATTTTTCTGTGCACATTTTAAGAGGTGTTAGGAATCTGTGGTATGTTCTTGGGGGTAGTAGTGGAAAATAAGTATTACTCCAAATGTCTGTATGTTAAAAATCTGACACTTTATCATCTGATGCCCATATTCCTTGTGCATGTTTGTGTAAATTCTGGAAAAGTTTAGAGGTTGTGTTCTTGATGAAAAGGGCAGAATTTTGTCATAAGTGGACACAACATCTTACAAAGACAGGGATCGGATGGTTTGGTGCTACAGAAAATATGTTAACTGGACATATAATATTAGAAAAATTGTACGTAGATAAATATGTATTTGGATCAAGAATAGATTTGTGTGCAAATTGACCAGTGGTGGATCCTCTGACCCATAAACTACCTCATCACGATGACACTCCATTTCCTTCCTCCAATCAAAGGAGAGAGGAAAACTTGGCCAATGATAAGTTGCGAGGTGCAGGCTTAGCTATGCCAACACACACCCATTTTCTAAAGACATAAAAAGAGCCACTGGAAGCCAGACAGGGACATTCATTTTCCATTTCTGCAGAGCATTGTGACGGATGACTTCACATCCAGACTCCAGAACTCCAGAGATCCAGACTGACTCCAGATAGACTACAGAACTTTGATCCAAGAAGGCCTACTGCAAGCAAAATTATTCTCAGCAGGCCTCAAAATCAATTGCAAATTATTCAAACAGCCAGGCGGAGCTGTTTTATTCTGGCCTAGAAACCTGTGCCAGACCCAGAAAGCAGAGCTATATCCAGAATCCATTTGATCCAGACCAGCAGAACCAGAGATCCGTGCACTGCCGAGTGCCAGACCAGACCGCTGTATCCAGAACCGCAGACCAGACCCAGACCGCTGTGAGCAGAATCGGTGCCTGATTGACCCGCCGAGCTGAGAGAACCGCAGCTAAACTTGTTGACCAGATCCGTGACAAGGCCATTTTGTTTAAATTTATAGTGTGAGTATCTCACCAGAACTGTGCAGAACCAATCTCTTAGTTTAAAATAATCTAATTCAAACTATTTCAACCTATTAAGAACTGCATCATAGGAATTGTGTGTTCCCTCTCCGATTTTAAACCTGTAAAAGTGTCATTTGCTATTTTGAATCATTATTTCATTTCTGAAAAACCACCTTCATAAAATTGTCTGTATTTCTTGAACTGTTAGAGATAGAAGCGATATTTAACTTTTGTTTTAAAGCTGAGATGCTAAGCTTTTCAACAAGCTCTAAACCGACTTGCTATTCCTTATAGTTCCTCCGTAACTGCACTCGACGCACGCGACTAAATTGCCACGATTTGACATTTTGCTTCATTTCAGCCACGTGTAAAAATATTTGTCTTTTGCTTCCATTCCTGAAATCCATTTTCAACCTGATAACCATCCCTGAATCATTGATAGGGCTGACCTGAACTCATTTAAAGTATCTCTCACTCACCCTGAACCTCTAGAGGGAATTAAAATCAATTTTAGCATATTTCACTCCCTTGCAAATCACCTGAAAGTCTTTCGCCTGGGTTTCAAAATCATCCCAGGCGCTATAAGCTTGCTAGGGGGGAACTGAATTCGTATTGTACTGTGATTGTATTCCTGAAGACTTCCATCCCCTTACATTGCATAGGGGGGGGAGTGAATTGTCAGAGAAAAAGTGATCATATTATCTTTCGCTGAGATCATATCAAGTTTATTTCTGTACTGCCTTTTATTCATCTTTGCATCTCCTTGAAACCATAAAGCATTCCCAGCTACCTTGTTCTTTCTGTACCAACTCCTAAGTAAGAAAATAAGTGTGCTAGTATAACATTATCCATTGTTGATCGACATTATACTCATAAGTGTGATATCAAATATTAAGTTATTATAAAGTGTGATATATATCTATTGTCAATTTTTCAAATAAACCTTTTTAATTTGCAAAACAAACCTACTTCTTGGCTCAGTGGGGTCAGGGGGATTCTCAGAGAGGGGCGTTATACAAGGGTTCATCATCCAGATTATAACTTGTCATAAAAATATATAAATAAGGACTTCTCTTGAGCAATCCCAGACAAGGCACTGACTTAGTGGGAATGTTGAATTGAAGTCATTTAACAGAGTGGGGGCTCGTAGCCGGGGATTCTGGATTAGAACTACCGCTTGTGCAGCTTAATACAGTGTACTAACTGATAGGATACATAAATCCTGTTGGATCACCACGCTGTGCTACGCTGTGAAAACACCCCTCAAAAAGGAACGCTCTCAAGAAACGGTCTGTGTTGCAAAATAAAATACAAACTTCTGTAAATCAGGAAGGAAATCAACTTCCAGAATGACGACACTTGTAGACATCAAAATAGCCAGAGAACACCTATTACATAAGCTATTTGTGAGAGGTGAGTGGGCTCATCAGGACCATGCGGTCTGGTTGCAGGCAATCGCACCCCAGATCACTGAAACAGGGTCAGATATATGGATAGATCAGGGTCCCTTACATGTGGCCCTGAGTGAACTATATATGGCTCCTAAAGCTAAAGATGAGCACGACAAGATTGTCAGGATAGCGGCATATTTATATCTATATTCAGTGAAAAAACTTTGTTAAAGGGACATTATGGTTCCAAGTAAAGCCGAAAAACCCTTGAAATTCGCCAGTTATGGTAAGCTAAGCAACCATAACTCGCGCCACCACCGTGCACTGCTAAGACTAACACCCAGGACATCAAAGGTGACATCACAAATGTCATTGATGACATCACTGATGACATCACATGTGTATTTACTTTTCATGAAATATGTGTACAAGGAATTCTTATTATAATGTTGCGAAACAAGTGTCAAGGATCATTGCAATAAATATCATACCCTAATTAGTGCATTGAACGATGCATTGATATAAATAGCATTCTATTATGGGGTCCTATCTAGTATACTAAGCAACTCATACAGAAACATAACATTGTGTGCAGTGTACAAGATGAAGGTATAATATTCGTAATGTTAATATGTTCAATAATGATATGATAATTGTTTTCTTAATAGATTTTTGTGTACTGTGAAATATGTAATAAGTAGCTAATAAAACACAAGTATTACTTAATTGCATTACTATAGACAAAACACAAAGACACAAGAACACATACCAATATGGGTATATACAGGGAAAGTGAAGTAAGCAAAAAAGCACAAGTAGTAGCAGAAGCAATTCATAATTTACTGATTATTTTCATGCAAATAAATGATTGCTCTGTTTCAAAGCTGCTATTTACCCTAGGTATATGTATCACTTGATGTGATTGGACCCTAAGGAAAGTAGTGTGAGTACAATGTATACAAATATGACCATATACGTGGAAAGTACAGCCATAAAAAAACAACAGAACTATCAGAAAGTGCTCATAAGTCTATTGATTATCTTTATGCACAAAAAGGATTGCTGTCTTTCAAGCTTGTGTCTTCCCGTATGTATATGTTTCATATGATGTGACTGGACTCTTAGGGAATTACTGTAAGAACCTACTTGAAGGATACGTCTACAAATAAAATAAATTTTTTCGTCTCTGACTGTTACTGAAGAAAACCATGTGGCCTAGATATATCAACAAAAGAAAAAAGAGTGAACCAGACATGTGATGTCATCAGTGATGTCATCAATGACATTTGTGATGTCATCTTTGATG
Organism: Ambystoma mexicanum; assembly: GCF_040938575.1. Lineage (NCBI taxonomy): Eukaryota > Metazoa > Chordata > Amphibia > Caudata > Ambystomatidae > Ambystoma > Ambystoma mexicanum. Next base: position 956,783,275 of record NC_090924.1, on the reverse strand, counting down.
TCCTGGGTGTTAGTCTTAGCAGTGCACGGTGGTGGCGTGAGTTATGGTTGCTTAGCTTACCATAACTGGCAAATTTCAAGGGTTTTTCGGTTTTACTTGGAACCATAACGTCCCTTTGACAAAGTTTTTGTACTGAATGTTATAGGTTTTTATCAGCGCAACTTAACCATAACGTCCCTTTAACAAAGTTTTTTCACTGAATTTCATAGGTTTTTAACAGCGCAACTTAACCATAATGTCCCTTTAAAAAAGTTTTTTCACTGAATTTCTTAAGTTTTTAGTAGTGCAACGTAACCATAACATCCATTTAAGAAAGTTTTTTCACTGAATTTCATAGGTTTTTAGTAGTGCAACTTAACAATAATGACTTTGACTTTATATACATATCATATGGAACTGACTGAATCTCTTCTACTGTACTTGATGTCCGCGAACTCATTTAATGTTCGCTGACATGTTCAAAGAACAGTACCACTACCTAAAAACTCTGGGGGCGTATATTTGATTGTTATATCATAACATAGGAACATTTAACAAATTCAAAAAGAAGCAAACAAACACATTATATGTACTAATACATAAGAAATGGAACCCATATATACAACACACTAACCATTCATTTAAATGCACTATGTTCTAAAATGGAATATACCACAAGAAAATAAATTGGCTTCCAACATAATTACCTCACAAACACGACAGAACTGAGAACAAGAGCAGACCCACTGAGTACATAGGACATATCTTACCTGAAATAGTAAGTGTACTTAATTTTATTCATATATTTATAAACTTTCTGTATTAGATAAAAAAATATATTATCTTTTTCTTTTTTTCTCACAGAAATGTCTAGTACTCTGGAATGGCTAGAGGAGCATTTCCCACATGAAGAAATGTCACAAGATAGTGAAACTAATGGTAAACACTTTATAATATACACCATTTAATTATTATTATTTTGTATACATTTAACATATATATTTTTTTTTTCTACAGAGCATAGCAAAATAGAAAATACTTCAGAAAAACATGTTATGGATAACACTTTTCACAGTATAGAAGAAAAAATGGATTTATTGTTGACTAATATATTCATTTGAAAACTTTTGTGGAAGATCATTTTAAACCAAAAACCTCGTACCATTGCCCCACATGTACTTGTCCCTCCTCACCATATCCCTGTCAATTATCCCCAAACCCTCTCCATAACCCAAAACGTATTGATGAGACTTCCATCCTTTCTTCACCTAATAACAATCATGTTGAAACCCCTAATTCTCCTGTTTTTGTTTCTGTTTCTGCCTCACCTTCTCTGTCATAAATTATTAATATACGTTAAATAAAGTTTAATTTTTATATTGTGTTGTAAATAGTCTCGTTTTTTTTTTTAAAAAAACAATGTAGGTGTCCGCGGACAGTGCAGGTGTTCTGAAATGTTCGTAAATAAACGAAAATTGAGTTGTCCTGAAGAACACTATACCTGTTCGTACTGTTCGCTAGCAAGATGAAATTATTCTAAGAACACACGCGGTGTCCTGAAATGTTCGTAAAAAAAAAAAAATTAAAGTGTCCTAAAGAACACTATATCTGTCCCTAGTGTTCGCTATCAAGTTTAAACTCTTCTAAGAACACAATTGGTGTCCTGAAATGTTCGTACGTAAACGAAAATGGAGGTGTCCTGAAGAACACTATACCTGTTCGTAGTGTTCGCTAGCAAGTTCAAACTGTTCTAAGAACACATGCAGTGTCCTGAATTGTTCGTAATTAAATGAAAATGGAGGTGTCTTAAAGAACACTATACCTGTCCGTACTGTTCGCTAGCAAGTTGAAAATGTTCTAAGAACACAATTGGTGTCCTGAAATATTCATACATAAACGAAATTGAAAGTGTCCGGAAGAAGACTACATCTGTCCTTACTGTTCGCTAGCAAGTTTAAACTGTTCTAAGAACACACGCAGTGTCCTGAAATGTTCGTTTCACGTGTGACGCAATTTTAATTAGTTCAGGATCCGGACAGTGTCCGTAGAACATCAACGCGCATGCGCTAGCCAATCTCTGTGCATTTGGTGTCCTGCGGACATGCGCTTCCTTCGCGGACTGGTTCGCGAACGGATCATATGACCGCGCCCACGCTGATCGCGTGTTCTGAATGCGGACACTGTTTGGGTCCCTGAACAAACTAAAAGTACATTTTCAATGAATCCATAATATTTTTCAATATTATCTCACCATGGCACAAGTCCCACATAGTAATCCTGAGTTTCTACATACCTTTTGAAACTTTTCAAGCTTTTTTTTGTGTTCGATCTGTCCGCGGATGGCGCGCATGTCCACGGACCGCGCACAAGCACCCCTATAAAAGACCAGGCCCTACAGCTTATTCTCATTGTGTTTCTGGCTATTCTTCAAAACACAGCGATTTTTGCTGCCACCTGCAGATTACACCATCATCGAGATGGCATCCCTGGCTGCTGAACTGCCACCTGGTGCTGCACCTGCTTCAGCACCACCTCCACCCCTCCACCACCACCACTTCCCCAAGGGCCTGAAGAGGGGAACAGGAGTGAGGATGCAGAGGAGGAAGAAGAGGATGATGAGAATGAGGTAGAGGAAAACCCTACTACCCGCACTAGGCGTGAGTCTTGGGTGTGGCGGTTATTTACCATTCATGGGAATGTTCCTAAGGCTCGTGCAAACCGTGTTACCTGCAATGAGTGCAAAATGATACTCAGTCGCGGGAAGCACGGTAAGTACTACCCAAACAGAAGTAATACTTTGGAAAACATGTGTCTATACCACATAGCCCAAAACTACACATACAAAAATAATATGAAACCTGATGAAAAAAAAGGTAAATATAGAGTGACAAACTGTGAAGGCAGCTTAGTTGAACTCACTAAACCAAATTTAATTAATCATATCAAATTGTCATTAAAGACTCCTCAACATAAACAAGTATATTACATGTTCCTGCTACAACTCTTCAAACCATGGAGAAAAGAAGAACAATTACTAGATAACTATGACTCATATGAGGATGCTTTCAAAGCAAATGAAAGCACTATAACTGATGTAAACTTTACACAGTACAAAACAATGTTGCACAATGAACAGCAAGACGAAGAAGAACTCCAAGCCCAACTAGATAAGGACACTCCTGACAGTAGTCAACCTTCTGTAACAAGAAGCCAAGAACCACTGGGAGAACCACTAATAATAAATGAGGCAGAATTAGCTATGATAGAAGTAGAAAACACCATGTGTCAGTATGAAGATAACGAAGACTTAACTATACTACAATCAAAACTAAACAATGAGCAAAGTAGCATTTTTCAAGAAGTAACAAAACAAATTGCACATGGTGTAAAACATGAAAATAAAGAATGTTCCTGCCATAATTATAAACCTATACTACTGTACGTCAGTGGTGAAGCTGGTTCTGGCAAAACATTCCTAATCAAAATCATTAGTAAGTCCCTTCAACAACTGACAAACAACAAACTGTCAGCTGTTGTCACTGCCCCCACAGGTTTAGCTGCCTACAACATAGGTGGTGTTACATTACACCGATTACTACTGTTACCAGTAGAACACCAGAACAAAGTAGACTATTACAAACGTTCTGCAGACGCTGCAATGGAATTACGCAGAGTATTGAAACAAATGAAAATGCTACTAATAGATGAAGTGAGCATGGTCTCCAACCTGATGTTAGCTTTGATTCACCTCAGATTACAAGAAGTACTCAAACAGACTATGAAGAGCTCTTTGCAGGAAAACACATTATTGTTTTTGGAGATCTGCTTCAATTAACACCAGTAAAAGGTGAGCCTATTTTTAAAACATTAGGACACAAACTCTGCCGTAAAACTGTTGGCAGCATTGGAAATGTCAACCTTTGGCAACATTTCCAATACAGAGAATTAACAGAAAACATGTGGCAATCTGCAGATCTCACTTATGCCAACATTTTAAAAAGTATCAGAGTTGGTATACTTTCTAAAGAAGCAGAAGCAATATTAAAAACCCGGCACATTAATGCACTTTATGGCGATAATGCATGTGCTGCAGATGTTATGGAACAATTAGCCCACAAAAATGTCAATTGTATGGCCTTAATGCCAACTCTTGCAAGCTGTTTCAAATTCAATGAAATGCAACCAATCATGGAAATTAGCACCACAGACAAACTAGATGTACATGGTATGACACTACCCATGTGTGACCAAGCCAAAACAAGACTAAATAGTTTAGAAAAATCAATCTCAAACACAGCAGGCTTAGAAAAGATATTAAAATTATCCTTAAATTGCAGAGTAATGCTTAAACGTAACCTTGACGTGGACCAAGGACTAGTTAATGGAGCACTGGGTACAGTTGTTGGCTTTCAAACATACCCACACGACAACAAAATTCAGTTTGTCAATATACTCTTTGACAAACTTTCAGAAGTAAAAAGGATAGGACGCTCAACAGCTAGACTCCTTCTCTTCAAAGATATGTATGTACGCAGAGAACAATTTTCTGTAACTCTTGCATACGCAGTCACGATTCATAAATCACAAGGTCTTACCCTAGACAAAGAAATGATAGATATTGGTAACACAGTGTTCAAAGAAGGCATGAGCTATGTAGCACTATCACGCTTACGTACACTTGACGGTCTATTTCTAATCAACTTTGATGCAAGTAAAATAAACGCTGATATTCCTTGCATTTTAGAATACAATAGACTTCGCTCACTATACACCCCCCACCTAAACACATATTCTGTTCCACAAAAAGTAAAAAGTTATAAAAGAAAAATAAATCAAACAGAAATGCAACAGGATGTCACTGCAAATCCTCCAAAGAGAGTAAAAGAAACTAATACTTCATCAAGTACCACAGCAAAAAAGAATCAATTAGGGAAACTAAACCAAGTACTTCTTTAAAGAAGGAAGACAAACTCAAAAAAAGCAGTTAGATACAGAACTAACTGGACCATTTAAATTCTCAAATATAGTTGGTGTAAGTTGCTACGCAAATGTAGCAATGAATATTCTATTTCAATTACCACCAATTGTTGACAACATTTACTTACACAGTACAGACCCATTGTGTTTGCAAATGTTAGTACTTCACAGAAATGTGCAAACAATCCTGACAACATGTATAGTGTTTTTGGAATAAGACAACAATTGGACTACTGTGCTGGAATGGTGAAATTCACTATAAATTCACAGGAAGATCCACAATAATTTCTAATGTACTTACTACAAGTACTGGAAAACAAAAACATACCTATAAATGAAATCTTTAAGATTTCATACATGTGGAAACATACAGGCACTCTCTGCAACAATGTGACACAAGAAGAAATCCCCGCTTCATATATATATCAATACCAAATTGTGAATCCATTCCATTTCAGCGACTTGTACAAAATGCAAACCATGGTAGATTATGCTCTACCTGCAATTCAGATAATCGCTCCTCGTTAGTGATACAAACACATAGTAAATACATAATACTAATGCTTCTAAGTTACAATGCAGATGGTACCAAAAACAACTGCAAGCTGACTGGATTCACACATGGTCAAATATCACTTGGTAAGAAAACCTTCACAACAATAGGTATAATCTACCACGCAGGAGCCACACCAATTCAGGGCACTACACTGCCTATATAAAAAAGAAATGTGGATGGTTTGAATGTAATGATAGTACCATTACTCTAAAGCAGAGATTACCAGGAAATCTTACAAACGCTTATTTGATGTTCTTAAAACCAAAATTTGATAACTAAATTGTATTTAAACCCTAAGTAAACTTGGGTTAAAAAAATATAAACTGTTAGAATACTCCAAAAGCTATCTAACTGCTCAAAGATTCTACAACAACTAATCAGATAAATGAATACTACTAAATTAGACCAAAAAATACACAGTTTGAATACGCCAATTGGTATCTAACTGTCCCAAAATTTAACAATATCCAAATAGATAAATCAATACCACTAAAATATATCAAAAAAATAGACAGTTAGAATACACCAATTGGTATCTAACTGCTCCACAATTTTATAATATCAAAACAAATAAATAATATGTTACTGCTCCAAAAAAATACAAGAAGCCAAAGTATAAAGCATTAGCCAGAAACAACAAGTGAACACTGAAAACAAACAAACAAATAAACTGTAGCATAACAGAAAAAGGTTTTTTTTTTATCAAACATGGATTTTGTTTTCTCCCACAGACCCAATGATTTTAGCAACAAATACAGAAACTAAGCAAATTGCACAGTACTCTGATTTGTAATCTACTAAATATGAGGGTCCAAAAAAAAAGTATATTGATTATACAATGTAATAAGTCATTACAAAATACTAATACTAACATGCTATTTTCTTTTATCACAGAAATTAACAAGAAAAACAAGGATTCCCGTTACTAGACCAAACAGTAAGTATACAATAATAAGGAGAACCATAGCAGCATATCACATCCATAGTATCTAATACCTTTGTTCCTTATACATTTGTTTTTCACCCAAAGTTATAAGCAAATATGAATGTGATATGCTGCGGTGGTTGTTGCCAGGGCATAGAGTCTTGGGTCCATTTGGCCATGCACCCAAGACTCTATGCCCTGGCAACAACCACCGCAGCATATCACATCCATAGAGTCAAACATTTCAACTATGGTCTATGGAAACTTTTAATGTCCGCGGACATTATGAGTGTTCTTAGAACACTTTCGACTTGCCAGCAAACAATACGGACAGCGTTTTCAGGACACCCCCTACGAACATTTCAGAACAACGCGATAGTTCTTAGAACACTTTCAACTTGACAACGAACAATACGGACAGTGTCCTCAGGACACCCCCATTTTGTTTATTTGCGAACATTTCAGGACACTGCAAGTGTTCTTAGAACACATTCAACTTGCCAGCGAACAATACGGACTACACCTTCAGGACACCCCCTATGAACATTCCAGGACACCGCGAGTGTTCTTAGAAACGTCTTCAGAACACCCCCATTTTGTTTATTTGCAAACATTTCAGGACACCGTGAGTGTTCTTAGAACACATTCAACTTGACAACGAACAATACGGACAGTGTCCTCAGAACACCCCCATTTCATTTATTTGCAAACATTTCAGGACACCATGAGTGTTCTAAGAACACATTCAACTTGACAGAGAACAATACGGACAGCATCCTCAGGGCACCCCCATTTTGTTTATTTGCGAACATTTCAGGACACTGCGAGTGTTTTTAGAACACATTCAACTTGCCAGCGAACAATACGGACTACGCCTTCAGGACACCCCCTACGAACATTCCAGGACACCGGGAGTGTTCTTAGAAACGTCTTCAGAACACCCCCATTTTGTTTATTTGCGAACATTTCAGGACACCGCAAGCTTAGAACACATTCAACTTGACAGAGAACAATACGGACAGCGTCCTCAGGACACCCCCTACGAACATTCCCCGGACACCGCGAGTGTTCTTAGAAGCGTCTTCAGAACACCACCATCTTGTTTATTTGCAAACATTTCAGGACACCACGAGTGTTCTTAGAACACATTCAACTTGACAACGAACAATACGGACAGTGTCCTCAGAACACCCCCATTTCGTTTATTTACGAACATTTCAGGACACCATGAGTGTTCTAAGAACACATTCAACTTGACAGAGAACAATACGGACAGCGTCCTCAGGACACCCCCATTTTGTTTATTTGCGAACATTTCAGGACACCGCAAGTGTTCTTAGAACACATTCAATTTGACAGAGAACAATACGGACAGCGTCCTCAGGACACCCCCATTTTATTTATTTGCGAACATTTCAGGACACTGTGAGTGTTCTTAGAACACATTCAACTTGTCACCCACAACCCCATTCATATTTGCGAACATTTCAGGACACAGCGAGTGTTCGACAACGTCTTCAGAAAACCCCCATTTTGTGTATTTGCGAACAATTCAGGACAGCGCAAGTGTTCTTGGAACATATTCAACTTGACAACGAACAATACGGACATCGTCCTCAGGACACCCCCATTTTGTTTATTTGCGAACATTTCAGGACACTGCAAGTGTTCTTAGAACAGTTTCAGTTTGCTTGCGTACAAAACGGACACATATTGAGTCCTCAGAACACCCCCCATTCAGTTTATTTAGAACATTTCAGAACACCCGTGATGTCCGCAGACAAATTGAACACAAAAAGAACGTCTAACACATAAAAAACACAACTTTCATCCTATCTCATATACTCCCACCCTCCCCAAACACTCCTACACACCAACACACTCTACTAAATACAAATTTTGAACAAAGTTTCACCGCTGTCCGCGGACGACCGCGAATCCAAGATGGCGGCCGCTACCGAAAATCTGACACACTTCACGCTCCACGCCGTCCAATCAGCGAACACGTTGCATGTCCGCGAACATCACGCAAGCCGATTGGCCAATCAGGACACTGTCCGCGGAGCGAACAGGGAAGTCCGTCTGCGGACCGAACACAGATATCACTAATTTTTTTTACCTACTTTTTGGTCATTTTAAAAAAAAAATACTGGACGGATGTTCACCAAATTTGCAAAAGCACGCTTTCGGGGCCAAGCCGCTGCTCCTGGTCCGAATTTGGTGAAAATCCGTCAAGCGGTTTGGGCTGTAGACGCGAGCAAAAAAAAAATCCCATTCAGTCTAAGTTTTGCGACCCCCCCTATAACTTTGCAAAGTTTGGTGAGGATTCGTCCAGGGAGAGCGAAGTTATAAGCCGCCCAAAAAGTGCTCTTCCTATGGAAACAACAACTTAACCATAACTACATGGCCACTACCGTGGCCATGTAATAGGGGAGCCATGCAGGACAAATGTGCTGAAGGCCAAGATCTGGTGAGTAGGCAACTGCTGGCATTACAGAAGGCCCAATCTCATCTGGACTCTTCTGAGAAGAGGCTGCACAGAAGCCAGGAGTCCGAAAATGAGAGTAGACAGTACATCATTAAAATAAAGGAGGATATGGATATCCTGCAACAGGAAAAGGCTGACCAGGATACCAGAATTCTGGCCTTGCAGAAAGAGCACCAAGACAGTTTGGACTCCTTACTGCAGAGCCAGAAAAAGCTGGAGCAACAGATCAATTTCAACAGGGCATGCACAGAGCAGGTAGCCACCCTGCAAATCCAACTAGACAGAGAGAAAGAGGAAATCAATAAAATGATTTTGAAAGACCTGGATACCCAGGCAGAGTTTGATGAAGAGCGCCAGAAAGCTGCTGCCTTCAACAGCAGAGGGACTCAGGAAAGGGATACCTTAGGCCAGGAAGTCTGCCACTTAAAAAGGATAATGGAAGAAAATCACCTGGCCCTCCAGGGACTGGGTGACCTCCAAAAAGAGCACCACGACTTGTTAGAGCACACCAGGAGGGTGGAAGATGCTCTGGCAAGAAAGGAGCAGGCCAGTAGGGATGGTACCCAGGAGGTAACCACCCTGCAGCAAAGACTGGCCCAGTATTCCAGGACCAATCAGGAGGTCCAGAGAGAAAATAAGGCTCTCTGTAAGCACAATGATAGGCTCCAGCAACAGGTAGCCATGCAGGAGAGACTGATAGAGTCTAGTAAGGCCTTAACTGAGGAACTGAAAGTGCAGGCTCTTGCATTGCAACAGGGAGCAGGTGCTGACAGAGATGAAGTTCGCTGGGAAAGGGAAACACCTGAGCATAACCTCAGGAGCCCTAGTACCAGAGGCCTTCATCTCTCCCAGTCCTTGGACTCTGCCACCCCCATGTGCCCTGGAGCACATGAGCACAGGGCCACAGGGATGGCAGATTACTATCCAGCCAAAAGAATGGAGTTCATAGGCCAGTACCTCCCAGGAATGGATGGGCGGGCATCCGGGTATGGGCACCCAAGCACAGTGCAATTTAGTGGGGAACCCCAGGAAAGTAGACCCACTAAGGGCATCCTAAAAACCTCTGCCCAGTTAGGTCAGTGGGGGGGTACCCATCAAATCCTGGCAGCAAGGAGGGATCTGAAGACTCCTCTGAGCGGCCCAAGACACAGGAGACCAGGTCCCCACATTCTGCCAGCCATTCCCAGGCTCGCAGAATCTGGGAAAACCTGGAAGATCAGACGGGCACCTCTAGGAGCAGTGCCTCTGAGTCAGAGGATGATTGGACCAGGGTTACCCGAACCAAAAAGGCCAATAAGGCAAAAAAGGGCCTTGCTTAAGGACCCCTTAAAGCAGATCAAGGCAATAAGGAGTGCCATCACCCCTTATCACAAGAATGCCAAGTATTCTGTTTGGGAACATTTGGAGCTTTATGAGCAAATGATGGAGACTTTCCATTTGAAGGACAGCAGTAGCTGCATCCAGTACGTCAAATGGACATTCTCCCCAGAATACTCCAGTTTCTTTGCGGGGCTGGAGGACCAAAATCATTCAAGATGGTCCACCTATAGGGCGGCCATCTTGAAACATTTTTCTGTTCATAGAAATCCTCAAGAGGCTCGCAAGGCATCCTACAATTTGCAATGTGGGAGGATCAGGCCCCACAAGAATTTGTGCAGGAGTTAAAGTGTGCTTTTGCGCAGACTACCAAAAGGGTGCGCACCGACAGTAAGGAATTTGTTAATACGTTTTTCCATGCCTTACCCAAATACATAATGACACAGCTCGTGAGAGATTTTCACGAGAAAAGATCTTTAGACAGGGTCATTGAGCAAGCCACCCGCATCTATGAGGTGCAGAAACAGGTGGAAAATAAGAATCAGCCCAAAAACCCCAAAACCAACAGCACCCCTGCTGCTGCCAAGGTGGCAGAGGTAAAGGTTGCCCCCGTTTTAGATTTGGAGATGGGAGGGCCTAAAAACCTGCCTGCACCAAATAATTCTAAGCCCAGAAGGCCTTCAGGCCAGTCACAGACAGGGAGTCAAGGAGGTAGTCCCACAAATGGGGTCCCTCACTCCCCTGATTATATAAGTCCCCGTTACAAGGGAAACTGACCCATCCTGGGCTATGTGTGGACTCCCGCAGCCCAAGGGGGGGATCCAGCCAAGCACCTGACCCAGGGAACTTCCCTCCTAACTTCCCCCAGGAGGGCAGAAATTCCCCAAACACTGGGCAGAACTTTTTTTCCCAGGTATCCACCCAATTTCCAACCCCAAAACCATCCATCCTTCTTTTCCCAATTCCCTGAGCCAGACAACCTAATCCGGGAGAGGGGAGGCCAAGGGTGGAGGGGTACCCAAATCTTCCCAACCCAGGGTATTACCAGAGAAGGGATAGCTACCCTTCCCGGGATCAGCCTAGGGGAGAAAACAGAACCCTGTATCAACCTGAACGGGTTTCCCAACTTGAGCGCCCGGTCCAAAATATGGCCCGGGATCTGGGTCACATACTGACGGCTCAACAGAACCCTCAGATGAGCATGCCACCGCAGAATGCCCCAAACTCTGGGCCTGGTGCTCCAGAACAATGACCGGGGCAGCACCCCGATAACCCACCGGTTCCCAGGGAGGAGGCACAAGGGGAAGGGGGGTGTAAAGCCTTGGAGGAAGCTTCCTTCCCAACTCATAAACAGCCCCTGGAAAAACAGGAACCGGAAACAAAATCTCCTGCCCCTGAAAGTCTGCCACCCAAGGAGCAAAGAGGAGGTAGGAAAAACAAAGGACCCAAACAGACCCATTTGTGGAGGAGGTACAGGTCTTCCAATTTGAGGGAGAGGGATCCTCAGAGGATCCTAGGAAAAGGATCTTCTCCTTCAGAGATGGGGGAACTCCTCCCAAGGAAAAATGGGTCCCAAGGGATTCCAACCCAGACTGGGTAGATATGGGGATTGAGCTGTCGCCGCCCATCATTCTATCCCAGAACCAACAAGACCGAAAACCCTTGGTTCAAACCCATCCTGGTGACTGCCTCCAAAAAGGGGGGGACGGCCCAGAACCGGAACCAGGTGAACCCAAAACCGAATCAATAGACTGGGTAGATGTGGGGATTGAGCTGTCGCCGCCCATCATTCTATCCCAGAACCAACAGCATCAAAATACCCGGGTTCAAACCCATTCTGGTGACTGCCTCCAAAAAGGGGGGGGGGGCGGCCCAGGACCGGAACCAGGGGAACCGAAACCATTTCCAGTTGCCAACTTTTTCTTTCAGATTCCCAAGGCTCTCCACAGAATTCTGCCCAAATTTCTTCTCTCTCAATGTCCAAAACCAGAAAGTTAGCCCACCAGTTGTCCAAAAATGTGCATTATCTGTGCCCCCTTGAGGAGAAGGAGGGAAGATATTATGCCCCGGTACAAGTACAGGGGCAGAGTACAATGTTGGCACTGGTGGACACTGGATCCCAAACTACCCTTCTGTCCAGAAGGGCCTTTGATGAACTAAATGCAAGAAGGGGGGAGAATTACCGTATTCCTCTCACCTCTCTTCCTGGACAGCTTCAGAACTTTGACAGGAAGGAAATTCCCGTCGAGGGGACTGCAGATTTGGACATCAAAATTGGGCGACACAAGGTGAAACACCCGGTCATAGTAGTGACTCCAGAGAGCACCCCTTGTTTACTAGGGAATGACCTCCTGAGAAGGTTGTCACCCCTAATAGATTGCGTAAACAAGGTCCTCTGGACCCAGGCTAGCCGACCAATAAAATGAAAACAGAGCGTCAACCATGTTAGTTTAAACGGCACCTGCCACAGTGTTGAACAAAAATCTGACCAAGTAGAATTTCACTTCCAGAACAACCAAATTCCTGACGTGACAGTAATAGCAGTAGGACAGCAGACTGGTGATGGGGGGTCCTCTCTATTTCTGAAAATTAACCTTCCTTCCAGTTTAAGGTGGTATTCCACACTGGAAGGAAACACTCTGAAATTCTTTACTAATCCACAATCAGAAACTCCCACTCCTATAGTCCAGAAAGATGTGAAATCAGCTCAGAGCCTGGCTGATATTCAGCAAATTGGAGAGCAGTTGTTCATCCCTGTTCAGTTAAATGATGGGAAGGACTCTGTTCTCGACCGAGTGTGTGTGAACAATGGTAAGAGCATCATCAGCGAAGCCATGTTCCGCCAACTCCCAAAAGATCCAGCCGTTCCCACATTCAAACTGATAGACAAATGGGAAATGGATCTGGAAACACCCAATTCGAAACATCTCCTGCCAAGCAGGTGTATGCTCAAAATCTCCATTGGCAACAAGAGCATAGTCCATAATTGTTGGGTTGTGCGAGATGTCACTGCCGCCTTTTACTTAGGCAGTGACATTCTCAATCGCTTTGCCATTAGTTTGGACCTAATAAACTTCAAAGCTTGGTCCCGATTAGCGGATAATCCCATGGGCTTTGATGATCCAGAAAAAGCATTTAGGTCAGCTCGATTGCTACCTTATGCAGTTGAAATTCAGATTAAGGAGGAAGTCACCATCCCAGAAAGGACCCGACAATTCTCCCTGGAAGTGAAAGTTAAAAGAGGACACAAATTGCAAAACCCCGATGCTTATATTAATCTAAATGCTTCTCTCCAACAGCAAGGGTTGGGGTTAAACCCAACACCATTAGTCAACATAGAACATGACACCATTCCAATAGAGGTGGATAACAGCGACTTACAGAGTATTACTCTAGCCGCAGGCACCATTATTGGAATGGCGGTTGATGACCGACATTTCTCCATTGATTTAGGAAATGAACTGTTAGGACCAATCCCCAAGGACTGTTTTGACAGTGACAGTGATGACAATACAATACCAGACAGGATCTTTACCCGGCACGGAGGGAACTTCCTGGTGTACACTTCTTGTCCATTGTGACTTGTGACTTAAGAGGGGATGAGGTGATTTACCAGGTCCATGAGGGCTGCCTTTCCCACCTGAAGCCTCCGGTCCAAATCAGCACTCTGACCAGGGACTTCTCCACCCAGCTGGAGGAGGCCACTGAGATAGCAAAACCAGAAGTCTTTCCAGGCTTCAGGCAGATGGTGGAAGAGAGAGTCAACCTAGCTGATGACTGTGTGACTCTGGAACAGAAGCAAAAGTTGAAACAAGTTTTCTTGGATTTCCAAGATCTCTTTGCGGTAGACTCATATGACTGTGGTCGCACCGACATCCACACGACAACAATTCCCACGGACCCTGGCATGACTCCAGTGTTTGTGAAGCAATATTGTTACACTCTCGCATCCATGGAGTCCCTTACTGAAATAATTAAGAACCTTGAGTCCCGGGGGATAATCCGTCCAGTACAAAGCACCTTCAATAATCCGGTGCTGGGAATATTGAAGCCAAACGGCCAGTGGAGACTCTGCACCGACCATAGGGAGCTCAACAAATGGGTCCATACTTCCCGATAGCCTCTGCCCTACATTGACCAAGGGCTGGCCCAGATTCAGAAGTCACAGGAAATTCACTGCAATAGACCTGACCAATGGATACTGGACCGTGCCTGTCAGTAGGGAGGACCAATACAAACTGGCTTTTACCTTTGGGGGCCAGCAGTACACATGGACTCGAACTCCCTTCGGATACCTCAACTCCGGCAATGAATTCAACATTTTCCTACACAAGGCCATGCCCGACCTGGGTGCGAGGGGTAACCTGGCATATGTAGATGATGTCCTCATCAAAAGTTCAACTGTGGAGGAACATATGGCGGAGATCCGTTATGTTCTGAGACAGTTGAGGGCCGCCAGAGCAAAACTTTCCTTTCAGAAAGCACAGTGGTGCAGAACCCGTGTTAATTTCTTGGGGCATGAGATTACTCCTCAGGGTCTCTGTCCCCAAGAAAAGAAATTGGAAGCACTTCAGAAACTGAAAGACATCACCACTCTGCGGGAACTAAGGAGCCTCCTTGGACTGACTAATTACAGCAGAAAGTTCATTGAGGGCTACGCAGAGATCACCAGACCCCTGATTCATCTCTTGAAGGGGGGGGTTCAAGTGGGAATGGGGTCCAGAACAATCCGAGGCATTAAGACAACTCAAAAGAAGCCTCTCACAAGCGCCTTGCCCAGTTTACCCTGTCAGAAACAAGGAGTTCTTCCTGGAGACAGGGTTCTCTAATACGTGCTTGACGGCAGTATTATACCAAGAGCATGACAAGGTCAATAAAGTAATCTCCTATGCGAGCAAAACTTTATCCTCTGTGGAGGAAAAATTCAACGATTGTGTGAAGGCACTCAAGGCAACAGTGTGGGCATTGAAGAATTACCGCCCGTTCATCCAGGGGGAACACATCATAGTGGAGACTCCACACCAGCCTCTGCAATATCTCCAAAGTGACAGAATCCGGACCGGAAATGTGAGTAATTCCCGAATTACTTCCTGGATTCTGTCAATGCATGGCTTTCCTGTGGAGGTCAGATATGGCCAAAACAAGATGAGTCCCCTCGCGCAAGGTCTGGCTGACTTGCATGATTGTGCCAGAGAAAACTGTCTCGAGGACGAAAGTCTAAAAATCAAGGACAACATGGAGGCATACCTTAATTCCCCACACAAAGTCTTTGAAGAGGACAAGTGTGAGGGAATGCCCACTGTCTATGTGGATGGATGCTCTTACCATGTTGACAACAACGGGGAAAAAGAACTGGTGGCCGGCGTAGGGAATGCATCGGTGAAGGAGTCCCTAGAACCCTCCTCTGGGTACAAAATTGGTCCCCGAAGTAGTCAGGAGGCAGAATTGATGGTTGTGTATCAAGCCATCCTCATTGCTGTCCAACATCAACTCCACAAACTGGTCATAATCACAGATTCAGATTATGTACGGAACGGGTTTGTGGAGCACCTGGATAATTGGAAAACCAGAGGCATGTTATGTGCTAATAACAAACCCCTGAAACATGGGAAGTTAATCCAAAATATTGATGATCTGGTCACATCGAATGGGATGACCATCTACTGGAAAAAGATCAAGGGTCATTCCAAAGTAGAGGGACCAGACAAAACTGGAAATGACTTAGCTGATCAGCTGGCCAAAACCGGGGCCATCCAAGGGGATCTAATAGAAATAGAGTCCCTGTTGGGGGAACTCCAGGTCACTGCTAACACTAGGTCCCGGACAAATGCTCACAATGATCTTTCAACTGCACAATGGAGTAAGGAGACCCCAGATGCTGATTTGATTACGGCTCAAAAGGGGGATTCAATAATTGATACGTTTTACCAACACATTGAGGACCCTGAAAACTTTCCCTGATGGATACAGATTACATTGGGAAAGAGGACTTTAGAGTGTTGATGAAATGTCCAAAGATGTTCAGAATCCAAGACGGTTTGTTGGTAAGGAAATCCCAAGCTGGCCATGATCAGTGGGTGGTCCCTACCTCATTCCGAAGCCTGATGTTAAATCACGCCCATGATGCGGCCACTGCCGGTCATAGGGGGTTTCACACAACACTGGAAATCATAAGACAGGTTGCATACTGGCCACACATGGGGCAGGACCTCGACCAATACTTGAAGGGGTGTCTTGTGTGTGCACAATTTCAGCCAACATCCCTCACACATCGGGCGCCTCTCCAAAAGAGGGGGATGACACTGCCATGGTCAGATTTGCAAATCGATTTCGTAGGCCCTGTGATTCGCTCATCTAGAGGAAACAAGTACATGTTGACGGTCACATGCTTGTTTACCAAGTGGGTGGAATGTCTCCCGGCCCCAAACTGCAAGGCAGAAACAGCAGCTGGCCTGTTGATTAACCACATCTTTTCCCGTTTTGGTCTACCTCAAAGGATTGAGTCAAACAGAGGTAGCCATTTCACCAGCGAGGTAATGACAAAGATGTGGGAGATACTGGGGGTTAAAAGGAAGCTACATATTGCTTAACGGCCAGCTTTTTCTGGGGCAGTAGAACGCTACAACCGGACCATTGTGAGCATATTAAAAAAGTTTGTGGCAGATTCTGGGCCAAGTTGGGATATCCGATTACCTCTGGTCCTAATGGCCATCAGATCTACCCCTTCATCTGTAACCAAAATGTCACCATTTGAGTTGATGACTGGACGCAAGATGGTGCTTGCCCAGCATTTGCTCTACAGGACCCAAGAGCAGACGTTGATCAATGCCTCCACAACTCATGAGTATGTGGAGAATTTGAGGAAACACCTCCAACATGCTTTTGCCTATGCTCAGCGGAATCTAAAAAGATCAGCCGAGAGTATGAAAACGCAAGGATTATAATGTGGGAGACCGGGTCTATCTATACAATTTCCAAAGGAACCAGGCCAAACAGCGAACATTTTTGCCTACATGGAAGGGACCGTTTTAAATTGTAGACAAGATCTCCCCAGTTGCATACAATATCCGCATCCCCAAAGGCAGTTTGGCAGAGGGGGGAGACAAGTGGGTCCACATCAATCAGCTAAAGTGTTGCCATCCCAGGCACACTCTGCAGCAACTGGAGGAGTCCTCTGCAATCCCAGAGAGGGCCGCTCCAGAGTAATTCAGTTCCAACCCTAAAATATCCCATATATGGTCTCTAAAATATTATGATTCTTGAAGGAAAATGTCTCCTGATTATATCTTGTTTTTAAAATAAGACTGCAAAATGTATCCTGATGTATAAAATGTATAGGTTCGCCACACCATTAATAGTGGTGGAAAAATGTCTAGGAATGTGTATTGCTGCTTTGCTTTATCATCCTGGGAGAGATGAAACCATGGAGACTGGCCAAGGAGAACAACCCGGGGACTGGGAGCAAAGATCCGAGGGGCCCGGGGTACCGCCCAATACTCCCATCAGGACCGGCAAGGAGAACTTATCGATCAACCCTGATGAAGGAAAAATGCTGAACTGTGCCTTCTGCGGAATCGAAAGAAGATGTTGCGGACATCCCAGCGCGTGGATCAAAACATCCTTTGCACCCGACTTCCCCTCGACTCGTAATCAAAGCGCAGTCGGGCAGGGGGGCTTGTCAGGGGTTTTGACCCATGTTCTAGTTATTATGCTGCAACATTTGGTGCTGTGGGCTTAGGAAATCCAAGATGGCGGAAAAGCCCACATTTGCGCCAGGATCCAGGAAAACCACGCAGTTTTTGCGCACACCAAAATGGTCGCCTGACCTACCACCCACCAGTGCGAGTGTGATGGGCCAGGAGTGCCATGAGTGGAATGCGTGCCAAAGGAAAAACAGCAGTGCCTGCTAGCTCAAAAAAGCGCTTTGAAATCACCTTTGTTTCTCTGAAATGCAAGCTAAAAATGCCTATTTTAAACATCGCAAGGTATTCAAAAATCTCACTGAACACCAGCAGACATTTGGCAGAATGTAGTCTTGTGTGCATACAAAATCTGGGAAAAGAAAGAGCCTAAAATAATGTTCATAATGAAACTGGCTGAGCTGTGGATGTCAGCAGCTTAAGTTAAATTGGACTGAAAGCCACTAAAATCTAAATGTTTAAAATAAATGAGTGACCTACTGTTGAGTGTCACATAGTTTGCAACTGTTAAATGTCGTAGTTTTGAACTTAGAATCAGCGTTCTAGCTGCATGTGTAAAAATTGTAAGTTTGATTTGGATGAAGAAAAACTGGGAACAAAAGTGACATTTAGCTGAAGCCTGGCTTAAAGAGATTGAATTCTGACTGACAACTACCCCCGATGGGAGTTGAAACTTGCTCAACAAATGTTCCCAGGCCTGGCCTGCATTCTCCTGCCCCCACCAAAAGGAGATGACACCTCCCTGATTGAATCAGGGGAGGAGCACCTAGGACTGGAGGGAAACAGAACAATGAGCCTTCCTTGGCTCAGGCAAATGTTAAATTAGGGGGGGTCGTTAATGGCTTCCTCTTGAGAGAAATGGGGAGGGGCAGTGCCTCTGTGAGCAACTTGAGTAGGAGGAAGTGGACAAACCAGAAATTCCACCATGTGCTTTGGGAAACCACACCCCTCTGGGCCAGAGCATAATTTTAAAAAGATGGATAATTCATAGTACGGACTTGTCAAAATTATATAATTAATATCATTATTCTTGTGATTTTTCTGTGCACATTTTAAGAGGTGTTAGGAATCTGTGGTATGTTCTTGGGGGTAGTAGTGGAAAATAAGGTATTACTCCAAATGTCTGTATGTTAAAAATCTGACACTTTATCATCTGATGCCCATATTCCTTGTGCATGTTTGTGTAAATTCTGGAAAAGTTTAGAGGTTGTGTTCTTGATGAAAAGGGCAGAATTATGTCATAAGTGGACACAACATCTTACAAAGACAGGGATCGGATGGTTTGGTGCTACAGAAAATATGTTAACTGGACATATAATATTACAAAAATTGTACGTAGATAAATATGTATTTGGATCAAGAATAGATTTGTGTGCAAATTGGCCAGGGGTGGATCCTCTGACCCATAAACTACCACATCACGATGACACTCCATTTCCTTCCCCCAATCAAGGGAGAGAGGAAAACATGGGCAATGATAAGTTGCGAGGGGCAGGCTTAGCTATGCCAACACACACCCATTTACTAAAGACATAAAAAGAGCCACTGGAAGCCAGACAGGGACATTCATTTTCCATTTCTGCGGAGCATTTTGACCGACGACTTCACATCCAGACTCCAGAACTCCAGAGATCCAGACTGACTCCAGATAGACTACAGAACTTTGAACCAAGAAGGCCTACTGCAAGCAAAAGTATTCTCAGCAGGCCTCAAAATCAATTGCAAATTATTCAAACAGCCGGGCGGAGCTGTTTGATTCTGGCCTAGAACCCTGTGCCAGACCCAGACAGCAGTGCTATATCCAGAATCTATTTGATCCAGACCAGCAGAATCAGAGATCCGTGCAGTGCCGAGTGCCAGACCAGACCGCTGTATCCAGAACCGCAGACCAGACCCAGACCGCTGTGAGCAGAACCGGTGCCTGATTGACTCGCCGAGCAGAGAGAACCGCAGCTAAACTTGTTGACCAGATCCGTGACAAGGCCATTCTGTTTAAATTTATAGTGTGAGTATCTCGCCAGAACTGTGCAGAACCAATCTCTTAGTTTAAAATAATCTAATTCAAACTATTTTAACCTATTGAGAACTGCATCATAGGAATCGTGTGTTCCCCGATTTTAAACCTGTAAAAGTGTCATTTGCCATTTTGAATCATTATTTCATTTCTGAAAAACCACCTTCATAAAATCGTCCGTATCTCTTGAACCGTTAGCGATAGAAGCGAGATTTAACTTTTGTTTTAAAGCAGAGATTCTAAGCTTTCCAACAAGCTCTAAACCGACTTGCTTATAGTTCCTCCGTAATTGGGCTCGACGCACGCGTCTAAATTGCTGCAATTTGACATTTTGCTTCATTTCAGCCACGTGTAAAAATATTTGTCTTTTGCTTCCATTCCTGAAATCCATTTTCAACCTGATAACCATCCCTGAATCATTGATAGGGCTGGCCTGAACTGATTTAAAGTATCTCTCACTCACCCTGAACCTCTAGAGGGAATTAAAATGAATTTTAGCATATTTCACTCCCTTGCAAATCACCTGAAAGTCTTTCGCCTGGGTTTCAAAATTATCCCAGGCGCTATAAGCTTGCTAGGGGGGAACTGAATTCATATTGTACTGTGATTGTATTCCTGAAGACTGTGTGTGTTACTTCATCCCCTTACATTGCATAGGGGGGGAGTGAATTGTCAGAGAAAAAGTGATCATATTATCTTTTGCTGAAATCATATCAAGTTTATTTCTGTACTGCCTTTTATTCATCTTTGCATCTCCTTGAAACCATCAAGCATTCCCAGCTACCTTGTTCTTTCTGTACCAACTCCTAAGTAAGAAAATAAGTGTGCTAGTATAACATTATCCATTGTTGATCGACATTATACTCATAAGTGTGATATCAAATATTAAGTTATTATAAAGTGTGATGTATATCTATTGTTTAATTTTTCAAATAAACCTTTTTAAATTGCAAAATAAACCTACTTCTTTGTTCAGTGGTGTCAGGGGGATTCTCAGAGAGGGGCGTTATACAAGGGTTCATCATCCAGATTATAACTTGTCATAAAAATATATAAATAAGGGCTTCCCTTGAGCAATCCCAGACAAGGCACTGATTTAGCATGCCTTACCATGAAGGATACTGTGGATGAAAACAATTGCTTTGGTTTTTGAAAAGGTGTTTGTGAAAGAGGAAATTACTTTACCAAGTGGAAGGACACAATGGATGGAAAATACATTGTGTGTTGAAAGGAACAGAACTTTGTTGGATCAGAACTTTCCCAAGGGTATTCCTGAATTGATCCAGGGGGGGCCAACCCTTGTCACAAGGATTACTTTCTAAATCTATACGTTTGAACTTTTGCACTGTTTTGTTGAAATGAAGACACCAAATTATTCCTTGTACACTTCTCTTATACGCATTAATGTGAGGGTCATGTGCTTTTTGGACACTAGATTATCTTTCTTTAGTTTCTAGGTAGGGAGATTCTTATTAAGCTAGGGAAAGATAGGCATTTAATTAAACCCTTTTTATTTTAATAGTTGGCAAACATTGAGGAAATTACACCTTTGCGTCTGTCTCACATTTCTACCCCTCACAGTACATAGCTGTGTTACATGGATTCTAAAGGCCCTAATATTGCTTGCAATTCCCATGCAGTTGTTGACATCCTTATGTCCCACCATATAGCTGTAATCCCACCCCACTCTGTGTGTTCCTGTGTCGCTGCACTCCATGCCCCTGATCCCCGTGATGTTGCTATGTATCCCAATGTATCACCCAACCCCACTGTGCCCATATGTCACTGTTGTACTCTGCTTTCTTATCCCTCACGCTGTGTTACATCCGTATGCCCCTTCTGTCACCATAAGACCAACCCAATGTCACTGTGTATCCATGTCCTGATGAGTTCCCTGCCCTCCCGTTCTCGTGTCTGGTCTCGGGCGCTTTTAGATGAATCAGCACTCTTATCACATCACTATGCATACTTTCTTCTATACACCATCACTCAACTATGACACAGCTATACCCCTGATTAATTCAGCCTAGTTGTTCACATACGAACACTACCCCATGAACACCTCATCGCCGTATAAAATGCAACTATCGTATGACATTCCAGCCTAGCTGGTCACATACGTGGCCTTCAGGCCTAACATTGCCAACACCTTGGAACTGAACAGAAAACAAAAGATCAGAGCACTTAGCTCTGTGTCGTGCAGTTGAGGAGCTGCTGTTCCAAGTTCTTATCCAAGTTCCTATGGCATGCGCCGCTATGAAGAAAACAAAGGCTCATGTGAGACCACTTAGCTAGGTGTCTATACACACACACGTGGTTATAAGGCTATGACTGCATCCACCCTCCGGCGGAGTAAAGAACGTAATTGTGATTGGTCCATGGTGCCGGTGATCCAACAACAATATCTGGAGGCCCCTGTCAGCTGGGAGCTCCCCGACATGTCTCACACACGTTATCCGACAATCAGCTGTTCAAACGCTGCTTGCATTCGCCCAATGCAACTTGCGGTCGCTTTAGTAACTCCCAATACAATACGCCCTTATGGTCTGCCCAAAACGCTATGTGCGCGATTGTTCAAAACAGTCCCAGGAATAGCAATACGCACTTATCTGTGGCAGAGTGTTGGGCCTGCAGTTTTCACAGGTGGGTGATGGCCCCACGGAGGGTGGCCTGCAGGAGCCCTCTGTGCGCACGTCTTGTTCCTCTCGCTTCCATAAGCACAAGCTGCGTTGTCCATGCGCTTCGCGCGTATGCACAGTGCGTTGGGCGTTGTCCTGAAGAACCCATAAGGCTTGTGGCCATGCATGCCTTCTGGGTAATGTAGTTTCTTGGCCCCTTTGAGGATCCAGAGCATTTTCAGAGCCTGCCAAGCCCTTGTCCTCCATACAACACAGAGGATCTTCCTGTAATACGGATGTTTCTGACTTTGAGCCCCCCATTTCTGGTCACACATATATTTAGTCTGGCAATTGTCTATTAGGTCCCCCCTGCTCAGACTTGCCACAAGGGAACTCCTGACAGTACTCCCCCTCTCAACAGGGCCTGGTTTAGTGGGGTGCCTTTGGCGGAACGTACAGGGAAGACGTGGGGCATGAACATTTGAAACTCGTTCCCAAGAGTGTTCTTCAGAGCCGTACACCAGCCAAACCACCAACTAGTACAGTTGCCCCTTTCAGAGGCGGGAGTCTAGTATAGCTTTCACCTCGAACTCAGGAACCCCCAATGTTACATGGAAAAGTGGATGTACACGCATTTGAGGTGGAAGTGACAGACGGACTGCAACTGGATTTATGATTTTTTCCACCGGGAAAGGACCCACAAACATGGGTTGGAATTTACAAGGGCCCACTAAATAAAGATTACGCGTAGCCAACCATGCTCTATCCCCAACCTTATATTCTGGACCTTGCCGCCTCTTTTTGTCTGCCTGTAATTTATAGGCCTGTTTAGCTTCATCAAGATTAGTGAGTATGGTACACCATACTCTTTTCAAATGTTCCCGGTGTTCTAGGACAGCTGGCACTGTGTAAATGATTGCATGTGGAACAGGTTGGAATTTTGGGTGATAACTGTAAGTGCCATAAAAGGGGGTTACCTTAGCGGAGGCATGTACTGCATTGTTGTATGCCAATTCAGCTAGCCAGGTTACATCTGCCCAAGTGGAATCATTATTGTATGCCACACAATGTAAGTACTTCTCTAGGGTTTGGTTCATTCGTTCTCTCTGTCCATCAGTTTCTGGATGGTAACTGGTGGACAGTTTCATTTGTACCCCCACTGATTCACAGAAGGCCCGCCAGAAATGTGACGTAAATTGCGAACCCTGGTCAGATATGATGTGTTGGGGAATGCCATGAAGGCATACAATGTTCTGGAGGAAGAGATCCGCCAGTGTCTTAGCTGTTGGGACTTTCTCACAGGGTACAAAATGTACCAATTTGGTCAATGAGTCTACCACTACAAGGATGGTGGTGAAACCCCGACTTGCTGGTAATTTCACTATCAGCTCTAGGGATATGGTATGCCAGGGCAGTGGTGGTGAGGGTAAAGGCCTCAGCATTTCAGCCGGTTTCTGGTGCTCTGATTTATTTCTCAAACAACATTTGCACTTATGAATGTAGAGAAGAATGTCTTGTTTCATTTTGGGAAACCAGAAGTGGCACATCACCAGCTCACAAGTCTTGGCAATTCCCGGATGGCCTACAAACAGTGAGTCGTAGCACCACCTTATGGCCTGTTTACGGATAGCAGAAGTAGGCAGGTACAATGCAGTGTTGTGAAAAGGGAGTCCGTTCTTCACTGTTTGCTTCTTAGTTGGTTCAGTCCATTGGGCTAGTTCTTAGGCAGTCATTGCCTTCCTGATATTGTTAAACATGTCATCCACTATGATGCTATCAATGATACGCGTAGGCGGTACTATGGGTTTTGGTTCCTCCACACTGTGGACCTTGCATTCAGGCTCTGGGTGGCAAGACAGTGTGTCGGCCTTCCTGTTTTCTGCCCCTGGGCAGTAAGTCACTACGAAATCAAAGCTGGCGAAATACATGGTCCACCGCAACTGCCTAGGACTTAAGGCTTTAGCAGACTTAAAAAATTGTAAATTACGGTGATCCATTAATATGGTTATAGTATGTTGAGCACCCGTCAGATAGTGGCGCCACTTGCCGAACGCTGCTTTGATTGCCAGGAGCACCAGCTATCACATAATTTTGCTCTGCGGGTAGTAGGGAGCGTGAGTAATAAGCAACTGGATGTAAAAACCCGGAGTCATCTTGTTGAGATAGGATTGCTCCTAGGGCATAGATAGAGGCATCTGTTTCTACAATATAAGGGCGGGTCGGGTCTGAATGTAGTAACACGGGAGCCGTTACAAATGCCTGGTTCAGAGCCTGGAAACTTGCCTCTGCTGCTGCGTCCCCTTGGAATGTAACACCTTTCTTCAGAAGGCAGGTGATTGGCTGCACTTTTCTGGCAAATCCATCAGCACCTTTTTTGTGTCTATGGCTACACCCTCTGGAGTAAGAATAAACCCCAGAAATTCTACAGTGGTCTGACGGAAGTCACACTTTTCGAGTTTGGCATAAAGTTGGTGTTCTCGCAGGCGTTGTAAAAATGCTCGTACATGTTCTTGATGCTCTTCTAGGTTTCAAGAGTAAATGAGGATGTTGTCTAAATAGACTACAGCAAAAACCATCCAACTATCCCTGTAGAACCTCATTGAGGAAGTGCTCAAAGGCGGCGGGTGCGTTACAGAGACCGAATTGTATTACCTGATATTCGTAAAGTCAAAATTTCGTTTTGAAGGCTGTCTTCCATTCATCTCCTTCACTCACCCGCACCAGATGGTAAGCACCATGTAAATTGAGCTTTGTGTAGACCTTAGCATCCCGTACTTGATCCA
Organism: Ambystoma mexicanum; assembly: GCF_040938575.1. Lineage (NCBI taxonomy): Eukaryota > Metazoa > Chordata > Amphibia > Caudata > Ambystomatidae > Ambystoma > Ambystoma mexicanum. Next base: position 956,757,918 of record NC_090924.1, on the reverse strand, counting down.
ACAAGGTAAGGATTAAAGGTAGGGGGTATCAGTTCTTCACTGTTATTTGGTTGATTGCTCAGAAATCGATGCAGGTTCTTAAATCCCTGTTCTTCTTTGGGACGTAGAACAATGGTGAGGATACCGGCGAGGTGGAATGACATATGAACCCTTCATTCTCAGATTCAGTTAATGCGTAAATCCTACTGCATGGTAATGCTGCTCTGGGTTCCAAATCGATTCTGCAATCAAATGGCCTGTGGTGCGGAAATGATCAGTGGCGGCTTTACTGAAGAAAACTATATATTCCCAATATTCCACTAGCAAGATCTTCTCTGTGTTTCCTATTAAGTGTTCACACCCCAATGTTGTTCGCACCCCAAGGCTAGGACTTTCGTTTGAAGCAAGGTTACAATGTTCCGAACAGTGATTAGAAGAGAAGCGTAATGAACCTTGGATCAAATCCACCTCGGGATTATGCATGCCCAACCAGGGTACCCCCAAAATGAATCCAAACTGGGGCACTGCTATGACATCAAATTGGAGATCTTCATGATGCTGTGGATCACCTTCTAAATGTACGCACAGGGTTTGCTTTGTGATTGGACCCGAGATCAACAGTGACCCGTCCACAGATTTTACTGCTTCCTGGTGTTCTTTGTCTTCAAGAGGTAACCCCAGTCGGGCTGCTAATCCTTCATCAACGAAATTCCCTGTGGCACCTGAGTCTACCATCAATGACACAGGCACCCGCTGGTCCTTCCAAGTAATAAAACCCTGGACTGTCCCATGCATTACTCACTCCTGTAGAGTATTCGCCAAATATCTTGGGGTGTCTTCTAGCTGGCTCGCCAGGACCACCCTCACTGGCGAGCATTTGCGTTTCCCAGCTGGTCTCCTTTGGGCTTTACTGGGAACTCTCGAACGAAATGTCCTGCTTTCCCGCAATAGAGACACAGCTTCGCTCACCGCCTTCTGTCAAGGGCCTGCGGATGGTTCCTATCTGGTTTTTCACTCTTATGGGTTTTTTGTTGATGCTGATATAGCCGAACCACCGGCTTTGGCTCCCATTTTCGATGGTCCTGTTTCCTCTCGTTCTGCCTCTGCTCTAAGTGCAATGCCAGGTCTATCATGTTGGAACAGGTATTAGGTTGAGGGTCCACTTGCGCTATTAGGTCTTTCATCTCATCTCCTAACCCCTGATAGAATAGGGCCAAACGTTTCTCCTGCGGCCAGTCTGTTTCTACTGCTAGCCGGTTGAAGGTGGTGATATAGGTGACCAGGTCTTTTCCTCCCTGGCGTAAGGTGAGCAGTTCCCTGTCCTTTATTAATTCTGCTGCTCTTCAGTTAAAGAGTTTTCCAAATTCTTCGTATGTATCCCAACTATACGAAATTGCGTCGTCTTTAGCCACTAAGGGGGTTGCACAGGACGCTGCATCCCCACCCAAGTAGGAAATCACAAAGGCTGTGCGAGCTTGAGCTGTGCGAAACACTTGTGGTTTGGTAATAAAATGTAGTTGGCACTGCATCACAAACTAATTATACATTTGCAGGTCTCCATGGTACCTTTCGGGTGGCACTAATGAGAGTGGGGGCTCCGCGTAACCTGCACCTGTATGGGCGTGGGTGGTGTATAATCCCTAGGCAAGGGAGTAGCCTGAGCAGTGGACTGTATGGTTAAAGTGTGCACCTGACCTGCCAAGATAGCGTAATCTTGCCTTGTTGCCTGCAATTCTGTTTTGAGCTCCTGTAAAGCTGCTAGAATCTCCTCCATGGTGTTGTGCTACCCAGGCGCCTGATGATACTTGGGCTTGTGCTACTATCAGGATTGCTTGGGTCTTGCGTGGAGGTAGCACGTACACCTGCCTCTCCATAGGGTCTTGGTGCCTGGAAGGTACACAAACACAGGCCTCCGTGACCCGCCGTGGAAAGAGGGTTAGGGTCCTCTGGATTAGATAGGTAGGGGGATTTAGGGGAACTGGGTTGAGGGAGAGGGGAGGTATTGGATGGGTTGGGAGGTTTCAGGGATAGATGCTGCCATTGCCCCTTCCTGGGTTCCTGAGATCATTGGTGCTCCACCCAGTCACTCACACGCACTTGCATACACAATGCCCCCAAACCCTGCCTGATCTAGGCTTTGGGTGCTAACAATACAGTCTTGTTACCATGAGATTGATGCAAAAACATTTGTATTATTCACATGCACACTTGTGAAATGCCCCCTTGTATCTTAGACATTAGAAAGATGCCTAACTATCTTGCATTGCTTGCATAAAACAGGCTGATTAGGTACAACACATTCAACGTGCTGGTTGTTACAACACACAACCAACACCTTGGAACTGAACAGAAAACAAAAACACAAAATCAGAGCACTTAGCTTTGCATAATGCAATTTAGGAGCTGCTGTTCCAAGTTCTTATCCGAGTTCCTACGGCATGCGCCGCTATAAAGAAAACAAAGGCTCATGTGGGACCACTTAGCTAGATATCCATACACACACACATGGTTATGAGGCTATGACTGCATCCGCCCTCCAGCAGAGTAAAGAACGTAATTGCAATTGGTCTATGGTGCCGTTGATCCGACAACAATGTCTGGAGGCCCCTGTCAGCTGGGAGCTCCCCGACACGTCTCACACACAATATCCGACAATCAGTTGTTCGAACGCTGCTTGTGTTCGCCTAATGCGACTTGCGGTCGCTTTAGTAACTCCCACCACAATACGCTCTTATGTTCTGCCCAAAATGCTATGTGCACGAGCGTTCAAAAACTGTCCCAGTAATAGAAATAGGGACTTATCTGTGGGGGAGTGCGAGGCCTGCAGTTGTCACAGGATGGGGATGGCCCTGTGGATGGTGGCCTGCATGAGCCCTCTGTGTGCACGTCTTGTTCCTCTTGCATCCATAAGCACAAGCAGCGTTGTCCTTGTGTATTGCGCACATGCGCAGTGCGTTGGGCATTGTCCTGAAGAACCCAGAAGGCTCGTGGCCATGCAAGCCTTCTGAGTAATGTAGTTTGTTGGCCCCTTTGAGGCTCCAGAGTGTTTTCAGAGCCTGCCAAGCCCTTGTCCTGCATATAACACAGAGGAGCATCCTGTAATAAGGATGTTTCTGACTTTGAGCCCCCCATTTCTGGTCACACATATATGTAGCCTGGCAATTGTCTGTTAGGGCCCCCCTGCTCACACTTGCCACAAGGAAACTCCTTGCCTGGTTCACCCCTGATCTGCAAGCTCTAAGCACCAAAAAAAGACAAGCAGAGGTGGTTTGTGGAAAGAACCCAAAAAATCCAACTAAAAGCCGCCTTCCACACCTTATCCAAAAAATACAAATGAGCTACCATTGCTGCCAAATCAACAGAATTTAACTCTAGAATCACCAATGCTAGCTCTGGCCCTAGAGCAATCTTTCAAATCCTAAGAGAAATTGAATCCCCATCTACACCACTAGCCACCATCTCCAAAGACGAAATATGGTGCACAGATATTCAGAATGTTATGCATGCAACAATCTCCTTGTTCCAACAAAAAATAATTTTATAACAAGCCCTGATCTCCACACCCACCACTCACATCTCCACTTTCCCGCACTGCTCACCCCCATTTCATTTCAGTGAAGTATCGGAATCAGAAACTGCAAAGATCCTAAAAATGCTTATGCCATCCAAATGAAAAGCAGACAACTTCCCTGACAACATTATCAAAGATTGTGCTGAAGACCTAGTCCCCTTCATCACCAGATTTACCAACTCATCCTTCACTTCAAACTCAGTCCCTGATACACTGAAAGAATTCTGGATGCACCCTCTGCTGAAGAAGACAACATTAGACCCCTCAATCCCCAACAACTACTACCATATCACCACCGTTATATTCCTACTAAAAATCCTGTATAGAGCAGCCTATGACGAAATCCCTGTGTTCGTATAAACAAACCATATCCAAGGCTTATGCCAATCAGGTTTCGGGCCAGGACACAGTACTGAATCTGCTCTACTAGACCTACACAATCAGCTCCATGCTTTCAGAGATGAAGACAAACCAGCCCTTCTTCTCTTTCCTGATCTCTCTGCCACCTTCAATCTAGTCAACCACTCAACCCTCTGCAAACACCTCACTGAATCTGCTAACTTCTCCCTCGAAGCCTCGACCTGGTTAGCCTCCTTCTTAGAGGGCAGATCCATGACAGTCTTCTCAGAAACAATGTGCGCTCCCCCATCCCCATTCCTTGAGGAGTGCCTCAAGTATCGTGCATATTCCTCTCCCTTTAGAACATTTTCACAAAACCCTTATTCAACCTCCTGTACTCCCTGAGCATAACATATGCAAACTATGAAGATGACAGCCAAATCCTCCTCCCACTGTCTGTGTGGTACGAAACTGACTTGACCATGATAAACAATATTTACTCAACCATCCAGGCATGGATGTCCACCAACCACTTATGCCTCAATGATTACTAAACCGAGATCCTAATAGTGGGCTCTCCAGCCATGCAAAAAAAAGCCCTTCTTCTCCTCCCTGATCTCTCTGCCACCTTCAATCTGATCAACCACTCAACCCTCTGCAAACAACTCACTGAATCTGCTAACTTCTCCCTCGAGCCTCGACCTGGTTAGCCTCCTTCCTAGAGGGCAGATCCATGACAGTCTTCTCAGAAACAATGTGTGCTCCCCATCCCCATTCCTTGAGGAGTGCCTCAAGTATCGTGCATATTCCCCTCCCTTTAGAACATTTTCACAAAACCCTTATTCAACCTCCTGGACTCCCTGAGCATAACATATACAAACTATGAAGATGACACCCAAATCCTCCTCCCACTGTTGGGTGGTACGAAACTGACTTGACCATGATCAACAATATTTACTCAACCATCCAGGCATGGATGTCCACCAACCACTTATGCCTCAATGATTACTAAACCGAGATCCTAATAGTGGGCTCTCCAGCCATGCTAAAAAAAGCTCAATCCTAAATTCAAAGAATTCATGATAGACGGCATCCAAATTACTGCCCTAATCACAATTGAAACGTTAGGGGTTTACTTGGATGCATCCCTCTCCCTATCCAGACAAGTGAACGCAATTGCATCATCCGCTGCATATACCACCAAACTCCTCAATGCACCAAGACAATTCCTCATGCCAGCCAACTGCCTCACCGTCGCTCGAGCCCTCGTAGGGGGAAGACTAGATTACTGTAATCCGCTCTTCGCAGGGACATCACAATGGAACATCCAAAAACTCCAAGTAATCCAACATAATGTCCTGTGAGCAGCCCTGAACATCCCAAGTAAAGGACATATCTCAGCAGCAAGAAAAATGGCGCACTGGCTCCCTATTGAAGAGAGAATTATCTTCAAAACCCTATCCATTATGCATATATGCTTAGCTAAGGGTGCCCCTGAGTACCTGTCACAGAACGTCATGTGGACCACATCCTCCAGGCCCATAAGATTCTGCCATGTTAACTGCCTAGTGCCTCCTACCTTCAAGAAACTCACTGGAGGAGGTTCAAGCTTCTCATCACTGGCCGTGCATCACTGGAACACACTCCCCCCAGTCTTAAGGGCAGAAGAATCATACTAGACATTCAAGAAGGCACTAAAGACTTGGCTCTTCGCCTAAAATTCACCCTATGGGACTCTCGAACTGTGTTCCATGACTATGTTTCACCTTATATGTAACTGGTTTCACAACAGCGCCCTGATGCCTGAGGGCTGAGGCACTTTAAAAATACAATAAATAAATAAATAAACATCATCTCTACAATGGACTATTGGTTGGCATGGTATGTAATGCATGTCCTAAAATCAAGGGTTCTGATTGGTTGGCTTCTTACTGACCAACCTTGGATGGCAGGCAGGTCGTCAAGACATGAGCCAGGCAGGAGTTGGGGGAGAGAGGTCTTTCAATTAAAGAAAAAAAACATCCCTCATTAACAGGCCAGCAGCTAGGGTGATCTCTTGGTTTTTGGCCTATTGTGGAATCTCATGCCTGGGTATACTTCTAAGGAGTAGGGCAGGCATCTTATCTGTGTTTGTTGCTAATGAATAGACAGTGTTCATGGGTCATGTGTGATGAGACAGTGTTTGGAAATATTTCATCCTGCATGTATTAGGATTTTAGCTAACATTGGTGCAAGTGTTATGGTTTCTCTTCCCAATGGGGACACTATTAAGATATTCTTCATGATGTCTTGGCTTATTATTGTCCTGCATCTGCATGAGCCCTCAAAGGCTAGTTGTTCTCTTAAATAATCTAAGAATATATGGCGTGTTTCTTGAGAATCATTATCTCATGCTTTCTCTCTGTTTTTCCTATCCTCCGTTATTCATGGTAACCTTGATTTGGGCTGCTAGCTACTGTAGGGGCTCTGTACGGATCCATAGTTTGTTATTTCAGCATGTTCAGTTCTCGTGATATCCTGAGGCATTTCATTTATTTAGCAGTATATTGTGGCTTTCCATTTTGGACAAGATGGCTGCCGTTACTTTTGCATTTCTATGTTAATGAGCTATATTTGTGTGTCATTCAGGTTGCATTCAGCTTATACATTGCTTATGTTCATTTTATTCATGTCTCATGGATGCTATGTTAATACTTCTGATGTATAAATGCATGTGTTACCTAGTTTTCTCATTCTTTATGTTGAGTACACATTTGCTTCATGTCTAGTGAATCCACATGTATTTTCATAACATTTGCATGGTTTAACTCTTGCTTAGATTGTGTCCATCTCCTGCTGTACCTGCATCGGATAAGAGCGGCATGGTTGTCTTAGTGAGTAATGTTTATCACCTGCGCAATATTGAACTGGGGGAGGGGCAGAATCTACGTATGTCATATTCATCTGCCTCCCAACACAGGTATAACTGCTGTGAGGGCAGCATGTATTATGATAAACATTTCTGTGCAGAAATAATATTATTTCATGGATGTTACAGCACACAATGTTACATGTATTTCTAGTTCCATGCCCTCCCCTCTACCCTTTGATCATTTGAACTTTGAAACCGTGACAATATGTGATTATTAGTATGTAAAAAATGTACATGTACCACTGCTACAAGCAGGCATTCATACCCGCGGCTGTCATCAGATGAATGGGAGATTGTGTATTTTGGTGGGCTTGTGTAGCCACGGGTATGATGCCTGCTTGTAACCGCATGTGTTATGACACAAATTTCTGTGCAGTAATCATATTATTTTGTGAATGTTACAGCACACAATTTTACATGTAATTCTGATTCCATGTCCTCACCTCAATCCTTGTGTCATTTTGAACTTTGAAACCTTTGCAATATGTGTTTTAAGTGTATGTTTATCTGTGGCTATAAGGGGGTGCTCAAAGCTGCAAGTAAAATAAGGGCAGCTATAAAAAAAGAATTAACAAAAAATGTTATGTGTGTTATTGGATGTCTACATATGTATGTAATAGTAAGTCCTTAAAAGGAGGGGTACATTGAGTATCTTATTTCAACACATTTGGAGAACTGTTTTGATGTTATCAAGGAACACAGCATTTCGATCATCAGTTAGGTGTACTCTATCATGTCTGAACAGATTAGACATGTAGACATGTAGAACTGGATGTTGTTGTTTGATATCCATAATTGTTTGTGGCCTCTGATGAAACTGTCTTATTAACATTTTTCAGTGATTTTATTTCAATTTTGGAAATAGACCTGGTGGTCCACTTCCATTTTTGCCCCTGGGTCAGGTTGGAAAAGAGGAATGTGTTGTGAGGAAAAAGTTGCATTCATTTTTCCAAGTCCTGTTTCATCATTAAAGTAAGAGACATACCTCGTATGTTAACCAAATCATTGCCTCCACAATGAATTGGTATGATGTCTGGCTGCCCTGTGCTTCTCAGACTGAACAACTCAGGAAGGATGTGGGACCACTGCATTCCTTAAAATCTAAACCATTTATTCTAACATTAGTCAAACCCAGTTCCATGTTAATATTTAGTTTCTCACAAGAAATGAGTAACCACAATAGCCAACTGTCTCCAATAACCACACAGTATTAAACCAAGCCATGATTTGTGCACTCCTTCACTGTTCCCAGGACAATACGTCCTAGTTTGAATTTCTACTAATAGTAGAAGTGGGGCATGCATGTTTTCTGTATTTTGGAGTTTGTAATTGGTTTGTGTTACTGTTGTAATTGCGTCCTTGCCTGTGAGAGGTTGCAGTGAAAATGTGTTGGCCATTTTAATACTTTGCTTACTACAGTCCTGTGTTTGTGCCATTGATTTTTGAAAGTACCATAGGCTCCATTTTAAATACTTTTGCCATTCTGATTGCAGTAAGTACACTGTGCAGGTGTTCAGTATTTTGTTGATGTGAATATCTGTGCATCTTTGTGATAAGTTAACTGTGAGTAACAGTAAATACTGACATATTTGATGCAGTGTGGTGTGTATAAAATATATTTAGTAAGTTCATCTTTTGAGTTAGTAAAATTATATGTTTGATTTTGAATGGAGGGTTTTCTTTTCAATGAGAGTATTTCAGCAGCCGCTCCCACACTCCTTTATAATTTTGAAAAACATGGGGTTTCACCCTAAGTAACCAAGGGTAATCCAGACGTGGGCCCCTTGCTTACTATGCCTTTGAGAGGCTCAGCTTTAGCTCACTGAGGAGGCCCAAAAAGGCTGAAACACAGGTCTGGGGTTGCTGATGCTGATCTTGTTCAGAGGAGAATTGCCTAGCATTTTGGTGCTGGACTGCCCTTGTGTGTGGGACACAGACTGATATGAAAATTAATATTTCTCCTCTGTTAACAGTGCATTACGCTAACACGTGGTTGTAGACTCTTCTGAGGGGTAGACATTCAATAGAACAGGGCATGTGATCCATGTTTGTTCTCAGTAGAGGGTTTCCCACACTCCTTTTCAATTTTGTAAAACTCGGGGTTTCACCCTAAGTAACCCTGGGTAATCCAGACGTGGACACCTTGCTCACTATGACTTAGAAAGACACAGCTTCGCCTCACTGAGGAGGCCCAAAAAGGCCAAAATGTGTCTCTGGGGTTGTTGATGGTACTCTTGTTCAGAGGATAATTGCCTAGCATTTCGGTGCTGGGCTTCCCTTGTGGGTGGGACAAAGACTGATATGCAAATGGTTATTTCTCTTTCCAATCCTAAATGTGATCTACCTACCAGTGAATTATGTACCAAGAATTATTTTTTTCTATTTATTCACCCAAGTTGTATTAGAGTCTTGTTTTTCCTAGGATATCTTTTCTCTCTCTTTTAAATATTCCCATCTGTTCAAATCTTCCTTTTCTGCTACCAGTTGAGCTTCATTATAGAGTCATGCTTCCAAGTGAGTATTATAAAGCTGTGTAAATGTACAAACAACACTCCTCTGTGTATATTTATAAATGCAGGGTGTACGTTTTGCAGTAAAGCATTACATTCTTTATATTTAGGAAATGCAATTTTGCACCTCATGCAAACATCCTTTTTGGTGTTTTTTCCCTTTCCCACTCAAAGTGCTTAATTGCAAAGGCAGATCTCTCGAGTAACAAATCATGACATGATTGCTGATTAGGTTCTGGAATCACAACACAGCCATTAGTGCATGTGAGTCACATTCTGTGACTGGGACTCATATAAAGTGGACTGTGTTAGAAGGAAAGAAAAAGTGATTTGGAGAATAGTTAAGGTTTTCATGGGTACACCTTAGCAAAGGTGCCAAAGCGCTGAACATGAGGGAGTGTTGTCCAGTGAAGCATTATCTTCTTTTTACATTATATACTTGGGCTGATCTGCAACTTGAACTCTCTGTAAACTGAGGTCTTTAGCAAATGTACTTTTCTCTCCTGTGAGAAACCAGAAAGTGTTTCACCCACTAGTCCCCAAATATCTGTCATCCAGTAGGATGTTTAGGAACTCTACCCCCCTTTTATGAGACAAACACTTTCTCACTGACAGCCCGCTCTAAGGGAAAACAGACTAACACCCGAGCCATGTACCTGACGTGTCCCAATATAATGGTCAGGCAATTACTGATCATCACACACACCTGACTTCCATTACACTTCCCCAAATGGATAAAAGGCAGAGCATGAGAGCACACTCTGAGCGAGGCTAAGCTCACAAGGAAACAGCAGTTCAAAGATGGCAGTTTAACGAGAGAAGAAAGAAGGCAAAACAGAGGGGGTCGCAAGAAGGAAAGTTCCCTTGACCTTTTAGACAAGGAACCATTACTTTCACAAGACTTTGAGATTGAAGTTCAATAAACACCCTTAAACTGTGGTTACTTGTGTCTGTATTACTGTTTGATTCCATGCCTTCATTACACTCCCCAATGAAATGAACACCTAGAAATGGGTGCACAGTACTGCTGTGTGCGTATTTACAGGTTTGAAGTGGCTCTAGGAGAATACGGCTTTCTGTTACATAAACCTCAAGGTATACCATGCTTTGGAAATCTAGCTCAAACCTAATCATTCTGTCATAACAAGAAGTCTCTTTTTTGCTCCTACGGATTAAAGTTCCCCTTAGAAACGGTATCTCTTACCAAATATTTCCGCTCTGGTCAATTTGTCTAGCCTATTTGAAAGTCAGATTTCTCTAACCAGTTGAGTCTCATGACAAAGTAAAATTTCTAATTCTTGATAATTTTTGCTGCAGCTGGCATTGAATCGTGGATCGATGATACCACTAAAAAAGTGGGGGTAGTTAAGGGAAAACCTGAAGCTAAGTTTGAAGAGAGAAGAACTAAACTGTTTGATATGGAAATCCTGCTGGCCAAACGCAAACTGCGCAGACAGGTGCGGACCATAAAGAGACCCGCACATTTTGCACTGGAAATCTTGATTACCATCAAAAAAGCTAAAAATATATACCGTAATTGGCACAAGAAACATAAAGGGTTGGGCTTGACGGAGAACTGGCAAAATCTGATAAAGGTTATGATGAGTCATAATCCTAAAACTATTGGCCAAAGACCCAAAAGATATCCAGAGAATGATACACCCTATCCATGAATCTACCTCTTGGGTGTTTATTGAATCCAAGATGTTTACAAGTCAGAAGAGCTCTGAAAACAAGATGGGAGATAATCACCCGTGGCCACTGCATTTCAATCGGGAGTGCGTGTTAGAAATTATCAGAAAGGCAAAAGATTCCAGGGCTCCTGGTCCAAATGCAGTGGCTTAACCATGGCAGTGTTGAAAGCAGACCTGACAAATTGGGCAATGTTGCTCCATAACTTGTTCTCAAAGGTATGTCAGCAAAGAAAGATCCCTCAATCCTGGATCTATACTGGTGCCTGTTTACAAAGCTGGAGAAATGTTGGAACCTGAAAATTATCACCTGTTGATATTATTAGACACTACAGGGAAAGTGTTTGCAACATGTGTTTTAAAACATCTGCAAGCATCGGTGGACCAAAAAGAACTGCTACATCCACTACAAACTGGTTTTCAGCAGGTGCCAGTATGAATCTTACCTTGAGAGTCCTGGACCGACTGATTAACAATGCAAGAAGTAAAACCAATCGGTCCTTGTATATGACCTTCGTGGATTTTAAATCCGCTTTTCATCTAGTCAATAGGGAATGACTTTGGGAAAAAATGTCAGCCTGGGTTGCCCTATTTGGCTATTAGAGATCATTAAAGGTTTACATAACAATACTACTGCCAGGATAGGACTGGGAAATGGAAATCACCTATCTGGTGAATTTGGTATTAATAGAGGAGTCAAACAGGAATGTATGATGGCCCCCTCCTCTTTCATTTGTACCTAGCCGATTTGCTCCACCGTTTACAAGCAATAGCAAAATGGTCACCCACAATTGACCAAGATCGAATGACGTCAATATTGTATGCAGATAACCTTGTGCTATTATGCCATACCGTATCAGGAATTAAGGGTTTATTAGAAGATCTGGTTAACTATGCCAATGAAAACAAGCTGATAATACATTTAGACACAACTGAGGTGATGTTGGTATCCCATAAAAAATAAATAGGGTGTGTATTGAAACACAAATAGGACAATTCCAGTATAAACCCTCATATAAGTACCTTGTTCTTAACCTGACATATAATGCAAACTATTTTAACATAATAAAATGTAAGACCACAGAGGCATGGCAGATGACCTTCTTGATGAGCCAGTTTGTAAGAGGTAAGGCTGGGTTCTCATTCAGTGGGATTCTATTATTATATAAGCAATGTTTTTTCCCTGTCATATTATATGGATTAGAAGCTTTGCTGATGACCAAATTGGACTAGCTAAACTGTATTGAAGGGTTTTTCTGGCATAATATTCTGAATTTGCTACAATGTTCTCCTATGGAGTATTTGCGATTAGAACTAGGTCTAAAATCATTAAAGGCAGTGGTGTTGAGACGTAGGGGTAACTCTTCATCCGTACACAGACGATCAGTAAAGATAAGTTAATGGCTCGTATGGCCACTTACAGTCATGAGGAGACCAGCACTGCTGACAAATACCTATTAATGATAAATGAACTATTTGTAGCTATTAATTGGCAACCAGTCTTCTGTCGTGGAACTAGCTTTGAGAAATTAAAGAAGGTGTTCACGAGGAAGATAGCACGGTGCTATTGGTAGGGTAATTATACCAACCTAGGAACTCTGCATGGTTATGCCCAGGAGTCACGAGTGGTACATAGATTTTTGAGTCCCCAACCTTATCTACTGATCTGCCCTGACCTTGAGGTAAGAAAATGTTTGACCAGGATTAACCAACTTCCGGTGCTTATATCACTGGGTAGTCGGCTGAAACTAAATGAAGAATGTATATATTGCAGAATCTGTAAGAACCCTGTGAATAAAGAAACTGTGAGACATATCTTCACGGAATGCCCAAAGCTTGGTCCTTTATTCATGGCATACCTAGGACATCCAGCACATAATGTTGAGACAATATTAGAGCAAGTTTTCTGGATATACTGTCTTAACACTAATTCCACATTGCTTTGTATCACATCTGGCTGAACATTAAAATACATATTGACAAGGAATATAAATAACAAAATTAGAAGGAAAACACACTATTACTAAACATTTGGTGTTATGAACTGTTTATGAAGCCAGGAGATGAACAAGTCACCATATTCAAAATAACATAGGGGTATGCAAAATAAAGCTATGATGGTTTACGATAGAATTGATTGTTAACCGCTTGAAACTAATCATATACGAATTAGACACTTTAAGAATCTATGAACTTTAAGATTTTGAATGACTTTTAACATATTTTGATACTTTGAATGTTTATTCCCTTAGATGAATAGCAGATTGACTGATTAAATGTGTCTCTAAACATGAATGATGGGGAAATTGTAATTGAAATCTGAAAGTGAATTTGAATTGAAGTTGTTTTTAAAGACTATTTTAACTATATTTTTAGAATATGCAGTCCTTGGACTGTATTTGATAAGTGTTTATATGTGTTATATGTTGTATATGTGTAAATGTATGTAATGTATTCGTAAATACAAAATACATAAAAGTTCTATGAACGTAAAAAACAGATACATAAATAAATGAAGTAAATGCTTAATCAAGGCAGTCCTGTGTACATTTACAAATGTGGAGAAGGGATTTTCAGTAAAGGATTACCTTCTTTACATTTTGAAAATGTAATTTTGCTACTTGTGTAAAGTTTACATTTTTGATTCACTTCTTTGGTTTTCACATTGTACAGTAGGTCACAGCTGACATCTTAATCTCAATAGTATGGTGTCAAATAAGTGTAGTTTTCCCTCCCCAATTCAGTACATACCTATATGTGCCTGGGTAGTACTGCTCTATGGGTAATTATAATAGTATTATTATTATACATGTTGAGCTGTCATAGTCAGGCTTTCTGCAGCAATAATGTCTATGTAGGCCCCGCTTTTCCAATCCTAAATGTGTTCTACAAGTTACTTATATACCAAGAAACTGTTTGTTTCTTTTTAGTCAACCAAATTGCATTTGATTCTTGTGTTTCCTAAGAAATCTTTTCTCTCTCTTTTAAATATTTCTGACAGTTCAAAACTTACTTTTCTGCTACCAGTTGAGATTCATTATGTAGTCATGCTTCTTAGTGAGAATTATTAAGCTTTGTAAATGTACAAATGGCAGTCCTCTGTGTATATTTATACATTTAGAGTGCATGTAGTGCCATACATCATTACATTCTTTACATTTAGGAAATGTAATTTTGCACCACATGCAAACTCAGCCTTTTTGGAAGAGATGTTTTCCCTTCCCACTCAAAGTGCTTTATGGCAAAGGCAAATCTGTGAGTGACATGTGAGTCACATTCTGTGACTAGGTCTCATATAAAAGGGGCCTGTGTTATAAGGAAAGAAAAAGCTAGTATAGAAATGTGTTTAGATTTGCAGAATAGGTAAGGCTTTCATGGGTGCACCTTGGCAGAGGTGCCAACACGCTGATCATGTGTGAGTGTTATCCAGTGAAGCATTATCTTCTTTTCACACTATATACTGGGGCTGAAATGCAACTTGAAATCTCTGTAAGCATCTCAATGTTGGCCCTGCTTTTGAAATGTAGCTCCTACCTCATACCTCATAAGGAACAAAGGATAATGCTCATTCTATAGCATCCCTATTGTTATGCAGTGTCCCACAGGGCTCATGTCTTTCCCCCTTACTTTTTAATATTGACTCACGTCTTCTCTGCGCTCTTTTGTCAACCATGGGCATTTATTTTTGCCAACTATGCCGATGACACACAGATTGTTGTCCAACTTACTGGTGAGTACTTAAAAGATGCAGAACATATTAATGCTATCTTTGCTGAAATCCAGAAGTGGATGGCATTTAACTCATTAGCCCTTAACAACGCTAAGACTGAGCTGTTGATCTTAGGCACCCAGCAGAGATTAAAGAAACTTGATACAAAGTATGACAACTTCCTGATAGACCAACACGTCATTGCTGTTTCTAAATCTGTAAAAACTCTAGGGTCTTTTTTGACCCTCAGTTATCCTTCACCCGTCAGGTCAGTTAACTTAAATATTCCTGCTACTTTTATATCCAGCTCTTATGGCAGATTCGTCCGTTTCTGTCTAAAGAAAATCTTGCCTTGATCGCAGCTGCCATTGTAAACTGCAAGCTGGACTATTGTAATAGTCTGATGATTGGTACTTCGCAGGCCAACGTGAAAACCATGCAGATTATTCAAAACAGTGCAGTTTGGGCTGTAATGGGCCTTAAGCATAATATGCACATTTCCGATGCTAGGCGTAGCCTGCACTGGCTGCCAGTTAAACAGCGCCTAGATCATAAAGGTTTATCCATAGTCTTTAAATGTCTGTTCGGTCAAGCACCATCTTATATTACAGCTAGCTCAGAAAGAAGCAAGTTACCCGTTGTTTGCGCTCTAACAGTAACATCATCTTGGCTCAACCACCATTTGCCCTGAAAAGATTTGGCGGTGTTAGTTTTGATTCTTGGGCTCCGGCTCTATGGAATTCACTCCCTAGCTATTTTGCTAACAGCGACTCCGTGGTTACCTTTAAGAAGCAACTAAAGACCTTCTTGTTTGATAAAGGTTAGGACACTCTTAACTTTTCCGACCATGCACTTTGATATCTGGTTTTCCTTCTGTCATTTCTATTCATCATGATTGGCCTGTGTGATGACGGGCCTTCCTTGGTCACTGTCTTTTTTGTGCTACTTGTTTGTCATTGTTGTCTGTTGTCTGCTCTCTCTCTCTCTTCTGTGAGCGCCCTGAGGCCTTTGGGTTAGTGGCGCAATATAAGAACCCTGATAGATAGATAGATAGATAGATAGATAGATAGATAGATAGATAGATAGATAGATAGATAGATAGATAGATAGATAGATAGATAGATAAGTTACCGTCATAGCAAGAAGTCACTATTTTGTTCCTAACAAACACATGTCCTCTTGAAAACTGTATTTCTTACCAAATATTTCGGCACTGATAAATATGTACAGCCTTTTTGAAACTTACATTTCTCTAACCAGTTGAACCCTGTGATGAATTGGGATAAGAGTTTTCCATCAAAAGATTACCTCTTACCAAATCCTCTATACCCTAATCCTACCTACACCCTCTTTACCCCACCCACTTACTCTATCCCCACTCTATCTACACTCACCCCTCTACCTTCATCTTCTATACCCCCACTCGCCCTACTATCACCCTTTCTACCCTCACCCAGACACCATGCGCCCATTATCTATACCCCCACGCAGGGTACCCCCACCAACCTGTCCTATCCCCACCCTCTCTACCCCTATCCACTTACCTTATCTAACCCTCGCTGACCCCACCCATCCACTCTGCCCTATCTTCTCTACATCCACATACCCTACCCATGCCCACCTACTCTACCTCACCCTCTGTAGCATCACCCAGCCTACGAATCACCCACCGACCCCCACTCTCTTTATCTGCACCCACTCAAAATCCATCCATCATGCTCCCAGCCTCCCACTCATCCTACCCTCATACTCTCTTTCCCCACAGGCCTACCTTACCGAATTCTCTTTACCTCCATCCACCCACCCTACCCTCTCATCCTGTTTACCCCCACCTACCCACCCTACTTCCACCCCAATACCTATAGCTATACAAGTTCCTACAATATTGCTCTGTGTGTATGTATACATTTTGAGTGGATCTTGCATTTATGTCTTTTTTTATTTTTAGAGTTCTAGTGGTGACTTGTATGTGCTGATTATGTTCCTTTCTTTACAGCATTGATACAAAATGACATCAAAGAATCAAAAGGAGCATGTCAGGAGGAAGGATTGAGTGCAGGGAAGTAAAGTATTTCAATCTAGTAATGTTGATACTGATGTTTCATGTTTTGTACAAACGTGTTCTGATGGCTATGTACAAATGCCTGTTAGTGATAACATTTTTTAAAAAGTCCAAATTCAGATAGAAGACAAGTCAACAAATGACGTAAATGGAACCAAGCACATTTCAAGTCACAATGATAATATGGAAAATGTGTCAATATCCTTACTACATAGTAAAAATCAACCGCTTTTTTAAAAATAGAGAAATTAGAGCTTCTTTAGGTGTTAGACACAGGAATAAACATATTCTTTAAACCATGTTTCACTTTCAAGTCTTTACACATCTTTTGAGAAGTGTGAAATTAAAATGTAGGCATGTGGTGAGGCATTTTCTGCAAAAGAAAAAATATAAGGAATAATCAGAAAAGGCTTCAATATGAAAAGAACATTATTTATTCTCTTGTTGAACAAACTTAAGAAGTTAATTAAGGTCACAATGCCATTCTACAAAGAGGTACAAACTGTTTGTGTACTTACACAACCCAGTGTTTGTGAAGTGTTTGGTGGAGAATGGAAACACACTTCTCATGCAGAAATACTGTGTAATGAAGAGAGTTACATTCAACAATGGGCTGTAACCCTTTATATTGATGAGAGTGGATGCAGTTATGAAGTACAAAATGGTGTGATTTCTGGAAAAGAAGAAATCTGAAAGACATTCACTAGTGTTGTAGAAACATTAAGGCATAGTGCAATAAAAGCAAAAAAAGAAACTCAGGTATGGACATGCAATTCTTTTTGCAATATTGACAAGTTTTCTTGTAAAGTCTTAAAGGTTTTTTTGCAAGTATTGCACACAAATTATAATGTTAAGAGACAAATCAATAAGGTGCAGAGAATAAATGACTGTGAAGTTTGTGAAAAAACATGATTTATTGGTCACTCTCTAGCTTGTCTTGATGAGAATAGATATAAGAGTCAGTTTTATCATATACGGATGCTGGCTGCACATCATAGCAAAATGAGATTTATTTTTGTTAAATTGTATCATTGCAAAACACCACCAATGTCGCTTGAACTTTGAAATAAAATACTGATGACTGGAACTGTAGAAAGTATAATGCAGAAAGTTTACTTTATACACTTCAGATAATAAACATGACTCATTTAAAAGATTATGGGCCTCATTACGACCCAGGCGGTAAGTTACCGCCTGGGCCGTGACTTTACCACCATGGCGTAAACTACGTTTACGCCATGGTGGTTGGCGGACTTACCGCCCCATTCCGAGGTTGGCGGGGGCGGTAAGTCCCCAATCCCCATTTACCCTTCCCCATTCCCATTTTTGCCCCATAGGGCATAATGGCAGTGGGGAAGGCGTTAATTACGCCACCGTAAATTACGGTGGCGTAATTAACTCCATGGTCCCTTAGCGCCATGGATTTTAACACCTGCTAAAAGCAGGTGTTAAAAGCGCCATGGCGCTAAGGGACCTCGTACTCAGGCGGTAAGGGTCGGCGCTGTTAACGCTGCCGTAAACCCCTTACCGCCTGGGTCGTAATGAGGCCCGATGTCTACACAGATTAAATGCTTACAGGAAGTGTGAATGATGATCCAATGCTTTCAAAGAATCACATATTTCAAGAGCACAAAAGAGGTATTGCAATGCTTGAGTTGTCTTCAAAAAAGGAGCAGACATTATTTGTGTGTCTTGTTGACACACTTTCTATGAACCTCAAGTACAACTAGTGTACATTGAGGAGAACGTTAAAGACACTGTCAAAGATGCTTTGAAATAACTTAACCTGTATTTGTTAGTAGAAGAGCGATTTGACGCAAATGAGGCACAATACGCCTGTAGGCACTGCGTCATGTTTTGCCAAAGAAAATGCATTCCTCCTAGTAGTGTCTTGAGTGACATGGTAGTGTCTACAATTCCTGGTGTGCTTCAAACATTTAACATTTTTGAAGTGATTGCAGTGCAAATTGTTCATCCTTTCCAAGTTATTGTTAGATTACAAACAAAGATGACAACTCTGCCTAAGCAATCATTAGTCTAAGTTGTGAGTGACAAAGTTTTTTATTGGCCTGCAAGAAAATTGACATTGCAGAATCTTTGTTTCAGTAAATGGCGTTGCTAAAAAATTTAAGTATGTTTGGCAGCAGTTTATAGACATCATAAATGGGCAAGGAAGCTTTAAAGCTTCTAATGAAGCACAATGGTGTGTATAAAGACAGTCTGCACCAGACTTGTCTATACTTGAAGTTGAGTTAACAAGCAAGAGCAGTGAAGGTCAGTACCAACGTCTAACTGTTGCAGAAGGGAATCATTTGTATGAACATTACACTATTCATCCTCTACACTCACCTGAAATAATGGGTGAAAGTCTAGAATTATACCAAATGAAAGCAACACAAAGTTCACAAATCAATGTCTTCGAAGAAAAGCATTAGAAGCTTGTTTTGTCCCTATGTTTGTACCTATTACAAAAGATTGGATGATCGGAAGGCTCCAATTTCTTCTTCAGAATATTGCTATAAACAAATATATTCTGAAGATTCCCAATTCCGCACCAATAATGAATATATGTTTTACTCACTATATGAAAGTGAATTTCCAACCTTATGTTATACTGTTGCTAAAACACATCAGACAGGAACTAGATTTCAAAATGTTTCTACATGTGAGATGCTACAACAGTTGAAAGAATAACATGACATTTTGGAAGGTACAATGACCAATACTCTTGCCACAATAGTTTTACAACGGTAGCGGGCGCCCCTCTCTCGAAAGAACAGACTTGATAACCTGTTCAGTGGTTATTAACCACTTGAGAGTTCGCAGCCACTGCTTTTACTCACTGTGCCTTTCACAGATGGGAAATATCCATTTGCATATCAGTCTTTGTCCTGCCCAGGGGCAGTCCAGCACCGAAATGCAATGGCAACTCCAACCTGAACGAGAGTACCACCAGCAACCCCATACACGTGTTTCACCCTTGTTGGGGATCATCAGTGAGGTGAAGCTGATGCCTCTCTAAGCACAGTGAGATCAACTAAGGAATATTGGTCAGGAAGACAACCAGAGATAGATGCATGATCAGAAACTTGGTCCCTCCAACTTGGTTTGTGACATTAAGTTGCACTGTGCATGGTTGGGATGATCTTGCAGAGTGGATTTGTGAAAGCAATCCACATATCTTCTGATGGTGGGCAGAGAGTGCTTTGCTTGAATTGGGAAAAGAGACTCCTGAGGGCAGTCAAGGTTCTGCAGAGCCAATTATTCAAACTGATGTTGACCTCGCCATGGAAGATGTAGAAATTGCAATGCAACAGACTAAAGTTGCATGTGCAAATTATGATACATTAGTAAGTATACTTAATGTGGAGCAGAATAAGTGTATTGTAAAATCCAAAATAGGTGTTTACACGGTTGACAACATGACAACCATGAGTGTTCTTGTGTCCAATACAGACCTGTATTGATGTATATTAGAGGACAAGCGGGAACCGGAACATCTTTTTTAATTCATGCATTGAGAGCAATGATACAAAATGTAACAAATTGATCTCTATTATGTATTGTAACTGCTTCAGCAGGTTTGGCAGCATTTAAGATGTTACTTTACATGGATTGTTGATGCCACCAGTTGAGCATAATAACACAATTGAGTATTAAAAATTGTATCACATGAAGCATAAGAAGTAAGGAAAGTCTTAAGAAAATTAAATGTTTTTATTGTAAATGAAGTGAGCATGGTGTATAACCTGATGCTAACTTTCCTTCATTTGTGAATACAAGAGGTCTTGAAGACTGACAATCACGTGTTTTTGTAGGTTATCATGTCCATTTTTTTGGAGATGTGTTACAATTAACTCATGTGAAAGGTCAACCAGTCTTCAAGATGCTGCAATCTAAGAATAGTCAAAAAACCACAGGTAGTATTGGTAATTTCAACCTTTGGAATTATATTCTAGGAATTTACCATTAATATGAGGCAATCTGCAGACTTAGGTCCTAAATCATGGATTTCTTTGTGCAGGAAGTAGGGAACGTGTGCGCCAAATTGCATGCGAAATCCTGTTAGTCAATTCATGGTATCAAATATGCAGGACTTTTCATGCACTTGTGTGGATTTTGCGCAGGCTCGGCATGTCTCTGCGAGCTGTTGAGGACCTTGCGTGAGACACCACATGGCTTGCACAGAGGGCTGAGAAGGGGGTTGAACAATTGAAAAATTGGGCGTTAACTCGCATGCCCAATATTGCAACAAACAACATGTATTCATAGATCCACCTGCGCTGCCTGTCAGCAAAGAAATGGCCACGCAAATCCCTTGATCTCTGCACCACCGGAAGGCAGGCATAAAGACACTTGCGCATAGGAGTTGCAGCACTGAGGTGGGTTTCCATGTCAGATTTAGGGCTGTGTGTACACAACTGGGATTACGATCTAACTTCCGGGTGCACATAAGCAGTGGAGTGATGTCCAGGATTGATTTACGGGGGTTCACATGCAGATTTTCTGAGTTCAACCCAAGTTATTAACTATCATGCGCATGCTGTTGGGGTGCCGGCAAAAGTTACGGGGACAGGGCCCCAGAGATACAGGCCTGCTTGAGGGGGAACCCACACACTGTTTGAAGGGTGCGTGTGTTCACGCCCAGGGATCATGCAGAGGTGGGTGTTCTGGCTGTTTAGGCTTTGCGTGGGGCGTGCATGTTTTGGGCATTCTGGACACAACTTGCGATTATGGTCCCTTTTCACTGGGACTTCCATGAATACTCAGGGCACACATTTTTTATTTGTTGCACAGGCTTGCGCACTGTTGTTCTCTGCCTGTGGCAGTAGCAGGAGAAATGCAAATTTTTCCATGAATCGGGCCCTTGGAGTATGCAGACATGCTTAGTAAGATTTGTATAGGTATCCATGAGGAGAATACACAAACAGTCCTGAAAGGGCATACTGATTTCTAACATGTTCGATTCAGGTTGCACTGCACCTGATGTCATGTTAACTCGTCAAGAAAAGAAAATGTCTTGTGTTGCTTTGATGTGTGCACTCGGAGAGTGTGACAAGTTCAACTCTACAATGCTGCTCTCTGAGAAGCAAGACATTGCAGAGATACAATCATGCAATGTTTTACATGGACATCTTATAGCTTTAGAGTTAGATAAAAGAGCAAAAGCATGATTCATTCAATTAGAACATTCAATTTCTAAAACCGATGGTTTAGAATCAGTTTTAAAACTGTGCATCTATATACTAGTAATGTTAAAGAGGACCTTGAATGTAGAAATTGGTCCAGTCAACAATGGAGCAATGGAAAGAGTGGTTGCATTTCTCACTTTTCCTCACAGTATGAATATTGAACATATTCTCGTGAAGTTTGATTGTGTAGAGGAATCTCATTTGATTTCTCGGACCTCTGCAGGCTTCATGCTTCTTAAGGATACCTTTGTGAATTTCTATTATGCTCTGCATATGCAATTAGTATTCATAAATCAAACGGGTTGTTTCTAGAATTAGCCGGTCCGATAGCACAGCGAGTAGAGTGCTCGCTTTGACATCTGTGCAGAGCCTGCTGATGCTGGTTTGAATCCCGGCAGGACCAAACTCTGGCTTTCATCCTTCCAAGGTTGATAAATGAGCACCACACACCATGGGTGATAAGAAGCAGCGCTCAGATACCTGAGGGTTCGTAGCACTATGTAAATGATACATTATTATTAAATAGCACTGATTGGCACTGGCTATATAGTGTTCAAAGAAGGAATGCCATATGTAGCCCTACCACGTTTAAAATAATATTGAAGGTTTATTTTTAATAAACTTTGATGAATTGAAAGCTGACATTTCATGCATTGAAGAATATAACAGATTATGGGCCAAAGTGCCCGGCAGGGTCAGACTTGCCGGGCACTATGGACCCTGCAGGCATACTTGCAGTGTGGCGGTCCGGAAACAAGGATGCCGTTAAGCTTACCAGCACCCTGGTTTCCGTACCGCCACACTTGGAATGAGGCCCTATGTGTAGTGCATTCTCCTCAACCTGAACATATACCTCTTCATGTTATGGTTATACCAAGAAATAATAAGCAACCAGTGAAGCTACATTCAAATGAAGTGGTTACTTTTAACTCTGCAAAATAAGAGAATGTAGCAGAGTTGGAAAGTCAAACAAATATAACATCCTCCCGCTGTATGTGTAGCAATCAAAGAGGCATTGGATGCCATTCAAATGCAGCTTTGTGCATGTTTTTCAAATGACACCACTGATACAAGAAATAACTTCCACAGTAGAGAAACAGCTATGTGTGGAACTTTCAATTCTTCAAATCAACACACATTCAGCAATGTCAAACCAAAATGTAGCAGCTGTTTCAAGTAGAAGAGAACATTTGTCTCATGATACACAGGAAGATAGTCAAGGAGCTAGTGCAGGAAACAATTAAAGTATATAGACATGCAGAAATGTCTTATGAGCGGAATCACAGAGTGTTCACAATGTTATAAACAGGAAATTACTTTAGATCTTACAGAAAGGTTTTTACATCTTTCTGTCCCTGATCAGAAAAGTGTGTGTTTTTCTGATCTCATAACAAAAGCATAACAAAAGCATACCATGATATGCAATACAGTGACTGTGGTTGTAATTTATAGTCAACACTGCAAAATCTACTTTTTAATAAGTACCTTTTAATAATGTTTCAGAGATATAGGGCCTAATTCACAGAAGTGTTTTTTATAATGGCAAAATTCATTGGAAAATGCTCGGTGAATCAGGGCCCAAGTTTAGATTGTTAGTATTGTATAAATAGAACATTATTTAAATATAAAAGTAGACTTTAAGCACACATTTTAGATCAGTGAGTAGAATTTTTATTTCTCTCCAACTAGGTGTTTTTCCCCTACAAAATGATTAGTGTTCACAACCTTAATTGGTAGATTCAATATTCAAACAGTACTATTATGAAAAAAAACCTGTCTTCTTTATATTCCGTTATACAATTTATTGCATTGTCTTTCACAGAAGTCATGGTGATTGAGCAGACACAATTAGGCAATCAATTTTGAATAACACATTTTGCTTTCTATATTGTTTTAAATTTTGTTCTTTCACTAACGTAAATAAGTTTTAATTTTGTGTGTTAATGTTATTAGTGATATTAAAAAGAAATGTTTAGGCTATGGCATAACAAAACCCTTGAACTTCAGGGAAAAAAACCTTAGTAGCAGGAGCATTAAGATTAAAACTTAAAGCACCAAAGTCCCTGAAATTCTGCAAAATCCACCTTAACTTTGCGCCCCCTGTTGCGAAACCTATGACCAGGATGATGACCTCAAAGATGGCATCCCTGATTACATCACTAATGATAATATCTATGACATTGCTGATGACATCTCTGATGGAATCATTGATTACATTACAACACTAACTGACCATGGCCATTGCCCACATCCTTTGATCATGCTCGCTGTATATTTTAGCACATTAAGAGACCACTACCCATGGTCTAATAGCCATGCACTGCATCCATGGCCAGTGGCCACAGCTTTCAGCCATGCCCACTGTATATTTCACAAAAGTTGCTATCCACTAGCCATGGCTTTTGGCTGTCCCCTGGTATATTTTCACATATTAAGGGGCAGTAGCCATGGCCTTCAACCAGGGACAGTGGCCACGGCCTTTGGCCAAGGTCACTGTATATTTTCAAACACTAATGGACCCCAAGTCATGGCCTTCAGCCATGTTCAGTGGCCACAACCTTCATCTATGCGCACTCTATATTTTAAAACACTAACAGCCCACTAGCCACTAACAGTCAACTAGCCATGGCCTTCATCCATAGCCAGTGGTCAAGGCCTTCAGTTGGCCCACTGGAATTATGAACACATCAAGGGACCACTATCTATGACTTTTGGCCAATGCCAGTGGACATGGCTTTTGTCCAGGCTTGCTGTATATTGTACAGCACTAACCAGCCACTAGCCATGGCCTTTGTCAATGGCCAATGTCCACAGCCTAAGCCATGACCTACATTGTTATTTATTTAATGAAAGCTTATATTAGCCAAGTCATAAGTGATATTATGTCTCATGCGTCACATACATTATGTAATTAGTGATGTCACCAGTGATGTCACCAGTGATTTAATCAGTGATGTTATCAGGGATGTCACCATTGTTATAGGCTGTGCAACAGGGGGCACAAGGTTAAGGTAGATGTAACTGAATTTCAAGGGTTTTGTTGCATTGAGTTTTTACCTTAACGCCCCTGCAACTAAAGTTGTCCCTATGATATGTATATTTATACATGTTAATATATAAATTCACTGATAAAACTTTGTTAAAGGGGCATTATGGTTAAGTTGTAATAATATAAACCTATGAAATATGTTTAAAAAAACTGAAAAATAAGTACCTTGCATCATTCAGCTAATCAAACCCTCCTTCTGCAAGGGTGATGTCTGCCCAGCTAACCTCATTAAAGAGTGTGCTGATTCCTTGGCACCGTTTTTGACAGCATTCATTAATGCTTCATTTCACTTTAAAACTGTGCCTTCCTGCCTTAAAGAGACCTAGGTCCACCCACGTTTTAAAAAAAACATCCCTGCACTCAGAAAATCCTCACAACTACAGACCTATCACCACGGTCCCATTCCTCTTAAAAATTCAGGATAAAGCTGCCTATGGTCGAATACAGCAGTTCCTGGAAGCAAAAATATACTGGGGAAGAGGCAAACTTGTTTCTGCCCTGGCCACGGAACAGAGTCTGCCCTATTCGACCTCAAGATCCAGCTTAGGGATACAATGGACAAAGGCAAGCTGGCACTTATCCTTCTCCTAGATTTATCAGCGGCATTGATCTCGTTGACCACGAGACCTTATGTAAACAACTCAATTTCTCCCCTGAAGCTACATCATGGATCTCATCCTTTTTAAAAGGGAGACTTATGAGAGTGTTTTCGGAGCATGCATGTGCCGTACCTAACACCATGCACTGTGGTGTCCCACAAAGCTTGTGTACCGCACCTACACTCTATAATTTATTCACCTTACCCTTCTTCAACGACCTAGATAATCGGGCAATAGCCTACACAAACTATGCTGATGATACTCAAGTCCTACTCCCTCTCATGGGCTCCTATGCACATGATGCAGCTGTACTATCAAACATCTACGCTACCCTCCAGGCATGGATGGCAGCTAATGAGTTATGCCTCAACGGGGACAAAACAGAGATCCTCCTGGTAAGCACTAAGGATACTCTCAACAAATTGGACTCTCAATACGTAACCATCACTGTGTTACCTGCAGTCAAAACTGTTGGGGTCTTCATTGACTCCACTCTTTCCATGATGCAACAAGTTAGCGTCATTGCGTCTTCGGCAGCTCTGACCACCAAATTAATCAATACGGTTAAACCTTACCTGTCAACCAAAAAATAGCATTCGGGCCAAATTGGACTATTGCAATGCCCTATGTGTACATAAACCAAAAACCTCAACAGGTTACAATTCACCCAAAATAATTCCTTCAGAGCTTCACTGAGTATTTCCAGAAGGGAACACCTCTCACAAGCAAGAAGGGATGCCCATTGGCTCCCAGCTAAAGAGCAAATTCTATTTAAAACCTTGGCTATCATGCATAAATGCCTCACCCGTACTGCCCCCCATATCTAACTGAGAATATAATCCCTGTCACCTCCACCAGACCCATTTGTGCCCACCATTCCAACTTGATCTACGTCCCTACCTTCAAAAGAGCCAAAGCGGGAGATTCAAGCTTCAAATATCAAGCACACAAAAACTGGAATGTGCTGCCCACATCACTCAGAAACAAAGTCTCATAAGCTGTCTTCTGCAAAGCTCTCAAAACAAAACTCTTTAACTAAGACAATTGTACTAGGCCAGTAGCGCCAGCCCCTCTGGCCCTCGCCCTCCACCACAGTATCCATCTGTTTCCAGTATTTGCACCTTTACATCTGCTCTGTTCTGCTGTAACCATGGAACCATTAGGCCATACATCCTGTGTCCCTGTAACTCAATGTCTTTACTGGTCATTACAATCTATCTGTAATCCGCGCTCCCCTTGTTCGATCTCAACCATAATATCGTTTTTGTCCAGTAATTGCCTCTGATCATCCTGTGAGGTTTCACTGTAACCATGGAACCACTATTCCAAATATCTGGCTGTTTCCCCGTAACTTAATTGTGTTTGCCTGTCCTCACTGTTCTTGTTTCCTCCCCCTGCAATGTAGTTATCCTTACTGTATTGTATTAGTGCCATGACCTGGTTCGCCTGTAACCATGGAACCAGCTGTCCAATGTACCATGTTAATTTCTCTCTGTAGTATTAGCTATGATTGTTTGGCAGTACTGCCCATATGTTGTTTTTCCTCTCGTAACTAAGAAAGCCCTACTGTAGCAGCACCACAATGCCTAAGTAACTGCTCTGAGTATGAACTGCCCCCCATGCGACCACCCTAGAGCCGCATATCACCTTCCTATCAGTCTTGTTATGGCCTTCCCCCAGCCTTCAATAACCGCACTGTCTGTTCTTAGGCCACTCGTGAATAGCATCCAGTTCTCCTACACATGTAAAATAAAAGCAGTTCTGCCTGTGTGGATTGCTATAGGAAGCAGTTGTTTTGGTATCCTTACTGTGTAATTCTGGTCACATGAGCAGCACAATTGTTCTTTGTGACTAAAAGCGTGACAAGCAGTTCAGGAAGTCGAGAAGCAGTACCAAATGTACTTCTGAATACAGGAGCATTTAGATGAAATCACTTCACAGCAGTCACTGGGAATGAGTAAATGTAGCTGTTCAGGATAACAAAGACTTTATCTTCCAGCTGACAATATGCCTATTGATAGAGTGACATTACATTAACTGCCGCGCCACTGTGTCCTTTAAAGAGACAGAATCATTTTGTGCCATCTTGGTAAATAGAATCTTCTAATAGGCTTCTATTCATCAGTGCCGTGTGTGCATTATCCATGCTGCTAGCTCTGCCGTTTCTATTAGTTTCCACGGGTGAAAATAACACAATCAGTTCGGGAAATGACAGCTTATCATTCAAAGGAAAACATTTTCTTAAAGATTTTTCACTTGACCAAATGCTTTAATTTGTCCCGGAATGCAAGAAGCAAATGACAAGAAAATCTTGTGTTTCTAAAACTGATTTAGGACGGCATCATAAACGGGTAGAGAAATCGGACTTCAGGGAAAAAATGTGCTGCCATAAAAATGTTCTGTTTTCTCATTTGTGAATCGTAATGATAGACAACTTTAAGACCTTACGAGGTCTGATTTAGATAATCAAAACATTGAAAAACCAAAGAGTTGACTTGCTCATTTAAAACAGATTATTGATGGAGTCGAAATGTATGAGATGCTATTTGCTGATCAATGTAAGGGGTATGTAGAGGCAATGCGCGTTTGCCATGCAGCATGATAATAAGTAAAATGTCGTGTAATAAAAGGGTGTGTGCAGACGTCAATCGAGCACCTGATGTCAGTTGATTATCCCTTGTAATACAGAATAGTGACTGCTAATTAAATGTATCCCTTCTGTGAAATAATTTAACATGCTTTGATATGCAACTCTGTGCCTTCGTACATATTTCGAACATTGAGAGTATACATACTCATTTAAGAATAACATTTATTAATCTGTAAGATAAGTTTCAGTTTGAAGTTAGGTTAAAAGAGATGGTGGTAGTGATAACAAAATAAAATGCTCCCATCCTGTGTCTTATCCAAGCTCTTTGGTCATTGGTATCTCAGAAAACATGAAATGGCACCCTTTCATAAAATGGGCTAAGGTTCGAGGGCTGATTTTAGGAACAATTGAATTGGAAAATGTATGCTGTGCATGTTAGAACTATATTGCTATCAAGTCCTATTCCAGAATGCAGTGTGTATTTGTCAGTATTTCAAACACTACCCATTGGGCCTCATTATGACCCTGGCTGTAGGGGTTTAACGGGGCTGGTAGAGCTGGCAGCCCCGTTAAAGCCCTACCGCCTCATTACGAGGTCCGCTTGCGGGACCGGGTAAGGACACCTGGTAAAACCAGGCATCCTTACCGGGTCACGTGAGCGGCCCAGCATGCTAACAATGGGCCCGTCATTGACGGACCCATTGTTAGCATGCTCCCCATTCCATTGAGCCCTATGGGGGCTCAAATGGGAATGGGGGTGTACAGGTTCCGGGTTTCCTGAACGGGGAAATACCGGGCCCTCCAAGATCGGAATGGCCCGGTATTTCCCCATTCAGTGAACCCGGACCCGGTACCTGCAATGGGGGTAGCCATGCCGCAAATAGCGGCATGGGTACCTCCATTCTTGTAATGAGGCCCATTGTATTATTGGCATGGTCTTTTGAGGATGCAGTAGAAACTGGCTGACAATGGCAATCAAGCTGATGGCCTTCGCCAAAAGCAGTTATAACAGTGTCACCTGTGTGACTTATGTGATGATACTGCCTTGGTGGTTATGCTGATACTGCCTCACAGATGAAAGACCGTTTTAAACAAGCACTGGCAAAATCAGTAGTTCTGGCTTTTTTGTAAGTATTGGTGTTTGTTTATGGATGAATAGAAAGATGGGTGAATGAGTTTGTGTGGGCAGTGCATAGATGTATAGCAGTGTTACTGTAAATCACGTTCATGAAGCTGTGACGATATATGCAGCATTGCCACTGTATATGGATTTCATGAAGCTGCAGCCACAAATATATGCCAACTTTGCCCGGATAATCACTTTCATGCAGCTTCACAGAGAATATATGCCAGCATTGCCCTTGAAAATCATTGTCATGACTCCACACCCACAATATATGCCAGCGTTACCCTGTACACTAATTTCCTTAAGCTGCACCCACAACGTATGCCAGCATTACCTCTGTAAAACAGTTTAATGAAGCTCCACCCATAATATATGCCAACATTTCCCCAGTGAATAAGTTGCATGAGGCTGTGGCCCCAAAATATGCCAGTGTTGCCACATATGCTGACATGGGCATCACTTGCACCAAACACATGTGCTTCTCATCAGATGGTCCAATAAAGTGTGAATATGCACACAAAAGTACAAGCAACGTATTTCAGACAAATTGCTTAATGTGCATAATACGTCTTTTTTGTCTCATGTGCATACTGTAACGCTCACCTGATTCCCGTAGAGGCGCCGGTCTTGACTGGGCGTATACCGTATCTTCAAAGGTGATGTGTAACACACGGCTGGCTCTTTGGGCTGGACCTCTGTGCACTGTATGTCTGGCTCGAAGGGTAAGATGTCTACAGATAGAAAATGTGGGATTAATGAACTGGGTTATTGAATGTCTCTCTCTTCTTCCCTTTCTCTTCTCCTGTAGAACCCCAAAGGTTAACGCTCTCACCTTAGGTAAGTGAACGCCGTGCTCTCCATCTGCCTCGAGGCAGGGTGCTGTAACCAGTTTCTTCACTGGATAAGGGGAGCAGGCCTCTTGACTTCAGAGGACTGCTGTCCGTCGTTTACTGCACGAACGGTAAGTTTCGAGTAATTCTAATGTCTTTAAAGTCTTTAGTAATGATGTCTCTTGTTTTGCAGGGTTCCGGCGATGGCGGATGGCGGGCTGAAGTGAGTTGAAGATGGAGCCCGTGTGATGAATAGAAGCGCTTGGAAGCACGTAAGTAAGCGCTTGTTGCCTGCTTCACGATGCGCTCTAACTGTCTTTTTATTTTGCAGGTACAAGTTCGGGGCGGCTGCAGGGTGCCGGAATACCCACTGGGTTAGATGTGGAAAGGAGTAATGGCACGTGAGTATTAAAGTTCCCCAATGTCTTTAAACGCACCTTGTTTTGTCTTTCAGATGCGGGATGCAGTGCCGAAGGCCTCCGGAGCGTGCAAAGAGTTGGTAAGCTTTTGTCTTTCAGATGCCAGAATGCAGTGTGAAGACCTCCGGAGCGCACGAAGAGTAGGTAAGCCTTTGTCTTTCAGATGCCGGAATGCAGCGCGAGGCGTTGGTGACAGCCGATGGACCAGGTAAGTGAAGAGCTGTCACTGAAGACCGTAATGCTAACCTGTTCTTTCTTGTCTTTATAGGTGTTGCTGAAGACTGGATTCAGAATGGTAAGCCTTTTTCCTTAGGCCCAGGATCAGATGCAGAAGACACGATGAGCGTTCTGCTGCTGAGGATGCAGAATAACGCAAAGCAAGATTCATCCATCGGGTGTGGTTTAAATAGCCTCCTGTAGTGCTTAGGTGTCTCCTTCCACAGCCACGCCTAGGTAAGAAAAGAGTTCCTGCTTTCCAGAAGAGTTCCAGTGTTCTGAATCTAGGGAGTGGCTCCTGCCCCACCCAACAGGAAAAGTAGTTCCAAACAGAAGAGGATCAGAGACTCAACTGGCAGGCAAGGAAGCAGCATGGTCTGCTGCAGGTAAGTCCACCCAAGCATTATGAGCCCGGCGCTTCCAGCGCTGGGACTGGGCATATTTATGAGCCTGGTGCCACTGGCGCCAGGACTGGGTCCAAAAGGTCCCAATTGGGACTGGTTGGCACTCGGAACCTGGGTTATGGATCTGCTTCCAAGGGAGTTGGGAAAACCCTGACCTTTTGGAAGCAGAGATCATGACAGTACCCCCCCTCAAGGCCCCTCCCAAACCGGGCTTCTCTGGGGGTTTTGGCTTGTCAGGAAATGTTCGGTGAAATCTTTTGATTAGGCGAGGAGCGTGGACATATTCAGCAGGTTCCCAGGATCTCTCTTGGGGGCCGTAGCCTTTCCAGTCAATTAGGTAGAATAGTTTAGATTTGGAGATCTTGGAGTCCAGAATGCTTTTGACTTCAAACTCGAGTTCTCCATCAACTAGGAT
Source organism: Ambystoma mexicanum (assembly GCF_040938575.1). Taxonomy (NCBI): domain Eukaryota; kingdom Metazoa; phylum Chordata; class Amphibia; order Caudata; family Ambystomatidae; genus Ambystoma; species Ambystoma mexicanum. The sequence goes on along the minus strand of NC_090924.1, from coordinate 956,726,306 downwards.
AGGTTTTGGAGATTTGGTTAGTCGGGTTTGAGGTTGCACGGGTTTTAATAGAGAGACGTGGAAGACCGGATGTATCTTCATGTGCGGGGGCAAGTCCAACTTGACCGCTACTGGGTTTACTATGGTAGTGATGGAATAGGGACCAAGGTATCTTGGGTTGAATGTGCGTGGCCCTTTTAGAGGTAGATATTTGGTGGATAACCAGACTTGATCCCCTACTTGATATTGAGGGGCTTCCTTCCGATGTTGATCTGCTCCTTTCTTGTATTGTTCTTTAGCCCTTTGAAGGTGAGAAACAGCTTCCTTAAGGCTTGGGTGATTGTAGAATGCAGGTAGTCTACTGCTGGTGTTTCAAGATCTTGGAGGGGATCCAACTCCGAGGTTCGAGGGTGACTGCCGTACAAAAGAAAAAACGGGGTTTTCCCAGTTCCCGAATGGACAGAGTTATTGTAGGCATACTCGGCTATCCAAAGGATATCTTTCCAAGTTTTTTCAGTTTGTTGCAGCATGCAGCGTAAATACTGTTCCAGAGTTTGATTGGTCCTCTCGGTTTGTCCGTCGGTCTGAGGGTGGTGACTGGTCGATAGTCTCACATCAATTTGAGCCGACCGACAGCAACTTCGCCAAAAATGAGAAATAAATTGACTACCTCGATCCGAAATTAGAACCGAAGGAAAACCGTGCAGTCGGACGATGTTTTCGAGAAATTCTCGGGCCAGAGTTGCTGCTGTTGGCGAGCCTTTGAGCGGAATGAAATGCGCCATCTTGGAGAATAAGTCCACGATTACTAGAATCGTATTGTATCCGGAGCATGGAGGTAGATCGGTGATGAAGTCCATAGAAAGCGTATGCCAAGGGCGAGGTGGGATGTCAATAGGGTGTAAGAGGCCTGCTGGTCTTTCCTTTTGACTCTTGTTTTGGGCGCATACTCCACAGGACATTATAAAGTCTCTGATATCTTTTTTCCAAGACGGCCACCAGAAGTAGCGCTTGATCTTTTCTGAGGTCTTGGCCATACCGGGATATCCTTCCATTAAGGAAATCGTGATAACAAGAGATTACTTTTTTCTGTAAATCTGTGCTGGGTAGGTATAATCGTTCTTGGAAATACAATAAGTTGTCCTTTACTGCAAAGTCCTTTCCCTGCAGATGCCAATTCTGTATGTCTGCTGGAGTTACAAGTTGCCTGGCTTTATCCTTAACTTCCTCTATGGATTCTGTGGCGATTACACCCAGAATTCTTTGTTCGGGAATGATTGGTACAGGTTTAGGGTTGATCAAGTGTTCTTCCACTCCCATCCGAGAAAGGGCATCAGCTTTACCGTTTTTTGTACCAGGTCGATAGGTAATTATGAAGTCAAACTCGGCAAAGAATAATGCAAAACGGAGTTGTCTAGAGGATTGGGCTTTTGCGGTTTTCAAATATTGCAGGTTTCGGTGATCTGTAATCACAGTAACGGTGTGTCGGGCCCCCAGCAGATAATGCTGCCAAGCCTTAAAGGCAGACTTGATAGCCAGAAGTTCCTTGTCAGTAATCGTGTAATTGATTTCAGGAGGCGAGAATTTGCGGGACTGAAATGCCACGGGATGCAACTGATTGGTTACCGGGTCCTTTTGTGATAGAACTTCCCCCATGGCAAGGCTTGAAGCATCAGTTTCCACGATGTAGGGGAGTTCGGGGCGAGGGTGTTTTAAGATTGGTGCAGAGATAAATTTAGTCTTCAAATCCTGGAAAGCTTGTTCCGCCTCGGTAGACCATTCAAAACGTTTGTTTTTCTTTAACAAGGCAGTGATGGGCTGGACTATTCGAGAGAATTCGGGGATAAACCTGCGGTAAAAGTTAGCGAAGCCTAACATGCTTTGCACACCTTTTACGGAGGATGGTGATGGCCATTTGAGAACTGCATCGACCTTCTTTGAATCCATACGCACTCCGCCAGGTGATAATATGAATCCCAAGAATTCAACTTCAGTCACGTTGAAAACACATTTTTCCAACTTAGCGAAAAGTTTGTGTTGACGCAATCTTTCGAGGACCATTTTCACGTGTTTCCGATGTTCAGATTCCGATGAAGAATAAACGAGGATGTCGTCAATGTAAACAACAACACACACATCTATGAGCTCTCTGAGGACATCGTTCATAAAATATTGAAAGGCGGCCGGGGCATTACAAAGTCCGAAGGGCATGACCTGATATTCAAATAGCCCATACTTGGTGCGGAAGGCCGTCTTCCATTCATCGCCCTCTTTTACTCGTACCAAGTTGTACGCTCCTCTAAGATCCAGCTTTGTATATATGCATGCTTTTCTGACTTGGTCCAGGAGTTCAGGGATCAAAGGTAACGGATATCTATTCTTAACGGTGATCTGGTTCAGGGAGCGATAATCTATACAAGTTCTAAGGTCTCCTTCCTTTTTTGGAACGAAGAACAAAGCTGAAGAAGCAGGGGACTTGGAAGGACGAATAAACCCATTTGCCAGGTATTGATCCAGGTATTGTCGAAGGTGAAGGTTCTCAGGCTCGATGAGGGCATAAATTCTACTACAAGGAGGAGTAGATCCAGGTATCAGGTCGATCTGGCAGTCATAAGACCTATGAGGAGGTAGAGAGTTAGCCTGATCCTTCCGGAAAACATCTTGGTATTCTAGGTATTCGGGAGGTAACTGGGGAGTCTCTGAAGAAATTGCTGCCAGTGCAACACCAGGTGGAGGGTGACAAGTAGAGACACATTCTGGAAACTGGACCGTTCTTGCTCGCCAATCGATCAGAGGATTGTGTTTCTCTAACCAAGGTATTCCTAGAATAATCTGAAACTGAGGGGCCTTGATCACATCGAACACGATCTTCTCATGGTGTCCATCTTGACTTACTAGCGTCACTTCTTGAGTGGTATGCGTTACTGGCCCGGAGGCTATCTCCGTATCATCCACCGTAGTAATGACGTCCTTTACAGCCTTGGGACAAAGAGTTAGATTCATCCTCAAAACCATTTCATGATCCACATAATTGCCGATGGCACCGCTGTCGACGTAAGCTTCAATTGCACGTAATCGATCCGGATTATCAGGGCTAATGAGGACCATAGGTATCACGAAATGCGAGGTTACGGAACTGGTTTTCACGCTCGGCAAGAGGACCTCTATTCTTGTCGGGCGAGGTCGTTTCCCTGCTCAGAGTTTGTAACTTTGGTAACTGCAGCTCCTACTGCCTTCTTGGCAGGTTTCACCGGAGAGTCTCGAAGAAAGTGCCCTGAGTTTCCGCAATAGAGGCATAATTGCAACTGTTTTTTCCTTTCCCGCTCCTTTTGTGTTAGAGGACCTTTCAGACCCCCTATTTGCATGGGTTCCCCATAGTCTACTCCTTTGGAAGGATTTGGCGGTTTGGAAAATACTCGAGCATCAAACTTGGAACGATCGGCCTTACTGTTCTGCAGTCTGTGATCTATTTGAACGACTAAGTCTATATAGTCCGAACAATCTTGTGGGGGATTCACTACTTGGGCTAACACATCTTTGAGCTCTCCGCGTAGACCTCTATAAAACAGCGTAATCCTTTTGTCCTCAGGCCAGTGAGTTTCCACTATCAGTCTGTTGAAAGACGCAATATAAGCCAAAAGGTCTTGATTACCTTGTCGCAACGAAAGAAGCTCATTGTCCAAGGCCTGCCCCTGTGAATGTCTTGCGAATAGTTTTTCCATACTGAGCTGAAAAGCTTGAAAATCATGGAGGACCGGATCATCTTGATTTACTAGAGGGATCGACCAGTCTGCCGCATTGCCACTAAGGTACGAAAGCACGAAAGCTACTTTAGCTTGATCAGTTGGAAAGGCTGCTGGCCGCCATAAGAAATGCAACCGGCACTGATTGATAAATACTGCAAACCTCTTTGGGTCACCAGAAAATCGTTCGGGCGGAGCCAGAGGTACATTCCCAGGTAGGTTGATCTGCACTGGATTCATAGAGGATGTAGAAGGAAGATTTCCCCCAGATGCGGGTAACGGGGTCTGTCCGGCTTGTGACTGTACCAATTGTCTAGCGAGATCATCTGTTCGCTCCTTGGAAATAATCAGTTCCCTTCTTAGAGCGTTTGTTTCCTGACGGGCTGCATGCACTTCTGCCCTTAGTTCCCCAAGTAACTGGGCTAGCTGGTCGGTATCCGAGGTTTCCATAGCGCCTGGACGGGAGTTTTGTGGTAGGCTTTGCGTTCTGTAACGCTCACCTGATTCCCATAGAGGCGCCGGTCTTGACTGGGCGTATACCGTATCTTCAAAGGTGATGTGTAACACACAGCTGGCTCTTTGGGCTGGACCTCTGTGCACTGTATGTCTGGCTCGAAGGGTAAGATGTCTACAGATAGAAAATGTGGGATTAATGAACTGGGTTATTGAATGTCTCTCTCTTCTTCCCTTTCTCTTCTCCTGTAGAACCCCAAAGGTTAACGCTCTCACCTTAGGTAAGTGAACGCCGTGCTCTCCATCTGCCTCGAGGCAGGGTGCTGTAACCAGTTTCTTCACTGGATAAGGGGACCAGGCCTCTTGACTTCAGAGGACTGCTGTCCGTCGTTTACTGCACGAACGGTAAGTTTCGAGTAATTCTAATGTCTTTAAAGTCTTTAGTAATGATGTCTCTTGTTTTGCAGGGTTCCGGCGATGGCGGATGGCGGGCTGAAGTGAGTTGAAGATGGAGCCCGTGTGATGAATAGAAGCGCTTGGAAGCACGTAAGTAAGCGCTTGTTGCCTGCTTCACGATGCGCTCTAACTGTCTTTTTATTTTGCAGGTACAAGTTCGGGCGGCTGCAGGGTGCCGGAATACCCACTGGGTTAGATGTGGAAAGGAGTAATGGCACGTGAGTATTAAAGTTCCCCAATGTCTTTAAACGCACCTTGTTTTGTCTTTCAGATGCGGGATGCAGCGCCGAAGGCCTCCGGAGCGTGCAAAGAGTTGGTAAGCTTCTGTCTTTCAGATGCCGGAATGCAGCGCGAGGCGTTGGTGACAGCCGATGGACCAGGTAAGTGAAGAGCTGTCACTGAAGACCGTAATGCTAACCTGTTCTTTCTTGTCTTTATAGGTGTTGCTGAAGACTGGATTCAGAATGGTAAGCCTTTTTCCTTAGGCCCAGGATCAGATGCAGAAGACACGATGAGCGTTCTGCTGCTGAGGATGCAGAATAACGCAAAGCAAGATTCATCCATCGGGTGTGGTTTAAATAGCCTCCTGTAGTGCTTAGGTGTCTCCTTCCACAGCCACGCCTAGGTAAGAAAAGAGTTCCTGCTTTCCAGAAGAGTTCCAGTGTTCTGAACCTAGGGAGTGGCTCCTGCCCCACCCAACAGGAAAAGTAATTCCAAACAGAAGAGGATCAGAGACTCAACTGGCAGGCAAGTAAGCAGCATGGTCTGCTGCAGGTAAGTCCACCCAAGCATTATGAGCCCGGCGCTTCCAGCGCTGGGACTGGGCATATTTATGAGCCTGGTGCCACTGGCGCCAGGACTGGGTCCAAAAGGTCCCAATTGGGACTGGTTGGCACTCGGAACCTGGGTTACGGATCTGCTTCCAAGGGAGTTGGGAAAACCCTGACCTTTTGGAAGCAGAGATCATGACACATACTACGTCTGAGAATGAGACAATGCATATGGTTTACCTTCATCTGTGTGGTGAGTTTACTTTGAAAAGTGAATCACTTCCCAGGGAAGTAACTATATACCAGTTAAATGTCTCAGGTTGTAGTACTGCCATGCCATTCAGGAACGTCGAATGATGTCTATGATTGTGTTGATGTAAAGAAGGAATATGCAGTTAATTCATATATTTTAATAATAAGCAATCTTTAATTTGAAGCATATTTGGACCTTCATAAAAGCATATGAAAAGCGCACAATAAAATATAATAGAATACAATAACAAGACTATATAGATATATTTGTAAAAATGCATTTGCTGGCAGTGTGATTGCTACACAGCCACAGGGAAAGTTCTACTTCCAAATGCCCTCTCACTCCTGTACAGGTGTTCTATGCCTGCAGAGTTGTGGGGTGAAGGGGGGGGGCACATAGGTGCAATCAATGGCAACACAAACGCACAGTATCCAGCTATGTCATAAGATGCACTCACTAATCCTGCCCTGAAGCATGTATAATGAGGAATGCCTCTATATAAACTGACAGATGTGAGGATCATGTTGAATACCATGTGTACGATATGTGACTGTGGGGATTTTAATATCACCACCATGACTCCACTAGTGAACTGGAAGGAGCCTTTTGAAATGATATACATGGCTCATAGTACATTGACTAGAGGTGGTACAGAATGGGCTGCAATGGGTGTTGTGAGGACCCTCTCTCATTGACTCACCATCTCCTGTATAATATGAGGTAGAAAGTGATACCTCTGGGTGACCTCTTCAACAGCCAGTTGAAATACGGTGATCCTCCCATATACTATGTCCATCTTCATCGGTCAGTGCATTAGCATGATGCCTACTGGATTGGCTATTTTGGGAATTGTATTTGGGAATTTGTGCCTGTCTCTCGGTACTGTGGGCCGATTCATGGAAATGTGTGCAGAAATCCTGCAAGGGCCGCACGCCGTGAAGGACACAGCAATAGTCTGCACATAGATAAAAAAATGCTTGTCCCGCGTCTTCATGGAATTTGCTGCGCAAAGTAACCGTATTGGCAAGTCGTGCACGGAGCACACCCGTGTGCTTCTTTGGTTAGATAGATCCCTTGCACTCTTTTCTGGGTCCCTTGCTTCACTTTTAAATGGAACAAGTGCTGATGGGCATTTTCTTGAGCAAATTCTGTGGTGTGCTTTTGTGAATACGTTTTTTTGTTTATCTTTGCTCACTTTCTGTGGTTACTGCCACTTTGCATAGGCAGTTTGGTGTATTTGCATACTTTTGCCCAGATGTTGCACTCCTTTTATGATCTGGTGTATCTTTGAGGTGCACACTTCTTTAAATGTGGAGCATCTACTGATGGCGCGTTTGTGGCGCATTTCAGATTTGGCCACTTTAAAAAGCTACTTTTACATTTGTAATCTTCTGCTTCAGGCTTCAAGTTATCCCTGGGCTTGTGAGGTCTGGGGCAGCAGGACTCCTCATTGCGGGTCACAGGAAACTGAGCACACACACTGACGCGCAATCACAATTTTCTTGCCTGGCAACAGCAACCGAAGGGCTGCAGCACTGCCAGCCCAAAGTGTGTGTAATTGCTAAAGATCATGGGGAGAACCTTAGTAATATTAAAAAGCACATTGGCACACACAGAGGGAGCAACTGGATAGTACCAGAGGCGTTGCTAGGGATGGGGGGCTGATGGGGCTATAGCCCCGGGTCTTTTGGTTGTAGCCCCGGATAGAAGCTCAGGGGTTAGAACCAAAAAGGCAAGCTAGCCCCCAGTCCCGATAGTCCCAAAATGAGCGTAGCCCCGATCTTTTCCAGATCTAGCAACACCCCTGGATAGTACACACTACACAACCAAAGAAAGGAACGCGCTCCAAGTAAAGAGAGAGTGTAGTGAAAAAAAGATAAACTAAAAGTACCAGAATAAATGTTTTAGGTCTATCAGGGGAGAGCAGGGCATTACAACCACTGCTTAGTGACAGATCCGAGTAGCACCAGTCGTGAGAAATATGTACGAGACTCATGTACAGCCATCTTTTCACCCCACGTCCCTTCTGACATTATTAACTATAAATAAATTGTGTGCACGGGTACGATTAATACAGTGGTACCCCCGATCTGGCGGGCACCCCATTAGCTATTCTAGGGTGAGGTAACAGAACTATTTATTGTGGTTAATACAGGGCAGCCAGACATTATTAAACAGACTACATACTAGTTTGCATTGATGTATAAAAGAAATATACACGTGCATTTTATGGGGCGCTCCTAATATTGTGGCCTTGTGGAAATGCAAACATTTTCACAAAGACATTTAGCACATAACTCAGGCTCAGTTCAGCACACACAACACACGTCACTTGTAAGTTTAAAATTAATATTACACAGAGCCTGGCATGCACACCAGGGTACAGTGCGCACAGGGACTGGTACTGACACCAAAGTACAATTCACACAGAGCGTGGTGCTTAGACTCCTGACCCCCACAGACACTGGACGGGGCTCAGCACATTACCCGGAGTGTTATCCTGCAAGTCACCCTCCATTTACAATCTTGTGCTGAGTTGGAATTTTCTCAAACACGCGAAAGGGAATGCTCCCATTGACCCACACACTCCATATTCAAACCTGTACTGATCAGGGCTTTTGTAGGGCAAGTGAGCAGGGGCACATAGTGGACTCTGCATAGTACCTTAGGTGTCAATGTCCATACCCCTATAATATGAAGTTACTTGTGCTAGGCTTTGCTATGATGAGTCCCATGATGAGGCTGTAGATAGAGCACCTGGCTCTCTACTCTGAAATCTGCTAGTTCACCTGCTAGGGACATCTGATGCAGCAGACTGGGGTGTTGTGTATACCAAAAGACACATGTGTGTGGGTATTTAGGGGCAATCACTAAGTATTATGGGGGCACATCCATATGATTGAAAGGCACATTGGAACTCAGAGCTGGGGAATGGATAGCACACACTCAAAGGAAGGAAAAGCTTTCAAGTGATGGGAGTAATGGTAACAAAGAATTAAATGGAAAGAAAGAACAGCCTGTCACATTGTTTCAGCTAGTGGTGTCCGTTGTGAATCTTAATTATATGTCATTTCACAAGAGCAATGTAAACAACAATAAAGGCCAATAAAACAATCACAATGCAGCAGTACATTGGAAAGTGCATTAATGTACTGGAGCCATACACGATTTGTATTGACTGGATTGGCAACATTGGTCACAGATATTGGCGCTGCTCTGGCCCCCATATATCTTCAGTATTGATCGCGCGTTGGCCATTCGAGACGCTGTTCATCATTTCACTACTACTTGCCATTGAACAGGGGCAGGAGTAGCTGCTCCTTCGTGTAGTAGCGCTGGCCACACGCATGCAGCAAGTGGGAGGAGAGCGTGACACAAGCGCAACAGTAGCAGCCGTGGCCGAGGCGCTGATTGCCATCCTGGTGTAACCATGATAGACTGGGAGCCTGGGTTCGGACATGGTGTGTGCCTCGTCAATTGGGGGAGTTCTCAATCATCTGGGTCCCATTATTCGATCTGCCCCTTGCTGCTGCTTTTGATGCACTTATTAATTCATGCGTTTTACATCTGCAGCACTTATTGAGGATGTCTTGTGTTTAAGCTTTCTGGGTTCAATTTGCCCCCTGATCCTCTCGTGTGTTTTTAGTATAGATGTTGTTTTCTTACTGTTATTTTATTGGAGTAGTTTGATGACATCAAAACAGAAGCAGCAAAATATATATTTTTAAAAGGTGCTCATTTGTAAGTTTTATAGCTGTGGCATTTATCATGTAGATTTTTATTTGTTATTAACAAACCATAACAATCAACGGTGCACTCCACTACATTAGAGACGCTGCACCAATAATATAACGATTACTATTTCCTTTTTGTTTTTTGTATTGTAATTGTTTGAGGAGATCAAAACAAAAGCACCAAAATACATTTAAAAAAAGGCGCATTCTGAAAGGCGGGATGGGAATCAAACCTAGCAAACTTGCCGCTGCAGGTAACCATTCTAGGTGCTTCCCAACTAGTGTTGTGGGGATGAGGACTGAAGAAGCATAAATGTGCTTCAACCCATCCCCGAACATCACAACGAATAGAGTTACAGACTGAAAACGCACTCAGTTACAAACTGACAATCATTTTCCAGGTCTCCATGTTACGGTACAGTATAGTTTACACTTCTCATATCCCCCTGCCCTGCCAGCAACACATTTCACACTTGTCTTGATACTTAATAACATCATGGCTGAGGAGAGGGAGCACCATTTTTATCTCCTGTCTTGCTCTCAATGTCCAACCACTGCCCCCATTCTCTTGCTTTTCTGCATCGGTCTCCTTATACAGCAGAGCAGCTCATTCACACCTGACTTTGAGCTTCTCCACTGTCATACGACTGATAATGTCCCTTTAACATGACCCTAGTAAGTGGGTAACTGTGTGCCAGGAACCATAGCCTTTACCCCTGCCCTGTGGCACCTTCACTTTGGTGCCCCATGAAAGTGATCAATAACATTTCTATCATTGCTGCACCTTGTACCCAAAGAAATTGAATTTGCTGCAATGTCCAATCACCTCCCTGATGCATGTTTGTGGGCAGCTCCCAGACAGCACCTGTGCTTGTGGATTGACTTTGATGGTGACAGGAGGCAAGGCATGTCCATGTACGTTCAATGCAACATTGCAATGTAAACAGTTATGCACAACAGCATTTTAGATCTGGATGGGTTTTTATTATCACGAATAATGCTGCAGAAAAAGTTGAAGTCTTTCATTATGGTGAGCTGAGCTCTCAGACACACAGTTTCTGTTCCATCAAAGGACATCTTTCGCATAGTCATTCCCAATGACAGATGTACGTTTGTCACATAGCAGCATATGCGCCTATTGGGGGTCATTCCACTGCAGCATTTACAGCCTGGCAAAACATCCCTGAAATTATCATATGTTGAATGCGGGTAGGTTTGGCATTCTTGCCCCTGCACTAATCATGGTTCTATAACGTTTTGTTTTGCAGATGTTTTTGCCTACATCTCCTATCAGCCGCATCCAGCATGGTCAATGATGATGGGTCATGGAAGTTGCAGTACAAAGCATCCTGACATATGCAAGTTGTCTAATTCAAGTTCTATTACTATTCTATGCGCCCACTGTACAGTCCGTACATAAGGTACATGGTTTGCTTCCCTTCCATTCCTGGTCTTAGTCATGGAACATCCATTTTGGAATTCCTGAACTGGGATCTGAAAAATTGGTGTGCTTTCCCCTGGTGTGGTAATAAATGCCAGTTCTTGTGAGGGAAATGTAGAGATAGGTGAGACATAGTTAGATTTCTGTAAAGAGATCACTGATGCGTTAAATCTCCATGCGTTTGGCACTTATGGCACTTATTTCCTGTCAGATGTCTTCAGGCACTGCATGGAAAACAAATGTACTGATGACCGGAACTACTGATGCAGTATCTCACATATTTGAATATGCATTAATAGAGGTAAAGTTCTTTCCCGAATGGATCCCTTTTAATTGGTTACAACTGTAGGAGGCTGGGTATTATACTGTGTTTAGTAAAACCATTAAGCTTGGTTTTAAAAAAAAAACATTTTTTAATTATTATTAGTTGGTTATTAGTTTGTTCAACAAACGTATACAACATACAAAATACATTACAAAACTCATTTTGTTCACAACCATAATTCCTCATTCCACAATGTTGAACAGTTTCCTCAATCAAACGTTATATAAAAGACATAAAAAATGTGTACCGAATGTACATGTTGTTAGGTGTAACCTGCATCTTCCCACTTATAGAAAATACATCTTTTTGCCAATTATCACACGGAACCACAAGACCTCCATAAATCATCACAAAAGTAATGTCATATATTCATACTAAGTTGATAGTACAACGATGAATACAAGAGGAGCTATTCTCTTTGTGATAAAACATTTTCCAATTCAATATTGATGATCAACAGACATTTTGATAAAGATAATATCGTCCTTGTAGAGATTCCCCACATGATTGAACTCCAGCCCCATTCTCTAGCTAGCATGGTCTCACCAACGATGTCAAGCCCTAGAGTTGTTAAGCACAGGTTCTTAAAGTATTTACAGTAGATTACGATGTGTTTAAGGGTTTCTCTCTGATCAGCTTCTTTGCAGAAGCGACACCCCATAGAATCAACTTTAATAATTTTGTTGCCCCATTTCATAGTTCTTTCGAGTGTGTACAGTTGGTTTAACTTAAAGTGTAAGTACACATCCCTTAAAGAGGGACAAGGAAATTTGGACAGATACATCCTGCAAGGCATTTGCTTGAATGCAACTTTGCTGCTTCAGTATATGATTTTCTTGCAGATATTGCTTCAAGAGTTCTACCCCAGTCGTTTTCAAATAAAGGTTTCTTGACATATAATAGTCGAAAGTGTAAGTGCCCTGGAGTAAGCCCAAGATCAGATAACAGTCCAACCATTGCATCATAATACTTTGCAATAGATGGAGGATTTCGCTCTATGATCCTTTTTCCCAGATCTTCATAAAGTGAATTGGCGGGTGGATAAAGCAACTTAGATTAGTGAGAAGCCACCAATGAAATCTAGATGAGAGAGATAACAAGCCTAGTTCTTGTCAGAGGACTGCATTAGGAAGTGACTTGGCTAGTCATAGAGTGCTTCTCCAAAGACCTCCTTGAATCTGATCAAGCACATCATTGATGTTTGCTAGGCACCTGTCCATTCCATAATGGACAATAGCCTCGACCTTCAAAGTGTAAAATTCAATTTGCAGCACCATCGAGAATTTACAATATTTTGCATGAACTATTCGCATTTGCGCAGCAAGTGAGGCAACCTTACCATTTAACTAAAGAAGACGTGTTCAAGGGTGCACTGACTTGTCTGGTCTCAAATTGAGAAATGCATATTTCTCTATAGTTATTCAAGATACTAGCATTTAATAAGACATGTGTGCAGTATAAAGAATCCACTTCAGGTGCAGACAGGCCATAGTCACAAGGCCACTTGGGACAAAGAACAAGACAAAAATAGAACTATGTATTGCTACACAGTGGGCCCAAATACACTCTTAGGGGGACAAATGTCCCAATGTAGTTTAGTTAATCACACAATCAGTTAGCTCACTATTAGTAAGGACAATTGTTCACTTCAATCACAGTATAGTTTCAATTTGAACAGGATAACGCTTCAGTTTTCTGATAACATTCAATAACAATTTACTGTTGACATTAGGGCAATAATAACATTTATTGTTAACCACACAAGATCTTAGATGTTCATATCCCCCATTTGGTACATCCAATTGGAGTCAGAGACAAACAAGTAGTCATACATAACAGAGACAGACGTCTTTTTTAACAACAAAATGCAATGATGTCCTAAACGTCCTCGTTTAGGTTAAAATATAATACAAAACACCAATTCTTCAATGTCTGTGTAGACTCCAGTGTATCCAGACGTTCACACATGGATTTTCCACATTATATCATACAGTCCTTACAGCTCCAAAATAGCTCATTGACAGTGTTTCATCTGTAACCAACGCGTTTTGGATCGTAGATCCATCTTCAGAGTATCAGCTGTATGTTCCTGGTCAACACAGATTTCTCTGAAGTGGCCCTACAGGGTAATCCAAAATAAACACACAGTCTCGGAACCAGTAGGGTCCTAAGTACAAAATTCTAAGTAAAAGAAAGGTGACACTGACCTCTATAATTCTTCAGCAAGAACCAAATTTATACCTGTGGGGGTAAATAAATACTATCAGGCCCGGACACTACTAGGATACTTTCTAGCATTAGGTCAGAGCCAAAGGCAGAGAGAAACTTACCCAGTCTTCAGAGAGAGTCACAGGGGGAGGCTGGGCGCAGTGGAAATGCAGCCCAATGGTACTCTATAACAAAATAGAGAGGCAGCACGAGTCAGGAGATAACTTATTTGTGTAATCAAGTGTCTCAGTGGCTAAATAGGATTAGCCGGTGGCCGTCATGCTGTAGAAGGTCACCATCTCAATATCAGAGGGGCACGATTACCCCACTGTGTAGGGAATATGAATGCTAGAACACTTACTGGAAGAGGTGTGTCATGCATTTTAATGAACAGGTCTACTCTTTTTGATCTATAGCAATACACCAGGGACACCAGCCTGAGCCCTACTTTGTACTCCCACTATAGGATTCTAAGGCCAATATAACCGTTTTTGTTGTTTTACTTTTTGTTTCCCATGTCCCCTCCTCTCCATCTTGTCTTGTGGTGGCTGGAAACACATTTGTATAGGTGCCATACACATGTCCAATAAATAAAATAAATAGGAACCAAAAAAAACAGGCCAGAAAATCCCAACTGGAGCATGGCAGCTGCAAGTCCATATTAACAGAAAAATAAAACAAGCAGCACCATGATGGGATAAAGAAGTGCAACTCACATTTTAATAATGAAGTCTTTTTATTGACTGTTTATGATACATCTGAAGTTCTCTACCAACATTTAAAAACATATGTATATACAAGACTAATTCCGAAATGGCATTTGGTGAGGTGGAAGTTGAATCCTAATCTCGCCAGTGTTTAAGAGAAGGATTCCACTTTGCCAAACCAGTGCCGAGCGAGCGAGGCTTGCAAAGGCATGGATGAGCGGTAACACATCCCCCATATGTCAGCATGCACTCAGCCTGGGCAAAACCATGTGCATGGGCAGCGAGGTTTCTGTGCAGTGTGACAATGTGGAGAACGTTTGGCGGGGCAGACACTTACACTTCAGGCATATATGAAATGGAAAAAAGCAGTAAATCAATAAGAAGTCAATCAACGAGACAATAGGTCTCAGATTAGGACAAAGGGGCCATTGCATATTTGACGAAAAAAACAGTTCTCGAGGAAAGGTACTTTATCAAGGAGGAAGGCAACAGCAGATGTGTTTAAAAGTATGTGTTTCAAAGCTTAACCGTGCTTAAAGACCTTTAAAAGCTCTTTAGAAATGGCAGCTGATGGAATTGAACTTTCAGCAGAATGCACAGGTCATGCACGACGGAGCAAACAGATTCCATCTAAGTATGTGCCTGCAATAGTATGGCTGAGCGGATGCTGCCTCTCAACAGACCTAAAATCTAGCCCATTTGATCTGCACCCTGTTCATCTATGAATACTTCAATTCAAAAGGGTTACTCTGCATTCCATTCCCTTCTTTCTGTAAAACGAAGTAGTGGGATTGCTGCTAGCTAAAAGAGTGTTGTGTACTGCTGATGTTTCAAAACATCACAATCTGAACACAGACTGTGATGTTTTGAAACATCACCATTTTATGTCACCAGGAATCCATCGGCAAGAAATAAACATGAAATTACAGCCCCAAAGTGTTGTTAAGATCCAGCCTGCTAATGTTCATGATACGAAAGCTACACGTTTGCCTCAAGTCATCAGGGCCGGGCTGGGACAAGAAACAGGCCCGTAAACCCCAAAAAAAGTGACCCACCCCTCACTCCAAAAAAGTGTCCCTCAAACCATCATCCTGTGATGAATCGCGTCAATTCACAACTTTACAGAAAATGCCACTTAGGGCGGGTTCATGTGTCTGTTGCTTGTTATGTTTTGTGTAAACACTTGAGAAAGCGATAACCTTCCTTTTGTTATATTAAAAAAAAAACATGATCACATAGCTAAATACTTATTTTGCAGAACCAGACTTAAGGCATGTCTACTCATTGCCACCAGTAATGAAAATAGAGTTCCATTTAATAAGCAATACAGCCAAATAATGACACCGGAAAATACCTTGCCAGTTGTATGTATGATCATATATTACATTACAACACAACTCATAAATTAACATAACTTAGCATAGAGTTCTGTGACAGGGTTCACAACTCCGAGGCGCAGGAGTGGCATGAATCAACCACCCCACTGTGGTTTTGGGACTTGCTGCAAGTGAATGCTTATACAGGACTCTGCAACCACAGCAAGGAAATAGGGTTAGGGTGACGAAGGTTGGATAGGAAGGGGGGGAAGTGGGGAAACCGGAATGAGGTTTAGGGAGAGGTTATGGATAAGTTGGGGATGTTGGGGTAAGGTTTTGACCACTGTGCACGCTTCCAGCGAGCTGTTACACAGCACTCATACAAACATACTTCCCTGCTTCTGACTCTACAAACACATACAATATCACTATCGCAGTATACAAAGGCACAGCAGCATAATAAACACACTTGAGGTAGTGCAGCACTTAGCTCAGGTCAGTTGTCGCCCAGAGTGTCCCTTGTTGTCTCCTGCGATTTCGTTGTGCCAGGATGTGTCGTAATAGCTGCTCAAATGCTGCAAGAGAAAGAGTGCTTCATTTAGTGCACATATCAAACACTGGGGTATGTGGCTGTTCACGTACATGTACACATGCAGGAGATTTAGCGAGGCCACACATAGCTACTAAACATGCACAGTAGGGGCCGCATGTGGCTCTGGTAAGTGGTAGCGTGTTAGTTGGGGCATGCAGGAGTACGCAGTTAGTTACGCCTTAGGGTTCAAGAACTGAACGAACATAGAGGCTGAACGCCATGGATGGATCTGCTTTTAAAGTGTTAATACCCCAGTATTAAAGACCCAATAGCCTGCCCTGCTCAAATCCATCTACCCGCCCACCCCCATTTAGCAGACAATGGGCCTCATTACGACCTTGGCGGTAGCCGTGCCAGTAAAAACAGCATGGCTGCCGCCAGGGTCGTGTTTTATTCTCGCGTCTGGCAATGGGGAATGACCAGGGCATTGCAGTCCCGGTAATTCCCCAAGGCCAGGTGCCGGAAAAAATGACTCCCCATTCCCGTTCGAGTCCCCTAGGACTCAATGGGAATGGGGACGACAGAAGCACCGGCCCCGTTGATAACGGTGCAGTGCTTCCATCAATGTCTGTGAGCGGGTGCCGTTCCGCCCGCCAGGTCAGACCTGGTGCCCACAGAACTCGGAGTGTGCCGGTCCGGTAACAACAGTGCCAGTAGCTTACCGGCACCATTGTTACTGGACCGGCATACTCATAATGAGGCCCAATGGCTTAATGCATTGCTCACTGTTTTTTTTTGTTGTGGCTCTTAGGTGCCGCTTTAACCAAAACAATTTTATTAGAGTACAGATAGGGAGAATGGTAAATGAGGAGGGACACAAAGCTTGTAGGTGTTGTTCGGTTATTTGCCCACCCATTGACTGCCCATGGCCATGCTAATCCCAATGGCCATATCCACTCAGTTCCTGCCCCTCCCCGTCCAAAACATCTCTTCATAGGAATTCTTTGAGCTTGCTTTAATCAAGTCTTACCATCAAACCTTGCAGTCTTTTCTCAGAGCAGCCTTCAAGAGCTAAGGACTTAATTGGAGCTGTAAATTTACTAATGGTGTAATAAAACATATCTGAGACAGGTCTGCCTTCAGCCCCTATGTGTGTCCTTCACTGAAGTCCTGTTAAAAACAGGCACTGGGAAAGCCAACAGTTTTGGCTTATGTATAAGCATTAGGCATTTGCCAGGTACTGCTATTATATGCCCATGTCGCACCATTTTGCTGCTACCATCAATGGCCAGTTAATACCCTCACGACAGGGCCTTTCCCATACCAAACACAAAAGCCCAAACTGTTGGCATTACCAATGCATGTTTAAGAATGCTCCCATCTCCCAAATTATCATCTTTCTGCAGTGTGATAATTGCTCCACAGCACTGCCATGCCTAAATGAAGGGTTGGGGCAGATGGTAGAATATGAGGGCTTTTTTCGTTAATGGCTGGCACCCCACTCGAAAGTTGGGCCACATGTGTGTGTATGCAGACACTTAATTAGCCAATAACCAGCACTTTTATTCCCCTGTACAGTCCCTGCTTTTAAATGTAAAAGTGACGAGATGGGGAATAAATCTGAGATATGCGATGCTATGGCTCTGCGAACATCAATTAACCACATTTAGAAGAAAAATGTCATCTCACATGCAAGGTAGGACTTGCCAGAAATGCCCATGCAAAAACAGTTCTGCCTGCATGCTGTGCCATATAAACCACAAATCAACAGTGACACACAAAGAATACAGTGGAGATCCACTCTAACCAACACATGCTGGTCCTACAGAGAAAATGTGCCACACATTGAATGTGCTGAGTAGAAACACATTGGCATTGCACCTCCGATTCTATTTTTCTCTCCAGTCTAATACTGGATGGGCAGATTGTGAAAGGTTGCACTACCATTGTCTCTCCATTTCCTGCAGCCCCTCTGCATATATTTTACTCTCTAATCACCACAATGTCCACTTGAAGGACATAGAGTGAAACACGTATAACCCACAAAAAATCCCTGAGCATGATGCTGTGCATGGAAAGTTGTAATCTTCAGAAAGTAAGTAAAGCTTGCTTCTTACCTGCCTCCTTGTATCCAGACATGCAGCGTCTGTCGTGCGACTGAAAGTGTAAATGTTTGAAGGAGACAGTACATCAGTACGCTTTTTTCCTCCTTCACTTGAGGTAACCCAAACTCAGCAGCTCACACATCACCCAGCCTCAGGATCAGCGCGCCCATCCACACCCCACCTCCAGATCCTTAATACACTTGGAGGAACTGAAGCAATTTGCAAATTGCAAATACGGACGGGACTTTTGTTACTTACAATTCACTGGGAGCGCACTGTGCTGCCAAGGCAGCCCTTGGCCCGCCCACGCCGGCTGCTCCCAGTCTGAATTGTTTGTAAAATAGTAACACTTGTCTTCAGCACATCAGTCCCTCGGCCACTAGCCTGGCGCCATGGTGTCGCCGACTTGGCAGTTGGTTTAGGGATGCAGGGCACTCGGTTGGCCGGGCCCGCCCCGCCCCGGGCCTACTCTGATGATGCAGTGGAGCAGGCCGCAAAGCAATGTCTGAAGCCACCACGCTTGGGCCGGTTTGGGTTTACTATTTGTAACTTCCGTTATAGTAAACTCAAACTGGCCTAGGCGTGGTGGCTTCAGAAACCGGCCCCCAGGGCCACCAAGTGATGTTGGCCCAGCCAAGGACCGAATAACCGATGGCCCAGTCCGACCCTGCTAGTCACCACCTTGTTTTGAAACAGAATCATCAATGTATACTTCATTGCCCTCGAGATAACTTTAGCAATAGTTTCAGGTGTTGCTATTACCAAGGTGCTTCCCTCTGCATTTTCATCACAGTTGCCTGTAAAGGTCTAGTTCATTCCTCATGGTCAACCCTTTAATGTGTGTTGCTCTGGATGTTTCAACACAATACATTGTGGAACATCTGGTTTTTAGGCAGATGTATTTGTGGTACAGTTTGTAATTAACAGACAGATTGGTCTGCCGCCAGTATGCTGGCCTGTAGAGCACATACATGCAGAGCCAATATTCCACTGTGCCACTTTTGCAGGACCTTCACTTGGTATTGTACCATGAAAGCAAGGATTGTCTATGAGACCGTGCTCTGCCCCTGAGATTCAGCTATGAGGACCCACAGTTTGCATAGCCCCACAGAATCCCGAAGCAGGCACATGACATGAAACCAAAGCACTCTGAAGAGTGTCTCCAAAACACCTTGGACGACACATCGAAGCACGAGGTGCTTGGCATTGAGCTTGGTAAGTACTGTATGGCCTAGCTGCTAATCTCTCTCCCCCTTGCTTCTTTACAGAGCAGCATTCAGTTTGGCATTGCAGATGGTGTGCATTTTACTGTTCAGTTGCTAATATCTTGCTACAGTACTCTTTCATCTGTGTTGTAACACCAGTTCCTAAGTGCTGAATAGTATCTGCATGCTTTTGCACTTTCTTTTTTTAACTGGCTGTATTATTTTATTCATTTATTTATTTATATATTTGTTGCAGTGCACTGAACCCGCAGGTATCTAGGCGCTAGTTACATTAGGGAAAGGGGAAGGGTTGTGCAGGTAAGGGTAAGCAGGAACAGCAGGATGCATAGCTTAATGAGGTTAAACAGTGATGCAGTGACATGCCTCCAAGCAGCATTCACCCATTAACCACAGTTTTGCATTCACCCATTAAAACCAGTGTTTCTTTTTTTTTTGAAAACTCAACCCAGCACAACATACGTGTGCCTTATACCTGGCAGTATGTAACCTCTCTATTGTATTGTAAAGTCAGTTCATCTCGGTTTTCTGGAACATGCATGTGCTTCTTGTACTCCATTTTGTTGTGTGTTCATTCTAAATTCATTAACGACTTGCCTTTTTTCTTTGAAGATTAACATTGTTTATACTTTGGTTTGTTTTCTTTCTTTACAGAAGCTGCCCAGTTTGTTCACATTGCTTTAGGGAAGGTGGCAGCCTTCCAAGTGTGATTGGTTAGACACGTCAGGTATCTCTCAAGTTGTCCACAGATCATTTTAATCTGATTTAGGTCCAGTAACTCTGGTGGAATTCAGACCCATTTGTGACCCAGATTCCCCATAACAGCTTCTGCAGAGGTGTGCGTTGGGTCATTGTCCAGTATGATGCTGAATTTGCACGTGCACTTTGGGTAATGCCGCCTTGCATACTGCAACCACCTCTGCATTGTTATGTGCCTTTTAAAGAAATCAGTGTCCAACACTAAGGGTCTTAGACCAGCCGACCACCGCATGGTTTGTGCAGCTACTAATGTCCCTTAAATAAAGCAGAATCGGAATGCCACATTGAAAGCCCTGTAAGCTCAGACCCACAGTGTTTAGTCCATGCCGATTTGATTATTTTACTGTGGAGCGGGAGCTCTGGGCCTCAAAGCAGATGTGAGTATTGCAGGATTTGCTCTGTGATGTGGCATGTCTGTCACAGCATGCATGCATGTTACCGAACCTAATGTGTCAGACTGGCACTTTAAAGGCTCAGCCCACATTGGGGAAGAAGCTAGTGACATTTAACTAGTCATACCATAGTACAGTAATCCTGTGCAGTCAAGCAATTCCTGGAAATAGTAATGCATTGGCCCCAGCTATAAATACTTGGCACAAACCTAGTGCAGGGGGTGGGGGGAAGCAACCCCTCATTAAAAACATTGCTCAAAAAGAGCTAGAGTGGGAGTTTGGATAAGGAGCATTGCAAGTGGTAGAGCAAAGGTGGTTGAACTGCAGGAGGAATTGCAGGAGCAGGAGGGATTGAAAGTACAGAAGGTGGTGGGAAATTAGCAGAGGTATCTGAGATATAGGAATAGGGGAGAAAATATACAGAGAGAAGGAGTCAAAATAAGGGAAGGGTGAAGAAGACATTGAAGGGAGCAAAGACACGGAAAAGTAAAAAAAAAAAAAAAGAGAAGCAGCCCGAGAGTTTGGAAGGAGGGGCTACTGGAGGCGAGGAAGTGATACATGAAGTCATAGAGGAGGATGAGAGGTAGCTCAATCGAGGCCTAAGGGAGAGTGTCATACAGCGAGAGAGGAAGAGCGATATATCCAAGCCCGCATCTCTGAGGCATCTAACAACTCGGCCGAACTCTTTAAAATCTGCAAGGAGCTGGCCAACCCTGCTGCAGTCTCTACCTCTCCTGTCCCCTCCCAGGCCCTTTGCACTGCACTGGCCTCGCACTTCATCTCAAAAACTCAGGACATCCTGTCCTCGCTCTCCTCCTCTCACCTCCCTCCCTCTCTTCCCGGCTCTTCCTCTTGCTCTCTTGCAGCTGCCCCTCCGCCCTCCTTCTCTGCTTTTCCACCTTTTTCTGCTGATGAGGTTTCCAGACAAGTCCGATCTATGAAAGCCTCGTCTAAACAGGTTCACCCCTGTTCCTCCAAAACCATCAAGGACCACATCGACTCCCTGGCTCCTGCCCTGGCTGACTTTTGCAACCACTCATTCGCCTGTGGAGTCTTCCCATCCCCCCTCAAGCACTCCCTTGTGCACCCCCTCCTCAAGAAACCCTCTTCCGACCCCTCCTGCCCGGCCAACTATCGCCCAATCTCCATTACTCCCTTCCTGGGCAAGCTCCTGGAGAAACTGGCCATCTCCCAGCTTAACCTCCATGCTGAATATGTTGGTAACCTTCATGACCATCAATCCGGCTTCAGAGCGGCCAGAAGCACGGAAACTGCTCTCCTGAACATCCGTGAGGACCTGCTCCTGAACCTCGATTCCAACACTCCCTGTGTTCTCATTCTGCTCGATCTCTCCTCTGCCTTTGACACTGTCAACCATTCCATCCTGCTCAACCGTCTCCGTGATAACCTGGGTATCACTGGTCAGGCTCTGGCATGGCTGACCTCTTTCCTTTCCAGTCGACCCTCCCAGGTCCAAATGGGCTCCTTCCTCTCCGACATCTTTTTCTCCACCTGTGGTGTCCCCCAGGGATCCAACCTCTCTCCCTGGCTTTTCAACCAGTATCTGGCACTCCTTGCCCACCGCATCGCCGCTCTCTGCCCCCACTTCCAGTGCTATGCGGACGATACCCAGCTCATTTTCAGGCTACCCTAGGCCTCCTCCTCTTCTTCCCTCATCTCCGACTGTCTGTCTGCTATCCAGGAATGGTGTGCCGCCAATGACCTCTGCCTTAACGCCAGCAAGACTGAGATTCTACTCATCGGCACACCCACCCCCTCCTTCCCTGCAGCCCTCTGGCCGACCTCCCTTGGCCCCCTTCCTGCCCCTACCTGCAAGGCTAAAAACCTTGGGGTCATCTTCGACTCCACACTCTCCTTCTCTCCTCATATATCTGACGTCTCTAAGAAGTCACACTACCAGCTGCACCTCCTCAGAGGTATTCTTCCCTTCCTCTCCTTCCCCCAGAAGCTCACTGTCTCCCGAGCCCTGGTTCTCTCAAGGCTGG
Source organism: Ambystoma mexicanum (assembly GCF_040938575.1). NCBI lineage: Eukaryota > Metazoa > Chordata > Amphibia > Caudata > Ambystomatidae > Ambystoma > Ambystoma mexicanum. The sequence goes on along the minus strand of NC_090924.1, from coordinate 956,703,904 downwards.
ATTACTTTAACAGCCTCTATCTTAATCTGCCTGCCTCCACTCTCCGCCCTCTGCAACTTATCCAGAACAGAACTGCGAGACTTGTCCTCGGCCTCAAGCCCAGGGACCGTATCTCTCCAGGACTGAAATCTCTTCACTGGCTCCCAGTGGCTGCGAGGATTAGGTTCAAAACCCTCTGCATTGTCCACAAGGCCTTCTGGGGCCTGGGGCCTAAATACCTTCAACTCTCTCTTCCTAAATATCTTCCTTCACGAGCCCTTCGCTCATCCGTCTCCAACTCCCTCATGGTCAGCCGCTTCTCGAAGCAACGAGCTGGGGGTAGATCTCTCTCCGCAGCAGGGGCCTCCCTCTGGAACAGCCTTCCTGCCTCCCTGAAACTTGAGGAGAACCATCTCCGGTTCCGGAAGCACCTCAAAACCTTCCTCTTCGCTTCTGCCTTCTCTCTCCCTCTCCCCTGCTAAACCTGCTTAACTCCCCACTGAAATTCTGCACTAAACCTGCATCTTGGCCACGCTCAGCGACCTCGGTCCAGGGCCCAGCCACTCTCCACTTGCACTGCCTCCCTGGCTCCCCCGGCACTGTGGGACTGTCACTGTATCCCTACAGCCCCCTTCCTAGCACTTGCTCTGCACTTACCTCGCACTTGCCACCAGCTGGCCCTTTTATTTATTATTTATTATTTTATTACGCTACTTACCGTGTACTGCACTTTCCCCCCCTCCTCTTCCCCCTGCACTTTCCCCTTTTCCCCTTACCTCTGCACTTGCCCGATCTGAATGACACCTGGCCTAGTAGGATCGTTTGTCTGTCTTCCCCTTGTTTCCCTCCCTCCCTGCCTCGTCGCGCCTTGAAACACTTGTGTATAGGCGCGTTACAAATACCATATCATATCATATCATATCATAGAGAATTTGGGAAGGGGAGAGAGAGAGCGAGAGAGAGAGCGAGAGAGAGCAAGAGAGAGAGAGACAGAGAGAGAGAGAGAGAGAGAGAGAGAAACAGAGAGAGAGAGAGAGAGAGAGAGAGAGAGAGAGAGAGAGAGAGAGAGAGAGAGAGAGAGAGAGAACACACCTAGCTATTTTCTGGGAGAAGATGAAGGTAGAACAAGGAACAAGGCACATGGCGGAATATATCAAGGAGATTGGATGGCAGCTAATACAAGGGCAAGCAGGAAGGTTTTACCAGGCACATATGCATGAGGTAGTGGTTGCAGAGAGAGAGGCATAGTGAGATGGAGTGGGAAGGTTAGAGATTCAGGACCCTAAGGCAGATGAACCAAATCCCCATCGAGTGCCTGAACACACTCCAGACCAGCCTGGACTCTGCGAGATTCTATGGGATCTGCTCCAGAGGAACATAAAGCAACAGCAAACATACCTGAAACACCATGCAGTGGCCACCTGAGGGAGACCACACACGAACCAAAACAGCATTCAGAGGAGCACCCATGCATAAGAAACGGTGAATGACTCCTGGTAATAACCCAGGCAGAGGATGTTTGTCCCAGGGACTTTAACCCTTTAAGGAGGGGATGTCGGTGATAGTGGGACATGAGCCAGATACAGGTTATCTTTGCACCTGAGAGAAAAGAGAGAAAAGGATAATGCAGACTTTTAAACATGTTTTATTCCCGATCTCCTCTCTGGCTGTTTAACCCAAGAGGAGGGCATGGACAGATCTCAAGACGTGGGGCAGGGGCTCTGTGGCCCGCAGGAGTAGTGATTAACATCTCAGGAAAGCCTGAAAGGAAACCGGTGCAGACCTAATGCCTCAAGGTCGAGAATAATGCACTGACATCCCAAATACATGATTTTCTGGATCTTCACAGGTATTTCATGTGGGGTGTTACCTAGTTAAGTATTTTAGTTGTTGGGGGAAAAGATGATGTTCGAAATCCATATGTTTATGTTTCAGTATTCTACCATCACCTGAGATTCCTTTTGATTTATTCCTCATGTTGGGTTCCTGTAGAAGTATCATTTAGTCACACTCTGTGAGCCTTACCTTTGGCTGTGGTGGTGCTTCCTAATAACTTTGTAACAAACCCCAGAACTTTGACTGGATGCATCGGGAAGACTTGCTCGAAATATGTCCTCTTCACCTGCAGATTATTCTGTTGAACCAATCTAGGGTGACAGTGGTCACATGCATGAACATGACATCCTGTCTCCATACAGAGATTCCATCTTCTTCTCTTTCTTTATGTTGTGAACCATAGGAATAGCTTGACGAGCCGGAATGATGTATATTGAAACTACAAGAAAATCACAGTGTCCTGCCACTGCCCAAAAAGAATGTGCAGGGGCAGAAGAAGCTGAAACAGTTAGAATGAAGTATGATTGTTTTAAAATAATTGAAGAATGTCCTGGTTACCACCCAAAAATAATACACAGGGGCGAAGGGGACGAAGGGATGCCTAAAGAGTCAGGAATGGTTATATTAATAGAAATTAAATGTTCCTCAAGTACCACCTAGAAAGTCACTGGGTGGAAAGGGAACCGAACGAGTCAAAATGAGGCATGGATTTACAGTTCTATGAGAAATGGTGGTAGAAGTGAGTAGATTGTGAGAAGGGAAGCCTTGAATGTAGAAAACGAGTGCATGTCTTGGTATATTAAGAGGTAAGCGAGCGCACGAACAGTGTATGATCTTGGATGTGACCATGGACATGCCACCTACACAGACACACAGCAGTGTATTCAAATGTCAGTAAATGACCTTGCTGCCTTCCACTTCCAGCCCAGCACCAGTGAGCCAGACAGAGGACACCATTGCTCATCTTCATCCTGTGACATGCAAGGGGATTGACTTGAGATGGCACACAGTCCTCTGGTCAATTTCTTGAAACTCTCATTTATTATCTTTCACAGACATCTACAGTGAAGCTTTAGCAAAGGGGAATGTTACTGCAGCAACAATGGTGGTGAGCATGAAATTGCTAGACTAGAACTCTGGCTGAAATAATGTGTTCAATGGTTAGTTTTGGATTGAATACATGCGTACTAAAGAACATATGACGATAATCAGATGCAATTCTGCAACAGGCCGTCAGACCTCAACATAATAAGCACATCATAGCATTTTAGCAGACTCTTATACTTCTATCACTTAGCACACAACTCACTCCCACTCCTCCTTTTTTAAAATGTTCCCTGGAGGTGGTTCCCTTCCTTAGTGGTGGTAGCTGCTGGCTGTCCCAATGAATACAAATCCCAGCATACAGAGGTTACAGTGTAAAGCTCCTTCCACTTGACTCTCTAGTCTGACTGGTTCATTTTGGGAATGCAATCAGAAAGCCATTTATAGAAACAAAGAATGCACTAGAAGCAAATCAGAAAGCTGTGGCTGGAAGCAGGCAGAGGCACTCCATAAGAAAGCTGCACAGTATGGATGTTTGAGGGGAGGGCATTGGGCACTGACATTCTTGTATCAAGTACTATTCCGGTGCAGGGGGACCAGCAGGTGCTGTCATGGTACCTATAATGTGTCTTTAATGATGTGGTAATGGTGGCTTAGCAGAATGGCTCACTGCACGGTGTGAATAGTTCTGAACTTGGAAATCATGGCCAGCTCTGTTTACAAAAGTTCAGGTACAAGCGCTGATATCTGACTTTCTGGCTCAATTCATGACTAGTCACCTCTATGCCTGCAAGAAGTGGCAGTAGTCACCTGTAACTAGAGGCTGTAGTACTTTCAGGCACTGATTTCAGGAATCAGCCCTTAATGCATGAAAAGCCTCAGAATACTTACAGTAGTACAGGAAGGTGGTTATGAGCTGGAAAATCTGATCAGACCACTAGGTGTTGGTACGCCTGGTAGAGGCTACCCTGGTGCCATCTTGCATAATGTTACTTTGATGGTGCCCTAGAGCCTCATATGATCAAGCTTTGTACATCTGACTCACCTGTGTGTCAGTCAATGCCGGCTAGATGTTATGTGACTAGTGGTTCAACTAATATCTATGTTAACAATGGTATAGGGGCTGGCTATAGTAATTTAGCCCCGGATACCATTTTTGCTAAATCACATTCGGCACAATCCATGTGAGAGAAGAACTCACCAATAACATTTACATATAGTTTAACAAAGGTAGCGGGCGCCCCTCTCTCGCAAGAACAGACATGATAACCTGTTCAGTGGTTATTAACCACTTGAGAGTTCGCAGCCACTGCTTTTACTCACTGTGCCTTTCACAGATGGGAAATATCCATTTGCATATCAGTCTTTGTCCTGCAGTCCAGCACCGAAATACAATGGCAATTCCAATCTGAACGAGAGTACCACCAGCAACCCCATACACGTGTTTCACCCTTGTTGGGGATCATCAGTGAGGTGAAGCTGATGCCTCTCTAAGCACAGTGAGAGGGAGACCACGTCTGGTTGCCCCCAGGAGACCTAGGGTTACCAATCCCAGGTTCCTTAACAAATAGTTTAACAAAGGTAGCGGGCGCCCCTCTCTCGCAAGAACAGACATGATAACCTGTTCAGTGGTTATTAACCACTTGAGAGTTCGCAGCCACTGCTTTTACTCACTGTGCCTTTCACAGATGGGAAATATCCATTTGCATATCAGTCTTTGTCCTGCCCAGGGGCAGTCCAGCACCGAAATACAATGGCAATTCCAATCTGAACGAGAGTACCACCAGCAACCCCATACACGTGTTTCACCCTTGTTGGGGATCATCAGTGAGGTGAAGCTGATGCCTCTCTAAGCACAGTGAGAGGGAGACCACGTCTGGTTGCCCCCAGGAGACCTAGGGTTACCAATCCCAGGTTCCTTAACAAATAGTTTAACAAAGGTAGCGGGCGCCCCTCTCTCGCAAGAACAGACATGATAACCTGTTCAGTGGTTATTAACCACTTGAGAGTTCGCAGCCACTGCTTTTACTCACTGTGCCTTTCACAGATGGGAAATATCCATTTGCATATCAGTCTTTGTCCTGCCCAGGGGCAGTCCAGCACCGAAATACAATGGCAATTCCAATCTGAACGAGAGTACCACCAGCAACCCCATACACGTGTTTCACCCTTGTTGGGGATCATCAGTGAGGTGAAGCTGATGCCTCTCTAAGCACAGTGAGAGGGAGACCACGTCTGGTTGCCCCCAGGAGACCTAGGGTTACCAATCCCAGGTTCCTTAACAAATAGTTTAACAAAGGTAGCGGGCGCCCCTCTCTCGCAAGAACAGACATGATAACCTGTTCAGTGGTTATTAACCACTTGAGAGTTCGCAGCCACTGCTTTTACTCACTGTGCCTTTCACAGATGGGAAATATCCATTTGCATATCAGTCTTTGTCCTGCCCAGGGGCAGTCCAGCACCGAAATACAATGGCAATTCCAATCTGAACGAGAGTACCACCAGCAACCCCATACACGTGTTTCACCCTTGTTGGGGATCATCAGTGAGGTGAAGCTGATGCCTCTCTAAGCACAGTGAGAGGGAGACCACGTCTGGTTGCCCCCAGGAGACCTAGGGTTACCAATCCCAGGTTCCTTAACAAATAGTTTAACAAAGGTAGCGGGCGCCCCTCTCTCGCAAGAACAGACATGATAACCTGTTCAGTGGTTATTAACCACTTGAGAGTTCGCAGCCACTGCTTTTACTCACTGTGCCTTTCACAGATGGGAAATATCCATTTGCATATCAGTCTTTGTCCTGCCCAGGGGCAGTCCAGCACCGAAATACAATGGCAATTCCAATCTGAACGAGAGTACCACCAGCAACCCCATACACGTGTTTCACCCTTGTTGGGGATCATCAGTGAGGTGAAGCTGATGCCTCTCTAAGCACAGTGAGAGGGAGACCACGTCTGGTTGCCCCCAGGAGACCTAGGGTTACCAATCCCAGGTTCCTTAACAAATAGTTTAACAAAGGTAGCGGGCGCCCCTCTCTCGCAAGAACAGACATGATAACCTGTTCAGTGGTTATTAACCACTTGAGAGTTCGCAGCCACTGCTTTTACTCACTGTGCCTTTCACAGATGGGAAATATCCATTTGCATATCAGTCTTTGTCCTGCCCAGGGGCAGTCCAGCACCGAAATACAATGGCAATTCCAATCTGAACGAGAGTACCACCAGCAACCCCATACACGTGTTTCACCCTTGTTGGGGATCATCAGTGAGGTGAAGCTGATGCCTCTCTAAGCACAGTGAGAGGGAGACCACGTCTGGTTGCCCCCAGGAGACCTAGGGTTACCAATCCCAGGTTCCTTAACAAATAGTTTAACAAAGGTAGCGGGCGCCCCTCTCTCGCAAGAACAGACATGATAACCTGTTCAGTGGTTATTAACCACTTGAGAGTTCGCAGCCACTGCTTTTACTCACTGTGCCTTTCACAGATGGGAAATATCCATTTGCATATCAGTCTTTGTCCTGCCCAGGGGCAGTCCAGCACCGAAATACAATGGCAATTCCAATCTGAACGAGAGTACCACCAGCAACCCCATACACGTGTTTCACCCTTGTTGGGGATCATCAGTGAGGTGAAGCTGATGCCTCTCTAAGCACAGTGAGAGGGAGACCACGTCTGGTTGCCCCCAGGAGACCTAGGGTTACCAATCCCAGGTTCCTTAACAAATAGTTTAACAAAGGTAGCGGGCGCCCCTCTCTCGCAAGAACAGACATGATAACCTGTTCAGTGGTTATTAACCACTTGAGAGTTCGCAGCCACTGCTTTTACTCACTGTGCCTTTCACAGATGGGAAATATCCATTTGCATATCAGTCTTTGTCCTGCCCAGGGGCAGTCCAGCACCGAAATACAATGGCAATTCCAATCTGAACGAGAGTACCACCAGCAACCCCATACACGTGTTTCACCCTTGTTGGGGATCATCAGTGAGGTGAAGCTGATGCCTCTCTAAGCACAGTGAGAGGGAGACCACGTCTGGTTGCCCCCAGGAGACCTAGGGTTACCAATCCCAGGTTCCTTAACAAATAGTTTAACAAAGGTAGCGGGCGCCCCTCTCTCGCAAGAACAGACATGATAACCTGTTCAGTGGTTATTAACCACTTGAGAGTTCGCAGCCACTGCTTTTACTCACTGTGCCTTTCACAGATGGGAAATATCCATTTGCATATCAGTCTTTGTCCTGCTCAGGGGCAGTCCAGCACCGAAATACAATGGCAATTCCAATCTGAACGAGAGTACCACCAGCAACCCCATACACGTGTTTCACCCTTGTTGGGGATCATCAGTGAGGTGAAGCTGATGCCTCTCTAAGCACAGTGAGAGGGAGACCACGTCTGGTTGCCCCCAGGAGACCTAGGGTTACCAATCCCAGGTTCCTTAACAAATAGTTTAACAAAGGTAGCGGGCGCCCCTCTCTCGCAAGAACAGACATGATAACCTGTTCAGTGGTTATTAACCACTTGAGAGTTCACAGCCACTGCTTTTACTCACTGTGCCTTTCACAGATGGGAAATATCCATTTGCATATCAGTCTTTGTCCTGCCCAGGGGCAGTCCAGCACCGAAATACAATGGCAATTCCAATCTGAACGAGAGTACCACCAGCAACCCCATACACGTGTTTCACCCTTGTTGGGGATCATCAGTGAGGTGAAGCTGATGCCTCTCTAAGCACAGTGAGAGGGAGACCACGTCTGGTTGCCCCCAGGAGACCTAGGGTTACCAATCCCAGGTTCCTTAACAAATAGTTTAACAAAGGTAGCGGGCGCCCCTCTCTCGCAAGAACAGACATGATAACCTGTTCAGTGGTTATTAACCACTTGAGAGTTCGCAGCCACTGCTTTTACTCACTGTGCCTTTCACAGATGGGAAATATCCATTTGCATATCAGTCTTTGTCCTGCCCAGGGGCAGTCCAGCACCGAAATACAATGGCAATTCCAATCTGAACGAGAGTACCACCAGCAACCCCATACACGTGTTTCACCCTTGTTGGGGATCATCAGTGAGGTGAAGCTGATGCCTCTCTAAGCACAGTGAGAGGGAGACCACGTCTGGTTGCCCCCAGGAGACCTAGGGTTACCAATCCCAGGTTCCTTAACAAATAGTTTAACAAAGGTAGCGGGCGCCCCTCTCTCGCAAGAACAGACATGATAACCTGTTCAGTGGTTATTAACCACTTGAGAGTTCGCAGCCACTGCTTTTACTCACTGTGCCTTTCACAGATGGGAAATATCCATTTGCATATCAGTCTTTGTCCTGCCCAGGGGCAGTCCAGCACCGAAATACAATGGCAACTCCAATCTGAACGAGAGTACCACCAGCAACCCCATACACGTGTTTCACCCTTGTTGGGGATCATCAGTGAGGTGACGCTGATGCCTCCCTAAGCACAGTGAGAGGGAGACCACGTCTGGTTGCCCCCAGGAGACCTAGGGTTACCAATCCCAGGTTCCTTAACAAATAGTTTAACAAAGGTAGCGGGCGCCCCTCTCTCGCAAGAACAGACATGATAACCTGTTCAGTGGTTATTAACCACTTGAGAGTTCGCAGCCACTGCTTTTACTCACTGTGCCTTTCACAGATGGGAAATATCCATTTGCATATCAGTCTTTGTCCTGCCCAGGGGCAGTCCAGCACCGAAATACAATGGCAATTCCAATAGACTGATATGCAAATGGATATTTCCCATCTGTGAAAGGCACAGTGAGTAAAAGCAGTGGCTGCGAACTCTCAAGTGGTTAATAACCACTGAACAGGTTATCATGTCTGTTCTTGCGAGAGAGGGGCGCCCGCTACCTTTGTAAAACTATTTGTTAAGGAACCTGGGATTGGTAACCCTAGGTCTCCTGGGGGCAACCAGACGTGGTCTCCCTCTCACTGTGCTTAGAGAGGCATCAGCTTCACCTCACTGATGATCCCCAACAAGGGTGAAACACGTGTATGGGGTTGCTGGTGGTACTCTCGTTCAGATTGGAGTTGCCATTGTATTTCGGTGCTGGACTGCCCCTGGGCAGGACAAAGACTGATATGCAAATGGATATTTCCCATCTGTGAAAGGCACAGTGAGTAAAAGCAGTGGCTGCGAACTCTCAAGTGGTTAATAACCACTGAACAGGTTATCATGTCTGTTCTTGCGAGAGAGGGGCGCCCGCTACCTTTGTAAAACTATTTGTTAAGGAACCTGGGATTGGTAACCCTAGGTCTCCTGGGGGCAACCAGACGTGGTCTCCCTCTCACTGTGCTTAGAGGGGCATCAGCTTCACCTCACTGATGATCCCCAACAAGGGTGAAACACGTGTATGGGGTTGCTGGTGGTACTCTCGTTCAGATTGGAGTTGCCATTGTATTTCGGTGCTGGACTGCCCCTGGGCAGGACAAAGACTGATATGCAAATGGATATTTCCCATCTGTGAAAGGCACAGTGAGTAAAAGCAGTGGCTGCGAACTCTCAAGTGGTTAATAACCACTGAACAGGTTATCATGTCTGTTCTTGCGAGAGAGGGGCGCCCGCTACCTTTGTAAAACTATTTGTTAAGGAACCTGGGATTGGTAACCCTAGGTCTCCTGGGGGCAACCAGACGTGGTCTCCCTCTCACTGTGCTTAGAGAGGCATCAGCTTCACCTCACTGATGATCCCTAACAAGGGTGAAACACGTGTATGGGGTTGCTGGTGGTACTCTTGTTCAGATTGGAGTTGCCATTGTATTTCGGTGCTGGACTGCCCCTGGGCAGGACAAAGACTGATATGCAAATGGATATTTCCCATCTGTGAAAGGCACAGTGAGTAAAAGCAGTGGCTGCGAACTCTCAAGTGGTTAATAACCACTGAACAGGTTATCACGTCTGTTCTTGCGAGAGAGGGGCGCCAGCTACCTTTGTAAAACTATTTGTTAAGGAACCTGGGATTGGTAACCCTAGGTCTCCTGGGGGCAACCAGACGTGGTCTCCCTCTCACTGTGCTTAGAGAGGCATCAGCTTCACCTCACTGATGATCCCCAACAAGGGTGAAACACGTGTATGGGGTTGCTGGTGGTACTCTCGTTCAGATTGGAGTTGCCATTGTATTTCGGTGCTGGACTGCCCCTGGGCAGGACAAAGACTGATATGCAAATGGATATTTCCCATCTGTGAAAGGCACAGTGAGTAAAAGCAGTGGCTGCGAACTCTCAAGTGGTTAATAACCACTGAACAGGTTATCATGTCTGTTCTTGCGAGAGAGGGGCGCCCGCTACCTTTGTAAAACTATTTGTTAAGGAACCTGGGATTGGTAACCCTAGGTCTCCTGGGGGCAACCAGACGTGGTCTCCCTCTCACTGTGCTTAGAGAGGCATCAGCTTCACCTCACTGATGATCCCCAACAAGGGTGAAACACGTGTATGGGGTTGCTGGTGGTACTCTCGTTCAGATTGGAGTTGCCATTGTATTTCGGTGCTGGACTGCCCCTGGGCAGGACAAAGACTGATATGCAAATGGATATTTCCCATCTGTGAAAGGCACAGTGAGTAAAAGCAGTGGCTGCGAACTCTCAAGTGGTTAATAACCACTGAACAGGTTATCATGTCTGTTCTTGCGAGAGAGGGGCGCCCGCTACCTTTGTAAAACTATTTGTTAAGGAACCTGGGATTGGTAACCCTAGGTCTCCTGGGGGCAACCAGACGTGGTCTCCCTCTCACTGTGCTTAGAGAGGCATCAGCTTCACCTCACTGATGATCCCCAACAAGGGTGAAACACGTGTATGGGGTTGCTGGTGGTACTCTCGTTCAGATTGGAGTTGCCATTGTATTTCGGTGCTGGACTGCCCCTGGGCAGGACAAAGACTGATATGCAAATGGATATTTCCCATCTGTGAAAGGCACAGTGAGTAAAAGCAGTGGCTGCGAACTCTCAAGTGGTTAATAACCACTGAACAGGTTATCATGTCTGTTCTTGCGAGAGAGGGGCGCCCGCTACCTTTGTAAAACATTTACATATGTCTTCAGTTCTGAGCAATAGCAAATTAAGGGGTGACCAAAATCCCCTCTCTGCACACTCCGCACTGAACTCACTGAAGTCAACAATTCGTGAAGCTCAACGTCTGAATTGGGAAGGGAATACAAACAATCCAGGCATACATCTGAGAATGCAAATAAGTCTCAGGTGATTGCATAGCTGCAGCGTTTTCAGAGAGAACCTCCTTCTGAATGAAAGGATTAGAACACATTTAACAGGCCAAATTCGTATGTTTGTTCACCCGTTCTTCCCTTCACTGACATGTATAAAAAGCGTATGGTCTCTTTCATGGGCACCCTGACTCACGGGAAAAGACCAAAGGACAAAGATGCTTCTAATGAAATGACTAATTAAACTAAATCAAGAAAATGTCCCTTCTGACATAATTTCAGTAAGGTGACTAGCTTAGTACTTCATGTACTTATTTCAGTACTTCATGTACTTACTTCAGTACTTCATGTACTTTTTTTCTTTTACGGACATCTATTCAAACAATTAATAAAAGGAAAGATGGACATGGACTCTTTCTGGCCAACTCTTCAGTGGTTGTCTTATGCCCCAGCAGTAGAATAATTAGAACTAAGGCAGGGGCTTGCTGGCAGCTCAACCCAGTGCCATATTTCCATAGCCCGCAAGTGATGAGATGATCCTCAAGGCTTAGCCCATTAACGGGATTCAAATGGTCAAAGTTATGGTGCAAGTCATGAGCCACCAAGTTCCTTAGAAGATTTGGCACCCATGAATTCTTATCAATTGAAATGCCATGCTAACATTACACTGAGCATGTTCGGAATGGGTTTAGCCTGTACACTAACAGTGCTAATAGCGAGTTAAGCCAGGCACCGCACAACAGATGGAGTGGGTATGTGTGATGGACTCACCATTAGGAAAGTGCAGCTATATGATTTTCTTAGGCATATGTGATGACAGTGAAAAGTACTGAAGTCACTATTCAAACAAGGATCACACTGATGCATCCGGGAATCTGCATAGTGTAGTTTGACCTCCTACAATTACAATATTCCTTTTAATCCAAGATATTGATTTCTCCATTGACTGAGAATGTCCATTCACATTCTCCATTGACCCCATTGACTCCAGCTGTTCAGTCACATACTACTTTTTATCTCTGGTTCTCCATTATTTGATAGCTTGGTTTATTAATTTCATGTGTGTGGCTTTGTCACCTCGTACACACTTGGAAGAAGCCACACAGATTGGACATTCATGAAACTGATTGGTGAGTGACAATCAGATGTTGCAAGAAAATGTGTTATACGTTTCCAATAGTGAAACACTGGCTTATTCTGTATCACTGCAATATGTCACACTCACAAAATCAGATTTATGAATGAGTGAAACAAAACAAAAATAGTCTTGCTCCTAATTAAAGCAAATATTAAAGATATTTAAAAAATGACAAATCGAGCCGGTGGGCCTTTTCTCAATGGTCTGCACTAGCTCTAATCAGGAGATGCCAATTAGCATGTCGGATATTCGCCTGCTGATTGGAACTGTCTAAAACTGTATGGGATCTGCAGGTGATTGAGGCATCCCTGAAATGCCCTTGAGTGAATGTTTGTGAAACTGTGACCATCCCAAAGATCACTGGCATTTCCTAATTTACTCCTGTGCGCATATTTGAGAATCATTCTGCAGTGTGTTTAAACAAAGGTGTACATTCTTATAAGGAGTTTACCCAAAACGACATGTTAATCTTTGGTCAGTAAAACATGTTGTTGAAGATGGTTTCAATCTTGTCCTTGCCTTGTTTAAGCAGTCTAAGGAAATTCTATATATACATACATATATATGTGTGAAAGTGTGTATGTTTAGGGTTGGCTCCAGCCCAATAACAGTTGGTGGGCTGAAATGCTGGCCCGAGGTCTGCATACCAGTATGAGGTGTACTGGCAATACTGAAATCTGCCCAACCCCACCCATTTGCCATGCACAGGGCGGGGCCCAGCCCTATGCTATCAGTATAGGTGATTTCAGAGATTTTGCAACTTTTTCAAAAATAGGAAGTTAGGGCTCAAGGTCGGCATACTAGTCTGGGAGTAGCACTTGCCTTGGCACACCCTCCACCCTGGAGGTTTGCAATTACTCCTAAGGTGACCCATGGCCGTGTAGCACTCACAACCCAAGCACTTCATCTGTGGGAACCCATGAGCCCGGACTCCTCAGCACTTATGCCTTCTGCCTTCTTCCTTGCTGCACTTGCACATTCTGAATACTCACAAAGCACAGTAGGTTTGTCCTTCCTTTGTCCCCTTTTCCCTCCACTGATCTTCTTAAATATTGTGTTTTGCAATGTATTTCACTCCCTTGCTCCCTCGCCTTGCTCTGTGGGTGTTTTGAAACATTATTTTACTTGCTGTATAAGTGCCTAACAAGCAAACAATAAATAAATAAATACAATACTGGCAATAGTGAAATTAGACCAACCCTACCACAGGGGTGGAGCGGTCCAGTGCTATCAGTATAGCCAATTCTAGGTGATACATACAGAAGGCTATAGCAGACCCCCACGTGCATGTCAGCTTCAGACCCAGGCAACACCGAGGGTATGGCTAATTTTCCATATTCCGTGGTTGACACTGCATTACTTAACAAGATCTCAATATTTTATTTACTGAAGACTGCATGACACCGCAGGGAGAATGAGAGCTGATTCTCCAGCACACCTCTCTCTCCAACACATGAATTGACTATTTGGTTTACATCTCAATTCTCATTCATTGTTGGATATTCTTCCCATCTGCATATCAGATCACACATTGATTCACTTTCCATAGACCACTAGTCTGAACTCACTAATTAGAATTTTATCCTGAGGTTCATGATTATTTTGCTAAACAATAATGTATTGAACAAACTAAGGCATACAATATGATAATCACCAAACAATGGGATAGCTTGGTGGTTATTCATTAAAATGCCTTTCAAGCCTAAACAGCAAATAGAATGTGATAAGTCATCTCTATTGAGTACAAGAAACAATTGTGGGAGGAAAGCAGTTGGTGATGTACGTTTAAAAAAAAATGTTTATATTAGGCATGGCAGTTGCACACAGTCATATAAAGCATCTATACAATACTCTGATTTGTGAAGTAGCAATCTGTCAAGCTTATCCAGAGCAACCAAACCCTTCCATTATTCAGAAATAAAATGATAGCGATGCACAACCTAAGATTCATAACCCATTGTAAAATGTATCACATTCCAAAGATAACAATCCCCTCTTACAGACACTTTATCTGTAACCCAAAATGATCTCTTCAGGGTCTTGTGTATTTCAAAAATAAATTACTTTTTTATATTTACAAATATAGAAAAAGATTACAGAAAGTTGTATCTCATCAAGTGCATATAATATTTCTTTAGACTGCAAGTATTGTATCAGTCTGGTTTTCCAACTATACTTGTATAATCAGTGAAATTGAGTGGTCAAATTAGCCATTTCAAAAACAAAAAAGCAATCAACAGACAATAAAAAAATGGTTTCATAAAAGACATTTCTAAAGAGTATTTTCACCAATTCCCTATTGCAAAGACTGGAGGGGGTGTCGGTGGTGCTGCACACTATATGGTTGCGGTAGAGGCACCACAGCCAAGGCTCTCAAATGGTAGCAATGGATGAGTATCCAAAGCTGAGACTCAAGGGAGGTGATGCAGGCTGTTTCTTAGGTACAGTGAATCCCCAAGCCCCCACAAAGGAATGTCTACACACTATGTTATGTGCTAACATAGTTCTTTTATTAGATAAAATTAGGTTTAGGTGAATATTATAGGGCGGCATTAGCCGCCCTATAGTTAAGTTGAGTCGAACTCCCCTAGGAACTCCTCAGAATTCTAACGTTAATAACTTTTGATTGGATTAACAGATTTGACCGAATGTTCCAAAGTAATTAAGGAGTTGTGGGCCCCCCCAGACTGCAAAGTTATTTAAAGATTTGTTAAAAAATACAAATACTTACCAATCATTTTCCCATAGACGAACAAGGTCATTTTTTTCCAAACCGCGCACAGCCCAACCCACTGGACGGATTCGGAACAGGTCCAAAACAACTTGGGCGCAAAGTGTTGACTCGCGATCAATGTGTGGTTTTGGGTTATTCAATGTAGTAGTTATTTAAATATTTGATGGAGAAGCAGGTGCCCCTTCACGAAAAAAAATAGATATATCTCAGAGATTTACTCGAAACTGAGGTTTTTTTTAGAAATGAAACGACCGCCATCTTGTTTTTCTCTCAATGCGAGAGATAACAGCGACTATAGCCGCGGGTATGGGAAAATGAAATGCAGGAAAAAAGCTATTTGCAGGTCAAAAAATATGCACATGCCATCAGGCTAGAAGGCACTGAGTGAAAGTTGGGAGTTGGAGGGGGTCTAGTGACTGAGTTTGCAACACAGATACAGCATGTGTTGTAGGGAGGAATGGGAGAGAGCAAGCCATCTGTTGACTCAGAGGAGCTGGCACAGGGGGGCAGTTCTGGCTATTTTTCCCTTATTTGTGGGTATGCGTGGTTTGGTGCCCAAGGTTACAGTTTTTTTAAAAAGATTTTTTTACAGCTATAGTGACTATGGCCAGTGGCACATTTGCAATCTAGGTCTCCCATCCATGCAGTAACCCTGACAGACTCTGCTCAGCTTCAAAGTGAGGCAGGGGTCAGCCTCCTCTGGCCATGTTTCCAATAAATAAGCCTACCTTACAAGACCACTTAGAGAAATGAGCTGACCCTGCTTAGTGTCAAAGCAAGGTGAACAAAATCATTTAACTGAAAATGATTGCACAGGAAAAGACGACTTGAGAGTGTTATTAAAGAACAAAAAATGAATTAAACTACAGGATGGTCTGATGATCAGGGAATCCATAACAGGGCAGATATAGTGGGTGGTACCTCTTTCATTCAGAGGGCTCATGTTACACCAAGCACATGATGCGATAACTGCAGGACACAGAGATTAAAACAAAAAATGTGAGATACTGAAAGATTATGCTTACTGGCCACACATGTCCTAAATTGTGGAATTACATACCAACGCGGTGTCTGGTATGTTCACAATTTAAACCTGCTTCACCAATGCATAGAGCTCCTTTAATGAAAAGAGGTTTAACTGTTCCATGGTCGGATTTACAAATCGACTATGTAGGGCCTGTAAAGAGATCGTGCTGGGACAGAGAGACAGACGGTGCTACATAATAAATGTTGCTGGACTCTGTGGGTGTGAGCGCTAGCTACAAACTTAAACAGCTGGGAGCTCCCCACACATGCGAAGGAGTTCTTAGCACTGGGTCTGCAAAGCGGTGCGGTCGTACAGATAAAATCCTAACAACAATAGTTTCAGACTTCACTAGCCTGGACGAGTTAGTGCCAAGTGAGGAAAAATAATGAATGGGAGATGACATAATTTGTTGGCAGTGCAAGGAGTTAGAAAAAAAATACTGCAGGTTACTGTTTCTCCATGTTTAAAAGTGCCGAACACCAGATTCGTTTTTTTGCAATGTGCATGTTTGTTTTCTGTTCTGTTTTATATTTTGTGGGCAATGCTGTGATATCATGCGGTAAAATGTATTACTGTTTATAATTGCTATATAATACAAAGTGAGAAAAAAAAAGGCTGGATTTTGCTGTCATTCATGCATCTGTGAATCATTTCTATACATGGGAATCACAAGGGTTTGATGTTTAAACCAGAGCGGTAAAGCATTTGGTAATTTACCACTGTACCTAAAATAGCAAGCAAGGAAAAGTGAATAAATACCTGCAAGGTAGGAAGGTGTGTGTAGGTGTTGTGAGTGAGTCCTTCCTTGCATGCTGAAAAGAAGGCAGTGTCTGATGAGACACATAGATTACAGGATGTAAATAAGCCAGTAATACCAGCCACATACAATAGGTGGCGTTCTGAATAAACTCACTGGATTCTCTAAGGGTGTAATAGGTCTGGGGGATTGTCTACAGACAACCAAGAGATATTTAATAGAGAAGAAAGATGTGTTTTATGATGGAGCTGTAGTACAAAAAGCCATGCTCACCACTATATCACCAAAATTAGGTAATTCTGAAAAGGTAAGATACCACTAAAATTACCACCAATACAAGCTAACACTATATTATCACCAAAATAAGGTAATACTAAATTATCTCTAAATGTATGGCCAGTTTACCACCAGTTTACCACCAAAATATCACGGTAAGAAAATACCGCCAAATCCTGAATTTGCCCCAATAAGATAAAACCTCCTACACTTCGAGTACACTTGCCTGAAGGGGCTTGAGACGCAGCACTTAACCATTATGCTACAATGACACTAGTTGGATTCTCACAAGTTTCATACTTAGCCTTTTACAATTGGAAATATTTAATTGTAGGATAAGTATGACATGTATGCAATGTGACACACTAAGCCATTACTCTGGCAGACCAAGGGTCAAGACTTTTAAAAATAAAATTGAAACAGTATATTTTGGTAAACACTGGCCTCCTTTATGGAAACGTTCACCCAATCACTGCATGAAATTAAGAACGTCTTTTGAGCTGGACTACCTTTCTTTTCAGCTCAAGGTGGGGGCTTGCCACACAGACCCATTATTCCATTAATAATACAGATACTCTACTGTCAATCACCCCAAACAAATAGAGGTGCAGGAGAAATCATGAATAAGTTACCTGTCTTGTATATATAGTTATATGTCACATGTCCCTTGTCATTTATAAAATGGACATTCAGATTTCTTGATGGACAAAACAAAACAAACTACAAGTCATAAAATGCATGGAGACATACACCCACACATGCACAAACACACACACACACACACACACATTGACACTGAAAACTCACACTCAACGTGTCACAATGCTCACATACACACACAGGAGCAAACACATGTGCACACACTCACATTCGCCTTCCTGGAGCAAATGCACACAGCACAAACAATCCCTCACACAGACCTACACACCACGTACACACATACATGCTCATATCAAACACTCACACATTGCATGCACACCCTCTCAGATGACATGCACACCCTCACGCCACCTTGCACTGCACATATTTTCAAAAAGAGGACTACACCATATCTGGGCAACATTATAAAATGGAAAAAATGCAATAAAGAAAGATCACATGTATGCCCAACGCTGCCATCGGAGAACCCTGGTCTGCAGTTTGAAATGCATCACTTAACCATTATGCTACGATGATGTCATTGTTTGGATTTTCACAAGTTTCATACCTAGCCTTTTATCATTGACCATATTAAATTACAGGCTAAGCATGAACTGTATGCTCTGTGGAGCACCAAGCCATTGTGGGCTAGTGGTTAAATGCTGGGCCTTGAACTCTGGCAGACCATGGTTCCAGACTGTGTTTCTTTTAATATAACTAATTTAATGTAATTAAAAGAAAAACAATGCAACTGGAAGATGGCAAGGATTGTTACCGTGCAGTCCTGTGATCTTATTTGGCATGAGCGTGTTAAGACGTGGCTAATAACGGCACCGGAATGACTTTTGTGCCGAAAAGAGCATGAAGAAATGCATGTTGCAGCAGAATAGGCGCGCAGCAAAATGACGGTGCCAAAAAGGGGTGTTCAGCTTGGAGCTTAACCAAAGTATGTGGTCCATGGCAAATAACTAAATCTCACTGTGCATTGCCTAAAAATATTGTGAATTCTGAAAGCCAGCAATCTGAAAGCCATGGCTAGTGGTCTCATAGCGTTTTAAAATGGACAGTGGAGTGGGGTGAAGTTTGTGACCCCTGTCTATAACTGAAGGACATTACCAGTGCCCATTCATGTGTACAAATGTTTGGCCATGCACACTCACCATGACTGATGGCAATGCTTAATGCCACTTACTGTTGTAATGTAATTAGTGATATCATCAGTGATGCGATCTGTGATGCCATCATTGTGGTCATACGCTGCGCAACAGGGGGCTGATGTTACGGTTACTTTAGCTGAAGTTTTTTCCTTGAATTTCACAGGTTTTGTTACAATGTATTTCTCACCTTAACATCCCTGCAACTAAAGTGTTTTCCTTGAATACACAAATAAATAAGACTCACTTTGTACTCAAGACACTCTACTTCAATAGCTAACAGAATTTGAACAATACTATGTGGTATCACAGTTATTCTTAGTTTCAGTAATAGTGAACCAATTTGGAATTGGAATAAAATGCACCAAAATTACTAAAGACTGTTTAACTTTGAAACCAAAGAAAGGGAGATTACTCTAGAACATAGGCAGAATAGTTTTTAGGATAAATTGCAATTCTGTGTGAAGTTCCCCCCACCAGGGCAACCTGCAATAAAGGTAAGTTATACTTTGCTTTTATATAAATGCTTTTCTCTTTACACTTCCCGCCACCCAAAGAACCTGTGAAGCATCATGTGGCCCGGGCCAAAAAAATAAAAAAATCCGAAACCCATGGATGGCCCCTGAGGGAGGAAGCCTCTCTTCCTCGTAATACTATATTTGGTGCCTTGGAATGTGGAGTGGTGGAGTCTCTGAGCTTTACTCCACAGTACCTCATGAGGAGGGTTCCCATCTGGAAGAAGAAGTCACTGGATCGTTGCTGTCGAGCAGGAGAAGGAAACCAACCAGTGTTGGAAAAGCAGCAGGGAAGGTCTGTTGGGTTGGTCTCCTTGTTTGGTTTGCTACACTGGCTGTGGATGTCCCACGAAGCTGAAACTCAAGTGGACCTCGACAAGGCTTTGGAGACAAGGATGAGTCCTTTGGTTTTCGTTAATGACCTTCGGTGGTGAAGGATGCAGTGACAGAAGTCGGTGTTGGGTTTCGGTAATTTGCAGTTGGCCTTTGTTTGGTTCTTTGGTGATGCAGCCTCAGCACGAATGACAGGATGGATTATAGCAAATTGAACTCAAGCACTGGACATTTTTGTGGGTCACCACCAAGTTTTGACCCTCAGGACATGTTCTTCAGTTCCGAATTGGCGGTAAACTCACCAACGGGCACATCTATGCAGGCAGCAACACTTAAGTTCCTCAGCCATGGAAAAGTGGACAGATGTAGAGTGTCCAGTGCCACTTAAACATTTCTTCAGTTGGTTGAAACGTTGCAAGCTCCAGGTGTTGAGCAACACTATCCCAGAGTAGCCCTTTGTCTGGAAAATACACAGCAGTTTGGCTTTTTTCTGGTCATGGACAGCCTCCGGACACAGGACAACACTGGTGGATTTCCTGGGCTCAAGATGTCCAGTCACTCTTCTTCTGGACCCACAAAGATACCTCTGCAGGATGGCAGATACTCTGGACTGGTTTCCAGGACACTTCAGGTGAAAAACCGCAGTTGCACAATGTCCCCTGGTAGCTACGGGAAAAGGTTACCTGTCCAGGTCCTCTCTTGATCAGGCCTTAAATCAGCACAGCATCCTTTGGAGTTGCAGTAGCAGGCTTCTTCCTCCAGCTGGATACACAATATGCCCCCAGGAAAACTCCAAGCTGCTGACACAGGAGGATTCCAATCTTCTGACACAAAGTTAAGTGAGTTGTCTTCTGTTATACACAAATTCCGCCATTGGCTCAGGCTGAGCTAGGCTTAGTAAGCCAACCACACACTGTGGCATTCATCATGCAAAACCCAATTAGGCCCACAGGCATTCATGCCATTCAGCCAAAATCAGATACCCAAAAGAGTGGATGTGTGTTGGGGGCAACTCCCAGTATTCCAGACCAACAAATTCCATTCACTGCGCTGGCATGACCACAGGCACTGTGACACACAACCAAAACCAGACACATACCACACAGAATTTGAATTTACTCCCAGTTCAATTCATTCAGGTTCCACACCTAGGGTTTACTCAAGAGAAGCAGTGCCTAGGAAGACTGCTACCAGTCTAGCAGGGGGATTCCCCAGAGCCATATATGGTCCTTCCACCCAAAATTCAATTAGGGAGAAGGGAAAACAGAGCCAGGTTTTCTCAGGGCTTTGAGAACCAAGAGGGAAAGGCAGACAGCCAGGTGTCTTACAGTGGCCATCTTGCCTTTTTTCAGGAATCCATCGATTCCTATGGCAGGGCCTGGGTATCCAAAAATGGAGGGGCCCCAGAGCCACTGCAGAGTCAGCATGTAGTTGCCACCAGCCCATACCATATTCTGTGGGAAACGCACAAGTGCCCACAAACACACTCCAGAGGTATCAAGGTGTACCCCTACACAGTGGTGCCATAGAGGTATCCCATGGGCCTTGTTCACCAACAATACAAAATGAGGGGGGCATAGCCAGCAGACGAGGAATGAAGACGTGAGCCTTCCTCTGTGCTCATAATTCTGCTTAAACGGCACTACAAGAAGGCAGATAACAGCCTGTGAACCATGGGTACGTGAGGTGCTCTCGGACAAACTGCAGTCGCAAAATGCAACATAATACCCAAGATATTTGACCTGGAGCTGGACCACCCAAAGCGTGATTTCCCCCTGCCAAAATAGCCACCGGGGCTGCATCGGCCCTGCAACGTACATGAACATCAGCAATGCTCATGCCGCAACACAGCCCGGACAGCGATAGACCCGGCATTTCGCAAACAAAAGGCCCATATATCTCATTAATGGGGAGACCAAGGTTCTTGTCTGTGTCTTGCCCGACAGACTGCTGGGGTCCATTCACTCCCTAAACCATCAACCCCAATGCAGATTCTTGCCATCAAGATCCACCCAGATTATCTTGAGAAGAGTCCAGTTCGCCATTGATCAGTCAGCTGCAATAAAAAATCCACTTGCACTGTTAGCGGTGCACTTTGAAAAAAACTTGGTGGGATGGTCGGCTCTCTGGGACATCACGGATCGCATGGGATTCGGACCTAAGTATATCTCATGGGTTAATATACTCTACGACTCTCTAGAGGCATTGGTATGAGTGAACGGGTCCACATCCAGGGCCTTCAGGCTCGGGCGGGGAACCAGACAGGGCTGCCCCTTCCCCCTCTTACTTTTTACACTAGCCATACAGCCGCTCGCAATGAGGCTCAGGACTGTGCTGGAATGGTCAGGCTTCAAGTGGCCCTGGGGTGGGGAAGACAGAGTTTCACTTTATGCAGACAATCTCCTCGTCTACATGGGAAATCTCCGGACCTTATGCCTAGCAGTAACACATATTCTTACTGAATACCAGGCCTTCTGTAGCCTGAAGGTAAACAAGCAGAAAACTGTGCTCTTCCCGCTACAGGGTGGGAGAGAGGCAATTCCAAAACACTGCCCCTACTCCGTCTCCATACAGAGCTTCACATATCTGGGTATTGTAGTTAGCCCCAACCCCGAGGATTTTGTTCGACTTAATCTACAGTCGGTGGAAGACAAATTGGAACCTGACGCCACCCACTGGCAATCCCTCCCACTAACGCTTATGGGCAGGGCAGCAATGTTAGCCCTTCCAAGATTCCTGTACGCCCTCTAGAATGGCCCTCTCCACATTACTCGAGCGACCTTTGTCTCTATAGAGACCATCCTTAGGAGACTACTCTGGGGCAGGAAACAACACTGCATAGCTTTAAAAACCCTACCGTGCTCCACCTGGGAGGGCGGGATAGGCCTACCATGCTTCCGGAACTACTACTGGGCTGCACAACTGGGAGTAGTTAATGACTGGCTTCATGGGGACCCGGACCTCCCACACATCAGGGGAGAGATTAGATACATTGTCAAAAAGGATATTAAATTATGCCTCTTATTACAAACGATTTGTATGTATATTGGCCTACGCCAAGTTGCTTAAAATTGTACGCGAATAACTCTCTCCGGCAAGGTGTTGACCTTAGAAATTGATGTAAGCCGCCATCTTGAATCAAGCCTCCATTTTAGGTTAGAAACCGCCATTTTGGGGTTTTATACAAAGTCACCCTGTAATCTAAAATGGCCGTCTCGTGTGTCCTTGTTCTTGCCTTAACCTCTCCAACCTCTGTAGGGGAGTTAATGTCCAACCTGCCCTCAGGCTATATGTTAGGGTCATGTAGACCTTGCCCTTTGTTGGCCTCAGAGCCAGGGGATTACTTAAATCAGCAATGTTAAACTACAAGTATACAAGAACAGTAATGCTATCCGAATATAATATGCGAAACATTTGTTTAGTCTGTATTAAAACAATATGCAGAATGTAAATGTTAAATTAAAGAATAATGGAGTGTGTTAGTAAATGTATTGAAAAGTAAACCGCATGCACGAGATATGTAAATTAGGAAAGTGAACCTGGCGCGACCCTAGTCCAGCGTATGATTAACCTGTAAGAGGGCTGGACATCATTTTACAAATTGTATAAATGCGTCGATGTCCAGCTAGGAAATTCTGTCACTGCTCACATTGAACCCTGCTGGTGGTCTCTGTGATGTATTGACGGCCAAATAGCTATTTGTGTACTTTGTTGAATACTGTTCAGTTTTGTAATAAATATTCTGGGAATCTTTATAAGCCTGTGTCGGTGTATTTTCCTTTGCTTGGTGTAACAGCCGTAATATTGTATTTTTTCTGATTCCACAGATGGCGCCCGAATAGGGACCCTCAAGATTGACTTCGTCTCGTTGAAGGTTGGCTCGGCTATCGGACCGGGATCGGACGGTGCCAACAGAACCGGCCACTCTAAGATGAGAAGTGAATTCCTCGACGAAACTGCACGATCCGATCCCTGGACGGTGACCTGTAGCCCGAGACGACGTCTTGACGAGGGTCCATATATTTGAGGTGGGTACATTTGCTGAAAATCACCAGACACGTGGGTCCTTTGCATTGTCCTTAGTAACCCAATCGGGCCTCCCAGTACTTTGGTCAGGTGAATCGTGTCCCGATTCTTAATCTAACCCTGACAAATTTGAATTAGGAGCATTGTACTTGCGAGCAAAATTATTTAACCAGGTAACACCAGAACTTTGATATGCCTGGTAAATTGTCTGCCTTCTTTAGGGCATTTTTCCGCAGCGACAGACAATCTTTGGAAGATAGCCGTCCCGCACCACAGGAGGGGTCGCCAGCATGTACTATGTAATGTAAGAAATGCTTTGGTAGTATAGCATTTAATGACATTTGGCACAGAGAAACCAGACATAATTCTAATCTCCGGTGGCCAACCAATGGTATTTTTTAAATCCCTCGTATAGAGTATTTAGAGTCTGTATTAGTAAAGAAGAAGGCTAGACCTGCAGCATTTCAAGCGTTGCACAGTTGGAAAACAGAAGCTTTGCAGCAACAAAAGAGTAGAGAGAAACATATGCATCGACATATGACGAGTGTCGAAAAGGCACGGTTATATGATCAAAATAAACAATTGGAATCAGTTAGGAACACGGACAGGGCATTTCAATGAGGCATTCAGAAAATCTACCCTTCAAAAGATTTTCATACGTCAGACGAATTGATTAATAAACTTTTCAATGGACGAAGGCCCGATGCCTCCGCGCCACCTCCATATGTCCCTCCTCCTGGCGCTTTGCCCCTTCCTGTTGTAGTTCCCCCTCCTATAGTTCCTCCGGTCCTCCCTGTTGTTCTTCCTGTTGTTTTTCCAGCCGTCGCCCCTTTGCCTGCCCCCTTGCCTTCACCTGTTGTTATTCAGAATGTGCCTACTCTTCCTCTTCCAAGTGATCCTGCTTCGCTTGTAGTAGACCAGGGAACAAGACCAAGGGTTGTGACTCGTAATACTGTGTCCCCAGACAAAAGGAGTGAATTGACTGCTTGGGCTAAACATTGTATGGAGAAGGGTGAACAAGCTGATGTTTTTTCCACACTCGAAAATTTAAAGGATATGCCTGAGAAAAATGTTTTTATCGAAGGATTAGGGACTCATTTAAGTATAATGTGGAATAGACTAAATGATGTAGATTTCCCACAAGGGTTACGGGATTTGAACGCCTTAGCGTTGTCCAGAGATACTGCGAAGAAGGTATATGAGCATGTCGAGAGGTTTTTTGAGTATAGGAAGGAGTTGGAAGAGTTACAGAACGAGGAAGTAGATGGTGATAGTTTAGGTATTATGTACTTACAGAAACGGTTTTCTCCTCGTCGAGAATTAAAAGGTGAGGAAGCATGAATTTGTACAAGGATGCGATAAGATGGATTTCGGATATGTCGATAACTCCAGATGAAGTATATGACACATATAGTCAGTATACGTTAGAAATGCAAAAGAAAGTGATACAGGTGATGGTAGAGCACCTACAGAATGAGTGTGTAAGAAGAAAGATTTGTTGTCCCGCAGAATTGTTGAGTGTTTATAAGAGAGCTTTTTCGATTGATATTTCTTCGACTGCCTTAGCACTTGACTTGGCTCTGTTGCTTAGTAAGCGTTCAGAGCTGCCTACTACTCAGATGCCTCTAAGAGAAGTCCCTCCGACATTTGTCCCGAAAGTTGAGATTGCGGCTGATGCTGCACGAGGTATAGTAGCCGGAGAAATTCCTGCCCATTACGTTTCACAGTTTGTTCACGTCCCGTTTTCAAGACAGGAAGTGAACACCATAAAGCAATCTATTCCTGATATAAGAAAAAATCCGACCCGATTCTATAAAGAAATAGGGTCGGTCTTACAGTCGTCGGTATTCACTTTAAGTGATATTGACCTATTATTTCCCGTACTCCTCCCAGTTGATTTGTGGAAGCAGATTACGACTATAGATGACATACTTGGGTTAGGAGATACATGGGATAACATGACTAGGCTAGACAGAGAAAGACCAGCTGGCGAACGACCACCTCAAGTGATATTAACCTTGCCTGATAGAATTATTGTAAAATTGAAAACTATGGTTCCAGAAAAAAGAATCATTTGGGACAAGCTTACGGCCTGTGTCCAAGGAAAGTCTGAGGGTGCTACCGATTTTTTCAATCGGTTCGAGCAGGTATTCTCGAATTTCAGTGGACAAGACTTGGGCACTGAGTCAGGGAAAAGGTTGTTTGCCGACAAATTTGTACATGGATTGCTGCCTGACATCCAGTTACAGATTATGTCCTCTGAAAGCGCTTGGCAGGCGAAGTCCCAATCAGAAGTATTGCATATGGCTCAGTATTATGAAAATCGTGTAAATACTGAAAAAGAGAAACTTGAGAAAAAAAAGGGTGACTTGAAAACTAAAGTTTTATTGCAGCAGATTGTTAGAAACCCTAGAGGGGGTAATCAATTTAGAGGTCAGTACATTCCACAGGGAAGTGCACCCTTTGCTGCGGTAACCATTAACTAGTGTGCCTATTGCCGGCAGGAAGGCCACTGGCGCGCACAATGTCCGACCTTACACCAAAGGTCATTTGGGAACATGAGTAGACGATCCAGAGGTCGTCCAGGTGCAGGGGGCCCTGGCAGAGGTCAATTTACACCAGAATCACAGCAACCTCCTTCACAAGATAAGCAAGTTTCGAATGTGGATAATAGAAACATTTTTGATCACCCTTCTGCCGCGTACCTCTCCGAAGAGCTTCCTTTTGATAATATTCGGTTCCGCTAGGTTTGCCCGAAGCAGGATTTGGAACCTAAGCCTATTCCCATTCATCAGAAAGGCCCCTACGTTGAGATGGTGGTGGGAAATAGGAAGCATCTATTTTTAGTAGATACGGGAGCACAGAAATGTTCCATTGATCATTCGCGGGTTCCAAATACTCCCCTGTCAGGGCAATCCAACGTTTCCGTAGGGTTTTCAGGCACACCTGTAGTTTGTCCGGTCTCTTTGCAGGTACCGATAACACTGGGTCCCTTCACAGAACAGTGTCCATTTCTACTTACCACAAACTGTGGGAAGAACTTGCTGGGGCTAAATTTGTTGAAGGCATTACATGCAGTAATTAATTGTTCTCCGGATGGAATTCGGCCAACAATTTCACCTCAGCAATCACTCGCCTCTCAGTTTTCGACTCGACCTTTACCGCCAGAATTTAGTAATGTTCCAGAATGCTTATGGGCAATTGATGATAATGATGTGGACATTCTACAAATTGAACCTGTTAAAATTATTTTGAAACATGGAGTAAAATTGCCTCGCATCCTGCAACATAAGATCTCAGTTAAAGGCAAACAGGCTTTGAAATGTATAGTTTCTGATTTTGTACCTCGTGAAGTAATTGAGGAGATTACGGGTAGCATATGTAACAGCCCCATTTTGCCAGTATACAAAAAAGGGGATAATGCGATTCCCTTTCGTTTTATAATTGATTTACGCGCTATTAACAAAATTGTGGCTCCTCAATTTCCTATTGTACCTGATGTTACAACGATATTAACCATGATTCCGGCTTCTGCCACTCATTTTAGCGTTCTTGATCTTAAAAAAGCGTTTTTCAGTATTCCCATACACAAGGATAGCAGGTATTTGTTTGCATTTACCCTAGGTGGACGCTCGTTTACATTCCCTCGTGCACCACAAGGGTACACTGAGAGTCCAAGTATTTATAGAAGGGCATTGAAAGAGCAGCTTGATACCCTTGAGTTGCCTACTACTTGCACGTTACTGCAGTACATAGATGACTTCCTCTTGGCTGCTCATTCTGAGAGTGCCTGTAAAGAAGGCACTGTGTTGTTGCTTTGTCATCTAGCAAAACATGGCCACAAAGCTTCACTTAAGAAATTCCAATATTGTTGCCAGGAGGTCGCCTATTTAGGCTATCTCCTGTCAAAGGAGGGAAGACGGTTGACACCTGAACGAATAAAGACCATTTCTGGTATGTCTGTCCCAAATACGCAAAAGGAAGTTAGAGCCTTGATAGGTATGGCTTCTTATTGTAGATTGTGGATCCCAAATTTTTTGTTAACGATTAAACCAATGCTGGCTTTGACAAAGAAGGGCATTTCTTTGCCATTGCCATGGACCTTGGAACACCAGACAGCATTCGATTTGCTCAAATCCGCGCCGTGTTCAGCGCCAGTTTTAGGAACTCCGAATTATGATAAGGCCTTTGTATTGTTTGTGCATGAACATGATGGATGTGCTTTGGCTGTGTTAACGCAGGAACATGGAGGGAAGAATAGGCCGTGCGGCTACTATTCCTCCGCCCTTCATCCTGTAGCATGCGCTTTGCCAAGATGTTTGCGCGCTGTTGCTGCTGCTGCTGCGTCTGTAAAACAGAGTGAGGGAATGGTCCTGGGTCATGCGTTAACCCTACTTTTACCTCACTCTGTAGATATTCTATTGAATAGAACTCAAACGCAACACCTCACTTCTGCACGATTGACAAGATATGAACTAATCTTGTTTGCCCCTCACATTCAAATTCGGAGGTGTTGCATATTAAATCCGGCTGAACTTTTACCTGTCTCACAAAATACTGTTGATGATGACGATACGTCACACGATTGCCTTTATATGACAGAACAAGAGACTAAAGGCAGAATCGATTTGAAAGACACGCCTTTGAATAGCCCTCAAGGAGAGCTATTTTGTGATGGCTCTTGTTTTAAACTTCCAGACGGTACATCCACGGCTGCTTATGCTGTCACTACTTTAAGCACGGTTGTGGAAACTAAAAGAATTATGCATAACTCTGCGCAGGCCGCAGAAATTATAGCGTTAACTCGAGCTTGTGAGCTTTCTGAAGGGCATACAGTGAATATATATACTGACAGTCAATATGCCTTTGGGGTGGCCCACAATTTTGGTAGACTTTGGAAAGAACGAGGTTTCTTGACCTCGCACGGAACGAAAATCCAGCACGGCACTTTAATAGTGGGATTGCTTTCAGCACTTGCACTCTCTGTTCAGTTAGCTATCATAAAATGTTCAGCACATCAAAAAGTTACAGATGATGTAGGAAAATGGAATGACTTCACCGATCAGATAGCTAAACAGATTGCCACTGATTTCAGTTCAGAAATGTACACTGTACAAGAAATTGTAAATGTTTGCACTTTGGGAGAAAGTATCGATGTTGTAAAAGATATTCAAGCAGATGCTACCATAGAGGAAACTAAGAGATGGATTGAGGGTGCAGGGAGATTCGATGATGATGGGTGTTGGGTAGACAATGTTGAAGGGAAATGGTTACTCCCCGACGCCTACATTACAATGATGGATATTATGGCTCATGGTCCGACACATGTATGTGCGCGGAAATTAACAAAGATGCTACACAGTGTATGGGCCAATGATAAGATTTTAAAAACTGTGCAGCATTTTGTCCAGAACTGCATGGTTTGCTTGCAGCACAATGTAGGAAAAGGTACCTCGACTCCGCTTCTGTCCCATTTGAGGTTATTCACTTTGATTTTATTGAAATGGAACGGTGTAACAATCTAAAATATGTATTGGTTGTTATTTGCGCCTTTAGTAAGAAGGTTGAGGCCTTCCCGGTTAGAGATGCAACGGCCATAACCATGGCAAAGACTCTGTTGAAAGAGTTTTTTCCTAGGTTCGGGCTGCCGAGAGCCATCTGGTCAGATAATGGGCCACACTTTACTGCCACTGTTATCCTACAAATTTGCAAAGGATTACAGATTGACAAGCGGTACCATTCAGCTAGACATGCCCAGAGTGCCGGATTAGTGGAAAGGCACAACAGCATTATAAAGAACAAACTCGCTAAGACGTGTGCTGGCACCAAGCTAAAATGGCCGGACGCCTTACCGATCGTGTTACTATCGATGAGAACAACCCCTCAAACTAAGACTGGGCTCTCTCCCTTTGAGGTGGTAATGGGGAGACCTGCTAATATTTGGGGTATGCCAAAAAAGTCGCTCATTACGGGATATAGAAAATGTGCTTCTTTCAGACTACTGTAACCAGTTGACTAAAAATCTGTTTTCAATTTATCACCAGGTGCGACAGGCATTTCCTGTGCACTACGAGGGTCCCGGTCACAGTCTACGACCGGGGGACTGGATCCTCACGAAGGTTTTTGAGAGGTCATCTTGCCTTGCCCCTCGGTGGAGGGGTCCCTACCAAGTCCTGCTGGTCAATCAGACTGCCGTGCGGGTAGCGGGTCGTAAACACTGGATCCATGTGACGCACACCAAGCGGATCCCACAGCCCGTGCCTCATGATACAGAAGACACAGAATCCCTTCCCACTGCTGTAACTAGCGTGCCTGAAACAGCAACAACCAACACGGGAGAATCGGAGACCGCTTCAGAATCCGCAGGGCCGGACCAAACGGCCATCTTGTCTCTGCACTCCCCAACAGTGGAACTTCCGGATCAATCCTTTCTTGATCCCATTTCCGTCCGCTCGCCACTTCCAGGAGGAAGTGACGACACTTTGTTCCCATCAGAAACTTCAAAATATAATTTGCGCCCAAGGATTGAAGACTACGATGCCTGCACCCGCTACCGCTCGTACTGAACTTTTAGATAAAAATGTGACTAGCAGAGACAATTATCAAGTATGTAAGGGGACCCCCAAAGTGTATTGTTGCCTTCTCGTACTAATTACTGGATTTGTAATGACTTTTGGGTTTGGGTTATGGTATCTGGAAGAAGCATATCCGTTAGAGGACTTTTTACCTATTGAAAATGTATCTGTGATTCCCACTCCTTCTGTACAATTGCATACTTTGTCGCATAGAGATTCTTTGCATAGACAGAATTATCAGAATAATACCCTTTTGTTAATAATGAATGCCAATCATGCAATTTTTAATAAGACCAATTGCTGGATCTGTACACATCTACCGCAACATGGGGATAAGGGGCTAGGTTGGTATATTTACCCTTTGCCTCTGACAACTGCCTGTTACTCTTTTCTTAGAGCACTATTTTTTGGTCGATGGAATGACAGCATCTCAGGGAACTTTGATGGTATAAATTTAAATAGTTTTGAAAAAAATGTTTTGATGCCCCTGGGATGCTCGCTTTTTGCAAATAGAAGTAAGCCAAACGTTGCATCTGTTAGGTCCTCTGATAGATTGTCTCGTCCTTTTCAGTCTTTAATCTCTTTCAAAATGGCTCCTATATGCAATAAGGATGCCATGCCTCCATCTTATTCTGTTAATCATAGCCCCGATTCAGTATCCTTCTGCATACAGAGGAATGGAACACGGTCAATGGGTAATTTTAGAAAGTGCGCCAACGTTGTGGATTTGACTAGTGAAAAGAGACCTCTGTACGTAGGCGAACCTGTCTATTTTGTTTGCAGTAATGTGGCATTTCCGTGGTTGCCCAGGGATTGGCAAGGAACCTGTTATTTAGGGATTCTATTACCTGGGGTGTTTATTGCCAGTACTACAGAAATTTCAAAGACTCGTCCACGACGAGGTGTAAAAGGGGATACTCCAGCGCAAACTCTAGGAGATATTATGAAATGTTTTGTGCCATTTGTTGGGCAAATTACGAATTCAGAAGATATTAGGGGACTAGCGAGAGTATTGGAGAGAACCATCAATAGGACCTCTGAAATACTCTATAATATGACGTTAGAGCAGAGAGCGATAAGATTAGTGGCTCTTCAGAACCGGAATGCATTAGATGTCATCTGGGCAGAGCGAGGAGGAGTATGTAAATTAGTGGGGTCCACTTGCTGCGTTCACGTTCCAGACTCCTCTCCAACGATCTTTAGGGCGATCCAAAATCTACATGTTCTTAGTTCAGAAGTACATGTTCCTGAGGGAAATTGGGAACTTGGTACATGGTTTTGGGACCTCCTACGGTCATGGGGATGGAAGTTGTTCTCTGCCCTACTGATTATCTTGGGAAGTTTTCTGTTTCTTTGTTGTTGTATACAGTGTCTCCCTGGTATATGCTCAGTATTAGGGGGATGTTGCGCGCAAGCAACAAGTGTATTAGGGAATAAAATATACGCCCCAAAGGAGCTCTCCAAAGAGTATGTGTTGAAAGAAACTCTGGTATCAGACCTAATGGCAATAGATATGTCCGACAATGATTCTGGGTGTATGGACGATGACGTATGGAGTTACTTGCAAGCAAATCAGAAGTAGTATTAGCACTTGGCATAGGCCAAAAGGAGAGTTTGTCAAAAAGGATATTAAATTATGCCTCTTATTACAAACGATTTGTATGTATATTGGCCTACGCCAAGTTGTTTAAAAGTGTACGCCAATAACTCTCTCCGGCAAGGTCTTGACCTTAGAAATTGATGTAAGCCGCCATCTTGAATCAAGCCTCCATTTTAGGTTAGAAACCGCCATTTTGGGGTTTTATCCAAAGTCACCCTGTAATCAAAAATGGCCGTCTCGTGTGTCCTTGTTCTTGCCTTAACCTCTCCAACCTCTGTAGGGGAGTTAATGTCCAACCTGCCCTCAGGCTATATGTTAGGGTCATGTAGACCTTGCCCTTTGTTGACCTCGGGAGCAGGGGATTACTTGAATCAGCAATGTTAAACTACAAGTATACAAGAACAGTAATGCTATCCGGATATTATATGCAAAACATTTGTTTAGTCTGTATTAAAACAATATGCAGAATGTAAATGTTAAATTAAAGAATAATGGAGTGTGTTAGTAAATGTATTGAAAAGTAAACCGCATGCACGAGATATGTAAATTAGGAAAGTGAACCTGGCGCGACCCTAGCCCAGCGTATGATTAACCTGTAAGAGGGCTGGACATCATTTTTCAAATTGTATAAATGCGTCGATGTCCAGCTAGGAAATTCTGTCACTGCTCACATTGAACCCTGCTCGTGGTCTCTGTGATGTATTGACGGCCAAATAGCTATTTGTGTACTTTGTTGAATACTGTTCAGTTTTGTAATAAAGATTCTGGGAATCTTTATAAGCCTGTGTCAGTGTATTTTCCTTTGCTTGGTGTAACAGCCGTAATATTGTATTTTTTCTGATTCCACAACATGGGGGCAATCACGCTCCTCTGTGTATTATACGGGAGGGAAAACAACTTGACTGACTTGTCCAGATTGATACGCCAGGCCCGCAAAGTCTGGGTAGAGGCCACACACCACATGGGCTGGGGCGGGAGGCTGACAGCAGACCAACCCTTATGGAACTACATACATATCCTGGAGGTCCTGAAAATGGAGCACTTAACATGCTGGGAGGAACAGGGAATACGGTCTCTGGCGGACATACTCCGGGATGGAAACCTAGTCACATTCACCGACCCACAGAATAAATGTTCACTGCCGACCGGGGACCGATACAGACACATGCAACTCACACACGCTATCCAACCACAATTCCCCACCCCAGCAGACATCCCAAAGTGTTCCCCCTAGAAGTGAACATGCTCCAAATTAAGGTTCCTTCCAAGGTCACGTCCACACTCTATAAGGTGATATCTGCCTTTGGGGCCAAGGACCTCTCTAGGCTTCAGGAGAAATGGGAAGAGACTGCTGGGCCCACTAGAGCCAGAGGAGTGGGTCGAAACGCTGATGTTCCCCTGGGAAATCGGCATAGACACCAAACTACGCCTAATCCAAAACAAGATACTACACCAGGCCTACCACTCCAGGGCTATGATGATGAAATGGGGGACAATAGAAAATGAAAACTGCCTGCTCTGCAAACGGGCAGAGAGAACATTTTACCACATGATATGGGACTGTGAGGTTATTCAGGGCTTCTGGGTCCAATGCACCAACCAGATTAGCAGAGTCACGGGGGCCCCAGTTCCACTTGACCCACAAATTGTCATACTTGGGATCAGGGGAAAAGGAGACCACACCAAGTATAAAAAGGCATTTCTTGCAGTAGTGCTGGCTCTAGGGAAAAGGCTAATAGCTTCCACCTGGGGCTCATCAGAGGGGTTGTGTCTTAACCGATGGATCAATGAAATGGACCGGTGTGCGTCCCTTGAGAAACGCATACACAGCGCCAGGCGATGCTCAGGAAAGCACCTTAAGGTTTGGGGAAATGGATTCATGAGACATAACTAACCAACATGCACCGGGCTAATGGTCATAGATCGTTGGACATGCAGCAGTGCAGGCCTAGAGACTGGACTTCCACCCACTGGCCCACATCGATGACCCCTTGCACGGCTAGCCCGCTGTGTCCCCCTCGGAATGCCTACGGAATATAATGACATATGTTATCTCTGTTGTCTGTGACCCTGTATTGTTGGATAATTAACATTTGATATGATGACCATGACTTGTTAAAGTACTACTTAAAAAAAGTTTTTTAAAAACTTGTGAGTCATGAGTTTACAAAATGAAGAGCTTCACTGCCAGACATACAGACTGGACTCCTGTGGTGTGGAAGAAACACACACAGAAAAGCACCACAGGGAAGTAGTGGGACAAGGACAAGAAGGCCCTGCCCCACCAAGGTATTTTTAGCATCACACCCATGACCCTCCTCTATGTGTAAATAATAAAGAGCCTATTTTCATGGGAAAATATGAATCCCACCTGCGGTGAATGTGAGCTCTCCCAACACATCTCAGTCTTTGGAGGTCACTTACCCAGATGCATATTTTGTCTCACAGCTCTCACCAATATAGTTAGAACTTGCCAGGAACTGCACATACTTTTTTTTTATTTTAAGTATGACTAAAACATCTTTTATAACTTGAAGGTGGTGAGCATAACTGACACTATGGGATCGGACCTGCACACCCTGTATACAGCTCCCAGTGCAACTACATCTCCAGAGGTAATTCTTTTCAGGGAGAGGATTCTACATGTCCTGACAGGATTGGAAACGAATTGTAAAGACCCCTGGCAAAACGTCTCCTTTCATAAAACCGGTGAAATGGAAAGATGCTGCAACAAGATATGTCCATCCCCAACAGAAATGCCTGAATCGCAAATTCTGTAGTATGTACAGTTTTTGGCAAAGCCCTGCTTTGCACACAGAAGAATACACATTGCATAAGAAGTTTAGACTGAG
Source organism: Ambystoma mexicanum (assembly GCF_040938575.1). Lineage (NCBI taxonomy): Eukaryota > Metazoa > Chordata > Amphibia > Caudata > Ambystomatidae > Ambystoma > Ambystoma mexicanum. The sequence goes on along the minus strand of NC_090924.1, from coordinate 956,669,264 downwards.
ATATTTAATTCAGCTTTTCCCATCAAACCGTTACCATGCACACACTATCAAGCAGAACTAAAACAACCTTAATGTATTGAATCTTGGTACCATGTGAGTCATGAGTTTGTAGAAATGCCACAAAGATCCATTAGTTTTATGTTGGATATGGTGAGGGTGTTGAGTGCTCAATAAGGTTGAGAGCCCTAAGCTGCAGTACTGAAGCAGCGGCAGTACATTTATTTATTTCCCATTCTCGAAATTCAAATGTTTTAAATTTTGTGGGATGTTTTTACCCATGCATCCAAGCCCTACCATAAAACTGTGCATTACTGGCATTGAAAACATCATGATGGCCAGAACTCCCCAGAGAGTGCATAGGGAAAATATGAAGAATAGGCTGCCACCCATTTTTGCCTATGTTGTGAGCACAGAAGGGCACTGCCTAAAACCACCAATGGGCTACACACAATAGCCTGAAACCATTGGGAATGGCAATGCTGATTGCCAAAAGCAACCCAGAACTGTGGGGAATTAATTTTCTTAATGTCAAAAATGGATGCAATACTGGTGCTCACCAGAAAGCCGGTGTTTTAAAACCACCAGACTTTTGTGTAAAACTGAACAAATGAAACCAAACCAGGCCAAGCAAAGACTTGCTAAGAGGTGGATACAATGTAAAACTATATTCTGAAATGACTTGAAGGAAGTAATTATTTAATGTATATATAAAAAAATAGCTGGGGATATCAGCAGCTTAAGTGAATTTGGGTTTAAAGCCACTAAAATCGAAATGTTTAGAATAAATGAGTGACTTACTTGTGAGTGTCACATAGGTTGCAATTTTTTAAATGTCATAGTTTTGAACTTAGAATCAGCATTCTAGCTGCATGTGCAAAAATTGTAAGTTGGATTTGAATGTAGAAAACTGGGAGCTAAAGGACATTTAGCTGAATTCTGCCTGACAACTACCCCCGACAGGAGAAACCTGCTCAGCCACTCTTCCCAGGGCTAGCTGCATGCTGCTGCCCCTGCCAAAAGGAGATGACACCTCTCTGATTGGATTAGGGGAGGAGCACCTGGGGACTGCAGGAAGTTGAACAAAGCCCTGTACTGGACTCAGGCAAATGTTATATTAGGGGGGTCGTGAAATGGCTTCCTCTTGGGAGAAACTGGTAGGGGCATTGCCTGTGAGAGCCAGCTGAGCTTGGGGGAAGTGGATAAACCAGAAATTCCACCATGTGCTTTGGAAAACCAAACCCCTTTACGGCCAGAGCATGATTTTAAAAAGATGGATAATTCACAGTGCGGACTTGTCAAAATTATATAAATAATATCATCATTTTTGTGATTTTTCTGTGCACATTTCAAGAGGTGTTAGGACCCTGTGGTATGTTCTTGGGGATAGTAGCGGAAAAAAAGGTTGTTACTCCAAATGTATGCATGTAAAAAATCTGAAACTTTATCATCTGAAACCCATATCCCTGGTGCACATCTGTGTAAAATCTGGAAAGGTTTAGAGGTTGTTATCTGGATGAAAAGGGGGAATTCTGTCATAAGTGGACACAACATCGTACAAAGACAGGTATCGGATGGTTTGGTGCTACAGAAAATATGTTAACTGGACCTATAATATTAGAAAAATGGTACATAGATAAATATGTATTTGGGTCAGAAATAGATTTGTGTGCAATTTGACAATGGGAGGTTCCTCTGACCATAAAACCTACAGCATCACTCTGACACTCCATTTCTTTCCCCCAATCAAGGATGAGAGGAGGAACTGGCCAATGATAAGTGAGAGGGGCAGGCTTAGCTAGGCCCAGGCACACACCCATTTTCAAAACACATAAACGGAACATTGAAACCCAGGTAGAGAGATTCACTTTCCACTTTCTTGCAGGACACTTTGCCGGGAGACTTCAGACTTCACATCCAGAGATCCAGACTTCAAATCCATCAATCTCCAGAGACCAGAAATTAACTCCAGAATTTGTAGCAGAGAGGCCTGAATCCACAAGCTGAATCCTCTTCAGCAGGCCTCAAAACCAACCAAACTATTCAACAGCCGGGCGAGCTGTTTGAATTCTTTGCCAAGAACTTTTGCAAGAACCTGTAGCAGTATCCGGAAAGCAGTGCTGTATCTGGAACCAGAGAGAACCAGAGACCAGATTGCTCTGAAGAACTGCTAGCAGAAGTCCAGCCAATCCTGACCCGATCGGTGACAAAGTCGCATTCCTGTCCAAAATCTATTGTGAGTACCCAGCTAGCACTGTGCGAAAATCAATCTCTTAGTTTAAAATAATGTAATCCAAACTATTTTAGCCTATTAGAACTGTCTCCTAAAATCGTGTCATTCTGTCATTTTTAAAACTGAAAACTGTCATCTGTCATTCTGAGCTTTAAAATTTAAAATCCGAAAAACTACCTTTACTAAATCGGCCGTCTCTCCGGAACCAATTGTGCTAGGAGCGAGTTTTAACTGTCATCATAAAGCTAAGATTCTAAGCTTTTGAACGAGCCTAGAAACGACCTCCTATTCCTTATAGTGCCTCCGTAATTGCGCTCGATGCACGCGACTAAATTTGCAGCGATTTGACATTTTGCTTAATTTCAGCCACGTGTAAAAATATTTGTCCTTGCTTTCCTTGCTGAAATTCGTGTGCAACCTGACAATCATTCATAGAGCATTGCTAAAGTGATCCTGAACTGATTCAAAGTATCTATCAACTACCCTGAACCCCCTATAGGGAATTAAAAGCCTTCTTAGCATTTTTTCACTTAATTGCATACCGCATCAAAGTATATTGCCTATGTTTAAAACTCCTACCTGTTTTCCTCTAAGCTTGCTATGGGAGGAACTGAATTATATTTGATTGCATTCCTGAGAACTGTGTGCTTGCCTCCCATCTATTTACCTTGCATAGGGGGGAGTGAATTGTTCAAGAAAAAGTGATCATATTATCTTTTGGTTGACATCATATCAAGGTTATTTCTGTTCTGCATTCTGTCTCACCTTGCCTTTCCTTGAACCATATAAAGCATTCTCTGCCACCTTATTCTTCTGTTCCTATTTATAAGTAACCAAGTACTGTGCTACTGTAGGATTACCTACTGCTGATTACTGCTCATATTCACAAGTGTGCTATCAATTATCAATTTATTTATAAAAGTGTGATATCTAGATATATTGTTTATTTTTCAAATAAACCTTTTAATTTTCAAAACAAACCTACTTCTTGGCTCAGTGGGGTCAGGGGGATTCTGAGAGAGGGGTGTTATATAAGGGTTGTCATCCAGAGTAAATGAACTGGACATAAAAATACATCAATAAGGGCTTCCATCAGCATCCCAGACTAGGCATTGACTTAGCTGTAGTGTTGAATTGAAGTCGCTTACAATTTGTTTTGTATTTGTATTTTTGGGGCAAAGCAGAAAATAAATGTTTTGATCAAAAGCGCAAAGAACAACAGTAGCAATCGATCTGGGTTCTTTACAATTTGAAGAAATGTTGGGTAGAAGAGTGAATAAGGAGTGGGAAGTAGTTGAGAGAATAAGTTGCAACATTAGAAGACTACATTAATTGAAGGAAAAGGGTAAATGAGGGTGGAAACAACAAAGTCCAGTCACGAAGCTTATGGATTGGTGGGGACAGCGAGACCTATCTACTACAACTAGAGACCGGTGCAGCGGTTTACCGATACATGGGTTCTGCTCCAATACACAACCTTTAGACAATATCTGGCCGAAGAATCCATCTGTCTCTCTCCTTCAACTCTCTATACCTCCTAAGCGACTCGGTCCAAGGACCAAATAGGTGCAGAGCCGGGGTTCTTATAACACATAAGTCAATTTTATTAGAAAATTACACGAAAAAAGTCATAATCTATCATCAGATATAAAAGACATCAAGGTAAAAAAAAATGTGTAAAACCTAGTGCCCATTTCTAAAATCACAGTACAAAATCTATACACAATACCTAAAAAGTACCCTAAAAACACGCTACCTATACAAATTTACAAAACATGTTTTGCATAGGACATGTCAAAAACAATGTGCAAAACAACGCAATGGTTTGTAGCACCTGAGGGTCCCTTACTTCCGGACTACTTCCAGGAAATTCAAGAATGACATAATTTAGAATTTAATTAACCTTTATTATAGCTACAAGGGTTGATACTTACAACACGCTTGTTATTGTGCAATACTGTTTTTAATCACAGTATATCACCATTCCCAACATGTTTCATTCATCATTTAAATAAACCTAGTCAATGTGAACTTCTTCAGGGGACTATTGATACCCTGCCTACATCTATTCAACTGCAACAGTGTTTCCACAACACACATTAGTTGAAGCAAAGTCAGTAGGAGCCAATTCAAAACTCCAAATTCCACACCGTGATTAAACAAGTATTTTCTGATAACCTTGAACACAGAAGAGAGGGAGTGTCTTTTCAATAGACAACCATCATGCTCCTGAGCTTGAGTAATAGACAGCCACAACACTGTTCGCTCTGTGCAACCAACGCTTTAATCTGTGACACAATCTGGTGTGGCCGTAACTTCATGCAAGTTCAACAGTCATCACGTTACGCGGACTGAATAATTACAGTAATCGACTGAACATAGGAGTAGAATTCCCCTGGATAACACTGCGGGCCTGGTCTGCAGATCGACAGCAAGACCTATGCCAGAGAGGATGATCTTCTCCCCTCCCTCACAGCAACCATCAAGGGCACCTTGCATCCCAAGCAGTCTTGAATGCAGGCAAATGATGGTGTTCATCTATCACTTCCCGGCCGCAGTGCATCCCTTCATTGCGAAATTTAAATAATTTGCAAAGATAGAACTTCGATTTCTACTTCTGCCATTGAACAAGATATAAACTAAGGGATCAATTACAATGACGATTTACATGAAACCTGCACACAAATTCCACCTGGGGATCGGTTGCCTAAAGTGGCATGCAGATGGCATAGAATGTCTAAACTCATTATTTTTACCTAGTTTGAGTCTCCCTAGGCAACCAATGATTGTAGGGGAACTGGTGAAGTTGAATGCAGGGAGTTCTTCCACAGGTTGAAAGGCCCAGTTCAAACTCTCAGGTGACCAATGTTCTTTTTGTTTTATTTAACAGCGGTACTGGGCATTGTTAATTATTTATGTCAGTGTGGCAGATTCTCCTCTGATAGGGGGAATCTCATGGGTTTTGGATATTTCAGCAACTGAAGTAAGTGGTTTCTGCATGAAAGTCAGATCTGCTAAACAGTCTCACGTTTATGCAGCAATATGTGCATTAAAAACTGGTGTTGGTGAGTCCTTCACAGATAGGCCTGCCATCCATTGGTTGTTCCAATGAATTTGCCAGCATCCACAGATAATAAACCCCATGTATACCTTCTGCTGGGTGTCAGCAATGGGCATGTCAGCATCTTTTAGGGCACTCAGTACCTAACATAAAAGTATGCACATCAGGAAATGTGTCAATGCGCAAAACTCAGCAGCAGTTTCTCATGTAGATTTACTTTAAAAATAAGAATTGGCCCTACGTGCACCACTTCACATTATACAGACGTTTATGACACATAAGTGTCATAGTTTAAGGGAAGTATGCTGAAACTACATTCAGTTTGAACAGCAATGGGGCAAATCTTTTACAAGTTGCCCTAGACCATTGATACCTTTCAAAGTGGAAATGCGTTTTTGGTTTTCAACCCTGCTACAAAAGTCCTAGCAGCCAACAAATGCCCACTTTTAATGTAAAACTTTGCCAGACAAACTGCCATTCCTGAATGCCAGTCTTTTGGGTTTAGCACATGATCAGCGATGCCAGGAGGAGGCGTGGGGACCCAGAGGGCCAGGGGTGAGGTCAAAGGCAGGAGGAAACAATGACACAGGGGCGTGCAGGCAAGAGGGCAGAAGGGAGAGGAGGTGGTGTGGCAGGAACAGTAGGGAGCATGGTAGGTGGGAGACTGGGTTCCCCGCAAGAGAAATGGGAGTTGGATGGGGGATTGAGGGCAATGCACTCTTGGTGCTGTGGGGTTATCCTGCATCGGAGAAGGGGCAGGGGTGGAGTGGGCTCTGAAAAGGGATTTCCCCACAGAGCCAAAGCCGGGTGTGGGACACCGGGTTTCACCAAACTAGAATATGTGTGTCTTGAAGGATAGGTGTTTGCTGATGGGGAACCCGAGGGACTTGGCGCAGGCGGTGAGCTCGGGTGTGAAGCCCTCAGAGTTCATGGTTGATAACAAGGTCTGTATGTCTGGGTGTTCAGTGTTGCTGGTGAGAAGTACGAATTCGGTCTTGGAGGGGTTGCGCTTCAAGTATGCACTGGACATCCAAGGCTGGAACAGCGAGAGGCAGGTTTTGTGCCTATGGATCTCCTTGATGGAGTCGATCCGAAGGTATTAGTTTGTGTCGTCTGTTTTATTGGTGGATGTTGTTTGTGGTTAAGAGGGCTCCCAGCAGCTCCATGTATAGATTGAAGATCACTGGGGAGAGGATGGAACCCTGCAGGACTCCACAGGAGACGGGTAGCATTGGTAATCCAGATGAGTCCATCTGGCCAATCTGCTTGTGAGTGATGAGGCAGGACTTGAAACAGCGTAGGACAAGGCTGCTGATCCCTATGTGCTGATATAGGGTGTCCGTAAGTGCCTGGTGGCCTGCTGTGTCGAAAGTGGGCGAAAGGTCGAGTGCAACCCCTGCAACCAGGGGGAAGCCCTGAAGATTGAACTTTTAAAATTGGAGATACAATGGGAACATTTAGCCTTTCAGTACAAAAAGTTGGCAACAGAATCTGAGTTGAAGAAAGAGGAGTTGGCACAGCACATGATACTCAAAGATAGGGACACCGAGCACCAAAGAATCCAGCTAGAGAAAGCTAGAGTGCAGACTTCAGCTAAACCAGTTGAGAGTGGCAGGTCCCCAGCCACCAAGTTCATGAAAGATTTGGTTGGTGTGTTTGTGGAGGGTTCTGGTATCCTCCAATGGATTGAAGCGTTTGAAATGGCGTGTGCAATTCATGATGTTGATAAAAGAGATTGGGGTATGTGTTTGTTAAGCAGAGTGCCTCAGACTGGATATGACTGTATTCTGAAACTGAGTGTGGAAGAAAGGGGTCAGTATGAGTGCATGAAGTCTGCTTTGTTTGCCAAGTTTGGCAAGACACTTACCCAATACCTTAAAAGGTTCAGGGATTTTAAGAATCAAGAGAATGTACCTTGGATGGACTGGGTAAGTGCTGCACACATGAACATGATGGGGTGGATTGATGTTTACAAAGTGAAAAAGTTTGTTGAATTGTCCCACCTGTTGTTTTTTGAACATTTTTCTGAAGCCTGTTCACCAGAGCTGCGTCAGTATGTTGCTGAACAGAACATTTTGGATCCCTTTAAACTGGCCAGGCTAGCTGACAAGTGGGTCTCCCACCGGGGGTCCCCTAAGGACTCCATTGGGAAGGACAAGGGCAAAGAAAACGGGACCTGTCACAAAGCTGAGGAGGCACACAAGCAATCATAGTCGGGTAAACCAAAACCTTCCTCTCCTAAGACCCAAAAATCTAGTGGGGATATGTCATCTGTGGGTGGGAATAAGAGCAGTGGTCCCAGTGGTTCCAGTACCATACCCCGCATTCCTGGCACCTGCTGCAGTCACTAGGTCACAGGTGACACAGGGTCTGGCTGTGAGTCAGGTACACGAGCCAAAGGTGAGGCCTAAGGCAAGAAGATGGAAGAACAAGAAGGCCACCTCTGTAAAGGGGGCTCCTTCTCTTCCTGCTGTTCCTACAGCACCCATTGGGATACATGCTCCGGATGGGCTGGGTCTAGTGGAAAACCCAAACTCAACTCCTGCGGAAGAAGAGGCAGAAGACTGTCCTGTGGGAGAGGTTCTCAACCCGGAGGACCACCCCGACCTTCAATGCCTGTTGGATGAAGGGGGACCCTCCCGGGTGGACTTCTGTAAGGGACAGAGAGAGTGCCACTCTCTCGAGGGTCTGAGGAAACAGGCCCTGTCCCAGGCACAAGCAGAAGTGCCTAGGACATTCCGGATTTATTGGGAGGGTGAGCTCCTTGTTAGTGAGCCCACTAAGCCTGAACCTGGTGCCCTCAAGAGGTTGGTGGTACCCCAGGTTTACAGGCCTTTCCTGCTGCAATTGGTGCATGAGGTGCCCTTATCTGGTCATCTTGGTACCAAGAAGACTAAGCAGAGGCTCTCTGCCCATTTCTACAGGCCTCAGATGGGAGTAGAAGTGGAGTCCCACTGCAGGACCTGCCCATCTTGTCAGTTGTCTGGCAAGACTGGAGGCAGTGTCATTGCCTCACTGCATATAGAGATATAGAAGGAAACCCAGTTGACACTGTGTAGGCACCCGCTAATAGTGTCAGTTCTATGTGTTCCAGGAGGGAATAGACTTTGGGAGTAGGAAAATAGAACTTAAAGGGACAGGTCAGAGGTACAAATATTATAACAAAAAACATAATTTGTTATTGTTAAGACATTCATAAGAAGTATTAAATCATTAAACATATGTTCAAAATATCTGTAATCAAGAAGAATTGTAGTAACATATACCCATTCAGTAGCTAACCTTCAAAATGGAGTGTAGAAAAAAGGCAGGAAATGATAAATGATTAATTGCAGTAATTAGTAATTTCACAGTTAATGTTGATATTCTGTCTCTGTCATTGTACAGAAACATCTAATCTCCAAGTGCCAGTGGTTGGCACACCGTTTGAGAGGGTGGGCATCGACATTGTTGGTCCCCTTGACCCTGCCATTTCAGGTGGACAACGGTTCATCGTGGTCTTGGTTGATCATGCCACCAGGTACCCTGAGGCTATACCCCTTCGGACTGTTACTGCCAAGGTGGTTGCCAGGGCTCTCCTGGGCATTTTTACCCATGTTGGATTCCCTAAGGAGGTTGTCTCTGACAGATGATCTAAATTCATGTCTAGTTACATGAAAACCATGTTTAAAGAGTGCGGGGTAACCTACAAGTTCTCCACCTCTTACCATCCCCAGACCAACGGTCTGGTTGAGAGGTTTAATACAACTCTCAAAGGCATGCTAGGCGCTTTGGAAGAGCCCCTAAGGAGGAAATGGGATCTCCTCCTGCCATGCCTGCTGTTTGCTTACAGAGTGCTACCTCATGAGGGTGTTGGTTTCAGCCCCTTTGAGTTATTCTTCGGACATCCCGTGAGGGGGCCCCTTGCTTTGATCAGAGAAGGTTTGGAAGCCACTCCTCCAGGTCCCACTAAGCAAGTGGGGGACTATGTGTTAGGCCTCAGATGGAGAATGACACAGATGAGGGGTCAGGCGACAGCAAATCTCAAGGCTAGCCAGGAATTGAACAAGTACTGGCATGACCTTAAAGCCTCACAATTGGATTAGACTCGGGACAGGAAATCCTTGCAGCTTTTGCAGACAAGTGTACTGGACCCTCCAGGATCATCTCCAAGATGGGCGAAGTCAATTATCTGATGGACATGGGCGTCCCTGGGGTAGCCCCTCAGGTATTCCATGTTAACAGTCTCAAGCCTTTCCACAGACGAGCAGAAGTCTCATGTCTCTTGCTAGCTTCAGAGCAAGAAGAGGATGAGAGTTAGCCCCTTCCTGATTTTCTGCATAGCAACCCTCAGGATGGCTCAGTGGAGGGAGTGTATCTCTCTCCAGATCTGACGACAGAGCTTTGCTCCAGCAGTATGCCTCTCTGTTTTCACTGACACCAGGCCTTACACCGTGGTGTAGGCACAAAATTGACACTGGTGAAAGTGTGCCTGTCAAAAGCAGGTGCTACCGTATGTCAGATACAGTTAAGAACCACATCCAGGCTGAGGTCACCAAGTTGTTGGATCTGCGTGTTGTTGAATCCTCAACCAGTCCCTGGTCCAGTCCTGTGGTCCTTGTCCTCAAGGCAAGTTCCCAGGCATGTACCAAGGATTGGAGGTTCTGTGTGGACTACCGAAGAGTCAATGCAGTCACCAAAACTGACGCGCACCCATTGCCCAGGGCTGATGAGCTCGTGGACACCATAGGTGCTGCCAAATTTGTAAGCACCTTTGACCTTACCTCAGGCTATTGGCAAATAGCTCTGACGGTCCATGCCAAGGAAAAGACGGCGTTCTCAACACCTGAGGGACTCTACCAATTTAGGGTCATGCCTTTTGGGTTGAAGAATGCCCCTGCTACCTTCCAGAGATTGGTCAATCATGCACTCAGCGGGCTGGAGGCCTTTTGTGTGGCCTACTTAGACGACATTGCTGTCTACTGTTCCACCTGGGAAGAGCATTTGACACATCTGGATAAGGTGTTGCAGGCCTTGAAAAGGGCTAACCTCACTATCAAGGCCACCAAGTGCCAGATAGCTCAGGGGAAAGTCACATATCTTGGTCATGAGGTAGGAGGGGGTCAAATCCAGCCTCTCCCTAGTAAAGTACAGGATGTACATGACTGGGAGACTCGCACTACTCAGACCCAGGTGAGAGCATTTTTGGGCATTGGGTATTATCGCAATTTCATGGCGGACTATGGAACCATAGCTGCACCACTGACAGCTCTGACTTCACACAAACAGCCTAAAAGGTTAATTGGACTGAAGACTGTCAGAGGGCCTTTAATGGCTTTAAAGAAAGTCTGTGTAGGGCACCTGTTTTGTGTGTGCCTAACTGCAGCAAACCCTTATCGTCCAGACGGATGCCTGCGACACCGGAATTGGAGCTGTCTTGTCCCAGTTAGATGACAAAGGCAGGGAACACCCAATCATATTCATCAGTATACAACTCAAGGGTAGAGAACTTAGGTGGGCTACTGTTGAAAAGGAGTGTTTCAGTATAGTTTGGAGCCTTAGGCGTTTTAGGCCCTATTTTACGGGGTCTACCTTCAAGGTCCAAACAGATCATAAGCCCCTAAAATGGCTTATGCAGATGAAGGGTTAGAACCCAAAACTGCTCAGGTGGTCCATAAGCCTGCAAGGGCTAGACTTCACGATAGAGCAAAGACCAGGGAAGAGTCACGATAATGCAGGTGGTCTTTCCAGAAGGTATGTTGACCGTCTGGATGAGGCTGTCTATCTCGTGGGAGATTAGGCACCCTAACCTCAGTCTGGGGGGGCGAATGTGATGCTGGAAACGCATTGGAGGGACAGGGTCCTTTTTAATTTGTGTTCTGTATCATTTTCTGCCCAGAAGTCCATGTGGGACTCTTGGCAGTGCAGCTCGTCCTGTTTTTGGTTTGGTGTACAGACCCATGGGATACCCTTATGGTACCCATGGGTGGGGGTGCAAACCTGTGCCCCTAGTGTATGTTTTTGGGCACCTGTTTGTGGCCCACAGAGCAGGGTTGGGCTGGTGGCAGCTCCATGCTGAATTTGACAGGTGCTCTGAGAAGGTCCTTCCTCTCTGACATCTTTCTCTCCACCTGTGGTGTTCCCCAATATCTGGCACTCCTTGCCCACCGCATCACCACTCTCTGCTCCAACTTTCAGTGCTATGCGGACGATACCCAGCTCATTTTCAGGCTACCCTGGGCCTCCTCTCCTTCCCTCATCTCTGACTGTCTGTCTGCTATCCAGGAATGGTGTGCCGCCAATGACCTCTGCCTTAATGCCAGTAAGACTGAGATTCTACTCATCGGCACACCCACTCCCTCCTTCCCTGCAGCTCTCTGGCCAGCCTCTCTTGGCCCTCTTCGTGCTCCTACCCGCAAGGCAAAAAACCTCAGGGTCATCTTCGACTCCACACTCTCCTTCTCTCCTCATATATCTGACGTCTCTAAGAAGTCACACTGCCAGCTGCACCTCCTCAGAGGTATTCTTCCCTTCCTCTCCTTCCCCCAGAAGCTCACTGTCTCCCGAGCCCTGGTTCTCTCGAAGCTGGACTACTGTAACAGCCTCTATCTTAATCTGCCTGCCTCCACTCTCCGCCCTCTGCAACTCATCCAGAACAGAACTGCGAGACTTGTCCTTGGCCTCAAGCCCTGGGACTGTATCTCTCCAGGACTGAAATCTCTACACTGGCTCCCAGTGGCTGCGAGGATTAAGTTCAAAACCCTCTGCATTGTCCACAAGGCCTTCTGGGGCCTGGGGCCTAAATACCTTCAACTCTCTCTTCCTAAATATCTTCATTCCCGAGCCCTTCGCTCATCCGTCTCCAACTCCCTCAGGGTCAGCCGCTTCTCGAAGCAACAAGCTGGGGGTAGATCTCTCTCCGCGGCAGGGGCCTCCCTCTGGAACAGCCTTCCTGCCTCCCTGAAACTTGAGGAGAACCATCTCCGGTTCCGGAAGCACCTCAAAACCTTCCTCTTTGCTTCTGCTTTCTCTCTCCCTCTCCCCTGCTAAATTCTTCATTGAAACTGCACTGAATCTGCAACTGGGCCACTCTCACCGACCTCGGTCCGGGGCCCAGCCACTCTCCACTTGCACTGCCTCCCTGGCAACCCCTGCACTGCGGGACTGTCTCTGTATCCCCACAGCCCCCCCTTCCCAGCACTTGTCTGCACTTACCTTGCACTTGCCACAAGCTGGCCCTATTTATTTATTTTATTCTACTTACTTTGTACTGCACTTCCCCCCCTCCCACTCCCCTTGCATTTTTCCTTTCCCCTACCCCTGCACTTGCACGGTCTGAATGTCACCTGGCCTAGTAGGCTCGTTGTCTGTCTTCCCCTTGTTCCCCCCTCCCTGCCTCGTCGTGCCTTGAAACACTTGTGTATAGGCGCGTTACAAATGCCATATCATATCATATCATATCAATCCTCCATTTTGGGATACCCAGGCCCTGCCATTGGAATCAGTCGATTCCTGATAGGAAACAAGATGGCCCCTGTGGCCTCTTGCTTTCTATTTCCTGCTACCTTTTTTACCAAAGTCCTGGGAAAAGCTGCCTCTGTCCCTTCCTCCTGACTGGCTGTTGGGTGGAAATTCCATATATGGTGTTGTTCTGAAGTCCAGGCCAGACTGGCTGGAGCCTTCCCAGTGACTGTATGTTGTGGATACACCCTGTGGGTGGGACCTGGGTGAATGGAGTGTGTGACCAATATGTACCTCTTGTTGTGGATGTCTGGGTTTTTGTGTTTGACACACTGACTGAGACAACCCTGCCCGAAACTGGTATGAATGCAGTGTGTAGTGTTGAATGGCTGGGTACTTGTCCCAATACACATTCCTTGTTGTGAGTGTCTGAGAGGGAGGAGTATGGCCTGAATGTACTGTATGTCTGATTGGCTGACTGACTGCATGAATGCCCTTCTGCATGATTGGCTACTGAGTGTGAACCAGCAGTGTGGATGACAGACAGAATAGTATATCTGAGGACCTCTCACGACTGAAAATTGTTCAGAAGCTGGAGTTGAAACTAACATTGAAACTGAAGCTGAATCTCAAAGCCAAGCCTGAAGAAGAAGGTTGACTTCTGTCTCCCTTCACTGAAATCTGAAAGCCGAAAGACGTTGAGACTGATCCAAGAGAGGACCTGGTTAGGCGCCTTCTTCCCATGCTCCGAGGGATCATCAAGCACCACTAACCTTCGCCGAAGCGCCCTGGAAGTCAGACCCTCGGTTGCACGCTCTTTTGCCTAAGACTTTTGATTCACGGACATGCTCGTCCACACCGCCGCCTGCCTTATCCCGCTGGAGAAGGCCAGGCCGTCTACGCGCCGAGGAGCATCCGCCGGTGGGTTTCCCACCACCCAATGACCGTAGAGACGCCGGACAACTCGACGCCCTTGCTGGGCCACAGTTCTTCATAAACTCTTTGAGGTCCTGAACTATCATCATCGAGGTGCCCCGCACGTCTCTTCCTTGCAGGACGCCTTCACTTCGTCGACGACGAGCACCGCTGGGACCGAAGCTGCCACCTCCACGCCGAGTTCACTTTCTTCGTGGGATCTCGACGATCCATGGCTCCTCCTTTAAAGGGAGCCGCTCAAGAAGGATCCATCGATGACCCGTCATCGAACCCTACTATTCCAGGTTCATTGGGGTGGTAGAAACATTACAGAAGGAAATAAGACTTATAGAACAATATATGGACTGGACTTGTGAAATATCTTTACTTTAGAGGTTGCCCAGGTAGGGGGATCTCCACACAGAACTGTGTTTAACGGTAGAGGCCAGTATTCTGCCAATTGTTCCAACCAACTGCTTTCCTCCTACATCTATTGTTGGTTTCCTTTATTGATTTGATCTGTGTGACATTTAACCAGAGTACAGTTGATGCACTTTAATGAGATCTGCTAATAACTGTGGTACCACTTAAAACTGTATATATTTGTCATTATAGATTTTCTGAGCACAAATTGAGTTATTGTGATTGTGTACATAACCTTGAACTTAATTAAATAAAGACTGTGTTTTAACTGATAGAGTGTGTGGACATTCCTTTGTGGGGGCTTGGGGACTACTCTGTACTGAACCAGCCTGCATCACCTCCTGAGAAGCTTGGCCCTGATTGCTCGTCCATTGCTACCAACGATAGAGAGTCTTGGCTGGGGTCCTCTGTGCCTCTCCTCTACCACATAGAGAGCAGAAGTACAGACCCCGCCTCCAGTCTTTACAGGCGCGTGCTTAACTGTTGTCTGAGCAGGGGTTTGGGACGTGGTTCCTCGCGCTCCGAACAGATGCAATCAGGAACGGCCCTTTTATTTGTCTGCCCTGCACTTTGGATGCCCAGGCGAGAGACACCCTTGATCTAAAAGTTAAGAGAAGAAAGGAGGAGGCAGGGCTAAGAAGGTGGGTGGGCTTAGGCCAGGGCTCAAGTCGAGGGTGCACGCGGGGGACAGAGTCCACCCACTTTTTTCAGAGGGTGAACTCAGTCCTCGCCAACTAAAATGAGAAAAATTGAATGTCCTCTTTGAATTTATGTATTAAAGGCAACCATGGTGATCAAACCACAGTTGTCAGGTTTGTAGGCTGGACACTTCACCAGTGCACTATATAACCTGATGAAAAAGAAACAACGGAAGGTAAAATGTGCAATTTCGGTACTGCCTGTCCCATGGAAAGCATTTCTATTGGTTCTTGGAGTTTTAAACATCCACACCTTTTAACGTTTTCAAATTCCCTATTAGAAGAAAATATCCTCTTTTGGTTTTGTGTGTGTGTTAATTTTATGAAAGACAAATGCCATTTGTCCTGTGCAATTTGGTGGTTATGCAGAGCCAATTTAAAGAAATGTGCATATTTCACCCTGATTTGCTAATTTCTAGTGACGTCACATCTCATTGCATTTGTTGATGAGTCCACTGAGTTGAATTTTTAGGACTTGACCCCTGGCTTAGGCCAAGTGACCTATATTCATTTGCACCTGCTCACCAACTGCAAAGGAAAGAAGCTGGAGGGCTGCTTAAGTAGGGAAAACGGCAGGAAAACCATAAGGTGCCAACAGTTTAAGTTGATGGATAGGTGGGCGGGGCTTAGGCCAGGTGACCTAGGTCCACTTGCACCTGCTCACCAACAGCAGAGGAAAGAGGCTGAAGGGCTGCTTAAGTAGGGAAAGAGGGAAGCAAAACAGGAAGGCGCCAACAGATTAAGGTGATTCACAAGTGGACCTGGCTTAGGCCGGGTGACCTAGATCCACTTGCACTTGCTCACCAACTGAAAGAGGCTAGAGAGCTGCTTAAGTATGGAAAAAAGGTGGGAAAACAAGACAGCGCAACTGTTTAAGATGATTGACAGGTGAGCGGGGCTTAGGCCAGGTGACCCACATCCACTTTCACCTGCTCACCAACTGCAAAGGAAAGAGGATGGAGGGTTGCTTTGTGTGCTTGTGTTCTTGCTGTCACATCCACAAAGATTGTAGCCTACAGGTTTTGAGCCATGCTGTAGGAGGTTTAATAATTTACCTATTGAGTCACATATTCCCCCACAACCATTGATGGCAAATGGGATCTTGCATTATTGTTGCATAACATAACCTTCAGTAATAGACGCCGTTCCCCTTGAGCTTCACCCCCTCACACAAGACACATTGCCCAACTTTAATCACAACTTCAGTATTAAAGCCATCAAGTAGTTTTATTAGTAGAATTAGTAGAAGAAGAAATAAACATTGCTTAAATGCAAAATGTTACCACTAAAACCAGTTTTAAGGTGCTGCGCAGTAAAATACAAAAAAAGACAACAAATGTGGGTAAAACAAATGCAAGAAAGCAACAAAAAACACAAACCATGGCCAGATCAAAATACAAAAAAGAAGGCGACTGTCTCTCCAAATGCCAAGACTGTTTCTGTGCCTTTGGAAATGACAGAGAGTTACTGTACCGTATTGTACATCTTACCTCTTTCCACTATCTCCCTCTAGTAAATAACAACACATATGCCAAAAAGTATAGATGAATTTCCTATGGGGGTATGTGTACTTTAACCAAGGAAAGACAAAGGAACCTTAAGGCAAAGAAAAATCGTATTCAGAATTCCACTGAAACAATTTACTTTTTACTTATCAACTAATTGTCATACTTTTCAAGTCACACTTATATTCGAGGGCATCACCAGCATTGGTCTCATTTCCATTCTCCAAACATGTCCAATGAATTTCAGTGGAATCATCCTCTCAACAAAACCTTCACTACTTTCCAATGAAAGTTACTCTCCATTGAATCCCGTCCAAATCTATTTGACTTTGCCCTATTATGGAGCTCTTTCTGGTTTGCTAACTGTACTTCTGTGTACATGCCAATAAAGTGCTCTATGTTTGTTTGCTTTAGCACCAACACATCAAATGTCCCTCACAGTTCTTTATTTGTATTTATCAATTTATTTATCTCTTTGTATAGCGCCATAGCTCGTAGGCATCAGGGCGCTCCATACACACAAGGACACGAAGATAACAAGACACAGCAGAAAAATGAGAACCAGCAACCAGCTGTTTTCAAAGAGAAGGGTTTCTAGGCATTTCCTGAAGGTAAAATGGCTCCCTTTCAAGCATAAATCCATGGGAAAGTCATTCCAGGGTTAAGCAACCAACACCAGAAAAGGATTTCCATTCCACCTTGCTCTTTTAACCCGAGGAACCATGAGCTGCTGAGCGTCACTTGACTGTATGGATCATTTATGCTTGTGCTGAGCCACGTTTTAGTAGTGGGTAGCATCACCGAAAATACATTTATGGGCCAAAGTGAGGACTTCAAATAGAGCCCTCCTAGTCATTGGCAGCCAAAAAGGCTCATTGGCCCTCATTAGGACCCAGGCGGTAAGGGGTTTACGCCGGCGTAAACCATGGCGCACCTTACCGCCTGAGTACGACTTCCCTTAGCGCCATGGTGATTTTAACGCCTGCTTTTAGCAGGCGTTAAAATCCATGGCGCTAAGGGACCTTGTTGTTAATTACGCCACCGTAATTTACGGTGGCGTAATTAACGGCTTCCCCACTCCCATTATGTCCTATGGGGCCAGAAATGGGAATGGGGAAGGGTAAATGGGGATTGGGGACTTACCGCCCCGCCAACCTCGGAATGGGGCGGTAAGTCCGCCAACCCCCATGGCGGAGTTGGCAGCTTAGCGCCATGGACCATGGTGCTAATAGCGCCATGGTCCTCCGCCAAGGTCCTAATGAGGGCCATTGTGTTTTGTACTGGAAAATATATTGGAGGCTGTATTGTAGATTAAGGAGCATGATGACACTAACAAGTGTTTCAAAAATCAGTATCCCGAAGAACCTGGTAACACATTTTCTGATGGATGGAGCTGAGGTGTTAGAGACATTTTAAGTGCTGGAGGCTACCTAATTGAGCACATGTTTAATTGTAATGCAGCAGCTTGTTATTTTGGTCTGCTCAAATGTTCCCTGCACTGGTAAAGCTGCAGCCACCCCTTTGCTTCTGGATGCAGAATATGCTACTGGGCAGCCATACAGGCATTTGCACGTTCTAAGTAGCCATGTGCATATCTTAACAGGAGACAATTGAAAGCACATCAGGAAGGGACTGCCCGGCTTAAGCAGCAGAGTGAAAAACAAGGAAGCTCATGTGGCTCCTAGACTTCATTTGATAGCGGGGATCTGGTACATTTGCACTCAGGCCTAGCCAGGTTCCCACTGCCAAATTGGCTGCATTTGTATGGCAGGGTGCAGATGTATAGGGAAAAATGTGGCATACAATTGTGTACGCCACCTTTCACCCTTTAAATTTGCACTCTGCAGTGCAAAGTGAGCAAATGTTGCCTTGCATGCTGGCCTCCTCTCCACCATAAAAATTAATTAAAGTGGGGGTTACCAGATATGAAATGTATAAAAGCCTTATGCAAAGTTTTTACACATCGCATTTCTAGTAGGCAGGGCCGAAAGTGAGTCCCAAGGAGTTCTGGAACAGGGTCCTTCCTGCATTAGATATCCACTGCACATTGAGGAAGAACTTGTGTAGAACAAATAAATGCCTCCTATCCCAGGCTTGTATGACTTCCAGAATAAAATATCAGTGCAGCACTGCTCAGCCTGTCCCCTACACTTCACCTTTGGCTATCATCCCAGGAGAGCTTCAACTTATCATCTACTACCTTCGACACCCTTCTCGCCTGACATAACTGCTAGCATGAAAACAAAATCCCCATGAAACCTCTTGTCTTGGCATCATTGTCCATGGCAGATTCCCCCCACACCACCGCATCCTAGTTGACTGGCATGCCATGCCAGTATCGCTTATTCCTGCTAGAACCCATTGTACCAGTTGCTGTCTGTAGTACAACACTTCCTGTAGGCTGTTGTTCCACCAGGATACAAGAGTGCATGTACCTAGTTGCTAAACTACCCATTGAGAGCCATTACTGCAAATGTTGAGGAGGTTACTGTTAGCAACTACAATTACTCCCCAATGGGATGGTCAACATTATGTTCAAGGATTTGGTGAGTTTTGAATAGTAACAACAATAGCTAACTTTGATGGGTCTGACAACTAGTCATACCTACCTACCTACCTCTTATTATGAGGAAAACACCTTTCTCCACTCTGGTTCATGAGTGATCACACCCAGCACTTCAAGAAAAAATTAGTTCTTCCGGATGGAACAACAAAATCCATGTGCCCCTTGTGTCAACCTTCCCTGGCATTGCCCCTACCTCCTTAGTCTATCAAGACCCTGCCTCATCCACCCCCATACAACAGAAATACCTCCGACCTTGAAAGCCCCTCATTACTGCTGTAGCAAAAAACTGGGCTTCACTGACTGAAAAACTCAATTATGAATAGTATTGTAAAGCAATGATGGCATAAAGGGCCTCAATACAAGTATAGTGATGCAGGAAAAAATTGGTGGTAACGAATTTCCACCACTTTACCCGCACCACCATACTAGTATGGACATGGAGTGAGGGATTTACCTCCAGCCTCATGCTGGAGGTGAATCCTCTCACTTTCTGGCAAAAATTGGCAGAATTGGCAGAATATCCGCACCAGTAGTTCTGCCAAAAATGCCCCAAACAAGTCCAAAGGACTCTATGAAAATAAATGGGGATTAACTCAGCCACCGCCACTTGGTAATTCCGCCAGACCAAGTGGTGGCAATGATAATTCTATTGGGTGGTATTCTGGCAGATTTACTGCCAGGATACCACCCAACTCGTAATGAGGCCCAAAGTGGGTTATTTGTTAATGTATTTATGTTAACTCAAGGAATCCAAATATCATGCTCATTCCCGATTTGGCATTAATTCAGTGGTAATTCTGTCGATTTACTGCCAAAATCAAATACCGTTACCAACACCTGGTCCTGTGGCTTTACCAAGGGATTACAAGTGGTGGTAGGTTGGTGTTAGTCCCCACTTATGGTGTCCATAGGACTCCTTTGGTGATTTTTGATGAATAACCACTGACAGAATTACCTTGAGCTAATTCCGATGATTTTTGGAGGAAAAAGTGAAGTATTTACCTGCAGTATTCCTCCACTTGGCTTCCAAAAATCAGCAGAATTACCACTCAGTAATTCCTCCAGTGATAATTCCACCAAAACGTGTAATTTGGAGAGGCTAGCAAAATTGAGATCATTCCGTTACCACCCAAAAAAGTGGCAATGAAGGAATTCCTGTCACTTTTTCCCCACACTTCTAAACTTGTAACAAAACATTTGCTCTTTCGCTGCATGGTGAGATCATACCTGTAGAATGTTTTTTTAAATGATCTCGGGACTAGCCCCGATGGCTCAACTTTGTCTTGTGTAGATGTTTCTAGTAGAAGCCCCCTCTTTGTATGCCTTCCTTTCTTGCCTTTGGAAGACTGTCACTCCTCAAAGAGATAAGATCTATTCCTCCCTCTGCCCACAGGGCTTGCCTAATGGACCACTAGTCAAGACAGAGTGAACCCCTGAAGGGATTTGCTTCTGGGAGAAAAGCAGGGTTGTGGCATACAAACTCCCAAAGATGATGATATCAAAGTGGTGTTTTAAGAGAGCTTTGAAGAAGGTTCCTGGCTGGGCACACTTCAAAGGCTTCCAAGCAGAAACAATGGCACCCTGGGAGAGGCCTCGGGGTACTGGTACAAAGGAAGTATACCCATGAAAAGAAAAGGCAGTAGAATGGGAGCGGCAGTGGTTGAAGGCAACAAACTGGAGCGGGAATGGAGCTAGTTAAAGAAGCAATGCAGCAAGCAGAAGGCAGCAGAGAGGTGAGCAGCAAAGCATAACCGACAAAGGAATAAGCAGGAGTTGGCAAAAGTGGGGCAGCAAGTATAGGCAGAAGGGAGGCAAGGGAGGAATAAAGCAGCCATAGGAAAGAGGAAAAAGCAGTACAAGCCTATAACCCATAACAGGATGAAGAGTTGCAACAAAGATATGTGTGCATCCAAGAAAACATGTAGAACGCACAGGGAACTATCTTGAAAACAACTAGACCGATACCATTGATTTCCAATGAAAATGGTGCATCACTCTAATGTGTAAACATGTGCACCGGTGCCTTACAGACCATTGCCATTCCGTGACAAATGACACCTCACTTGTCTTTATACAATACTATCCAAATCATGAAACATCAAAAGATATATTGGGTCATTTCGAGTTTGGCAGTGTGATGAAAAAGTGGCGGGAATACAATTACACACCACCAAATTCCACTTTGGGGGTAAAGAGGAGCTGAATCCTCTACCACTTGACTCGAGGTATTTAAGCTAGTTAAACTCCAAAAAATGGTGGAATTGCCACCGGTAGTAATTCTGCCAAACTCCAATGGTCCCTAAGAGACTCCAAAATGGGGAATAACACTACCTTGGAAGATTGAAGATTTAGCTCAAGTTTAGAGGTGGTTTTGCGACAGTAACAGTAATTCCGCTTGGGCGATTTACCACTGGTAAATCTGCCAAAATGGTAATGACCCGTGCTCCTCCACCCCATGTATCATACTTGAACAAAACAGGGCTTTACTGCATTATCCATTGCTTTCAGATTCACACTGCTCTGAGGTCCTTCCATCAGTATTCCCCCACAACACCACTGTAAAGGTCAATACTATTCACACAAATGTCTGTTTCCACCATACAGATACTCTTTTTATGAAGAGGAAGCTCATGGATGGCATTAGCTTGTAAGGCCCATATGAAGTGGACTAGTATGAGTGCCTTTGGAAGATGTACACATGTAAATGACCAGTTCGTGTCAGCAGCAGGTATTAAAATGCAACAGCACAGGAAGTATGCTAATTCATTTACGAAAAAGGCCAAAGGCTGCATCAGTGATCAGTACGGATTATTGAGAAATTACCGAATACGAAATTAACGAGGGAGAAAATAACTTTTGGTTTTGTCCCCCACTAACATTTTGGACCACCCACTCCCCCACCACCTTACTTAGCTTCTGGAGGCACACAACGAAGTGTGCCGTCGCCTCCGGGATCCCCCAGCGACACCAGTTCCTTTCACACACATGGAAGGGAACCGGTGCCGCAGGGTCCTTTCCTTTCCATTTTTAAAATGTTGTTTTAGTTTGCTTGTCCCCCCTTTCCTTTTTATTGAAGCAGGGATCACCCCCACAGGCCCCTTAGAAAACTAGAGCCATTGAACACCATTGCAATACTTATTCAAAACAATAATAAAACACATAACATAAAAAGAAGATAATGAGTAAACTATATAGAAATCCATTTTTGTTTTTGATGATTTAAACAATGAGCTCTGAATATACATTTTAAACCTCAATCATCAAAACCTCGAAGAGTTCTATTCCCTGAGAAAAACTCAAAAAAGATTAGGCAGATGCTGTTCAAAGATGACCAAAAATGGTAGCATGTAACATCATTATTGTTAAAACCAGATCCTTACCCCTACATCATAATCGTCTCCACCTGCATCTGCCTGGTTTGGGGATGGCATCATCCAAAGCATGAAGAAAATGCGCCTAATCTCCAATCAACATATTAAGAGGGTAATTCATAGAAATTCGCACAAAAGTGGAGCACACGGCTGGCGCACAGCGTGCCCGTGCGAATGTCTGCGCCAGCCGCGTGCGCTAAAATCGATTTCCGCGCACAGCGTATTCATGGATTTTCGCATCCAAAACCAGCCGTGGCGCAGCATGGCGCAGCGACCCTGCAGCAGCGCCAGTTACGCCCCCAAGAACGCCCTCGCGCAAGGAAAAGACTCCAAAATCCCCAAATAATCGCAAAGGGCTGCGCTAACCCTGGACCAGTTCACAGGGCTGGCAAACAGCAAACGCCAAGCGGGGAACGTGTATTTCAGTGGTTTGCGGGACGTTCCACATGCGATTGTCCTGTGTACGTGTGCATCAGGGGTGCGTGGGAAGTAACACACGCAAAAGCAGCAGGGTACGTGTATTTCAGGGGTGCGCGGGAAGTATCACACGCAAAAGCAGCAGGGTAAGTGTATTTCAGGGGTGCGTGGGAAGTATCACACGCAAAAGCAGCAGGGTACGTGTATCTCAGGGGTGCGCGGGAAGTATCACACACGATTCCATCAGGGTACGTGTATTCCAGGGGTGCGCGGGAAGTATCACACGTAAAAACAGCAGGGTATGTGTATTTCAGGGGTGCGCGGGAAGTATCACACGCAAAAGCAGCAGGGTACGTGTATCTCAGGGGTGCGCGGGAAGTATCACACGCAAAAGCAGCAGGGTATGTGTATTCCAGGGGTGCGTGGGAAGTATCACATGCAAAAACAGCAGGGTACGTGTATTTCAGGGGTGCGCGGGAAGTATCACACACAAAAGCAGCAGGGTACGTGTATTTCAGGGGTGCGCGGGAAGTATCACACGCAAAAGCAGCAGGGTACGTGTATCTCAGGGGTGCGCGGGAAGTATCACACACGATTCCATCAGGGTACGTGTATTCCAGGGGTGTGCGGGAAGTATCACACGCAAAAACAGCAGGGTACGTGTATTTCAGGGGTGCGTGGGAAGTATCACACACAAAAGCAGCAGGGTACGTGTATTTCAGGGGTGCGCGGGAAGTATCACACGCAAAAGCAGCAGGGTACGTGTATCTCAGGGGTGCGCGGGAAGTATCACACGCGATTCCATCAGGGTACGTGTATTCCAGGGGTGCGCAGGAAGTATCACACGCAAAAACAGCAGGGTACGTGTATTTTAGGGGTGCGCGGGAAGTATCACACGCGATTCCATCAGGGTACGTGTATTACAGGGGTGCGCAGTGAGCATCACACGTGACTTGCATGTGTAGGTCCTCACAGGTGTTCCCTCTACACCCTCCACGGCCCCTGCAGGTGGCCGACACCACAGGGGCCTAGCCTGCACATGTCCTGCAGGCACCCCATCCACCATGGCCATGCCCCCCAGCCAACCCACATGTCACCTTGCACTACTGTCCACCAACGCATGTCCCCCTGCACCCCCAGACACCAGGGGCAGCCTCCACCAGGCCCCCACTCATGTCTCCCATCACCCCCACCCCCCAGCCACCAGGGGCAGCCTCCACCAGGCCCCCACTCATGTCTCCCATCACCCCCACCCCCCAGCCACCAGGGGCAGCCTCCACCAGGCCCCCACTCATGTCCAAATCATGTCTCCCTGCACCTCCACTCCCCAGCCACCAGGGGCAGCCTCCCCCAGGCCCCCACTCATGTCTCCATTCACCCCCACCCCCAGCCACCAGGGGCAGCCTCCACCAGGCCCCCACTCATGTCTCCCATCACCCCCACCCCCCAGCAGTGCAGGGGCAGCCTCCACCAGGCTCCCACACATGTCCCCCTGCACCCCCACCCCCCAGCCACCAGGGGCAGCCTCCACCAGGCCCCCACTCATGTCTACCACCACCCCCACCCCCCAGCCACCAGGGGCAGCCTCCACCAGGCCCCCACCCATGTCTACCACCACCCCCACCCCCCAGCAGTGCAGGGGCAGCCTCCACCAGGCTCCCACACATGTCCCCCTGCACCCCCACCCCCCAGCCACCAGGGGCAGCCTCCACCAGGCCCCCACTCATGTCTATGACCACCCCCACCCCCCAGCCACCAGGGGCAGCCTCCACCAGGCCCCCACTCATGTCTCTCATCACCCCCACCCCCCAGCAGTGCAGGGGCAGCCTCCACCAGGTCCCCACTCATGTCCCCTATCACCCCCACCCCCCAGCCACCAGGGGCAGCCTCCACCAGGCCCACACTCATATCTCCCACAACCCCACCCCCCAGCCACCAATGGGCAGCTTCTACCAGGCCCCCACCAATGTCTACCACCACCCCCACCCCCCAGCAGTGCAGGGGCAGCCTCCACCAGGCCCCCACTCATGTCTCCCATCCCCCCCACCACCCTGCACTGCAGGGGCAGCCTCCACCAGGTCCCCACTCATGTCCCCTATCACCCCCACCCCCCAGCCACCAGGGGCAGCCTCCACCAGGCCCCCACTCATGTCTCCCATTACCCCCACCCCCCAGCCACCAGGGGCAGCCTCCACCAGGCCCCCACTCATGTCCAACTCATGTCTCCCTGCACCCCCACCCCCCAGCCACCAGGGGCAGCCTCCACCAGGCCCCCACTCATGTCTCCCATCACCCCCACCCCCCAGCAGTGCAGGGGCAGCCTCCACCAGGCCCCCACTAATGCCCCCTATCACCCCCACCCCCCAGCCACCAGGGGCAGCCTCCACCAGGCCCCCACTCATGTCTCCCATCACGCCCACCCCCCAGCCACCAGGGGCAGCTTCCACCAGGCTCCCACACATGTCCTCCTGCACCCCCACCCCCCAGCCACCAGGGGCTGCCTCCACAAGGCCCCCACTCATGTCTCCCACCACCCCCACCCCCAGCAGTGCAGGGGCAGCCTCCACCAGGCTCCCACACATGTCCCCCTACACCCCCACCCCCCAGCCACCAGGGGAAGCCTCCACCAGGCCCCCACTCATGTCTACCACCACCCCCACCCCCCAGCAGTGCAGGGGCAGCCTCCACCAGGCCCCCACCCATGTCAACCACCACCCCACCCCCCAGTAGTGCAGGGGCAGCCTCCACCAGGCCCATACTCATATCTACCACCACCCCCACCCCCCAGCAGTGCAGGGGCAGCCTCCACCAGGCCCCCACTGATGTCCCCTATCACCCCCATCCCCCAGACACCAGGGGCAGCCTCCACCAGGCCCCCACTCATGTCTCCCACCACCCCCACCCCCCAGACACCAGGGGCAGCCTCCACCAGGCCCATACTCATATCTACCACCACCCCCACCCCCCAGCAGTGCAGGGGCAGCCTCCACCAGGCCCCCACTCATGTCCCCTATCACCCCCACCCCCCAGCCACCAGGGGCAGCCTCCACCAGGCCCCCACTCATGTCTCCCACCACCCCCACCCCCCAGACACCAGGGGCAGCCTCCACCAGGCCCCCACTCATGTCTCCCATCACCCCCACCCCCACCCCCCAGACACCAGGGGCAGCCTCCACCAGGCCCCCACTCATGTCCAAACCATGTCTCCCTGCACCCCCACCCCCCAGCCACCAGGGGCAGCCTCCACCAGGCCCCCACACATGTCTCCCATCACCCCCACCCCCCAGCAGTGCAGGGGCAGCCTCCACCAGGCCCCCACTCATTTCCCCTATCACCCCCACCCCCCAGCCACCTGGGGCAGCCTCCACCAGGCCCCCACTCATGTCTCCCATCACCCCCACCCCCCAGCCACCAGGGGCAGCCTCCACCAGGCTCCCACACATGTCCCCCTGCACCCCCACCCCCCAGCCACGAGGGGCAGCCTCCACCAGGCCCCCACTCATGTCTCCCATCACCCCCACCCCTCAGCCACCAGGGGCAGGCTCCACCAGGCTCCCACACATGTCTACCACCACCCCCACCCCCAGCAGTGCAGGGGCAGCCTCTACCAGGCCCCCACCCATGTCTACCACCACCCCCACCCCCCAGCAGTGCAGGGGCAGCCTCCACCAGGCCCACACTCATGTCTACCACCACCCCCACCCCCCAGCAGTGCAGGGGCAGCTTCCACCAGGCCCCCACTCATGTCCCCCTGCACCCCCACCCCCCAGCCACCAGGGGCAGCCTCCACCAGGCCCCCACTCATGTCTCCCATCACCCCCACCCCCCAGCAGTGCAGGGGCAGCCTCCACCAGGCTCCCACATATGTCTACCACCACCCCCACCCCCCAGCAGTGCAGGGGCAAACTCTACCAGGCCCCCACCCATGTCTACCACCACCCCCACCCCCCAGCAGTGCAGGGGCAGCCTCCACCAGGCCCACACTCATGTCTACCAC